>NC_090928.1:931323699-931626730 GCF_040938575.1 Ambystoma mexicanum | reverse complement strand
ATAATTCAATTCTGTGGGTTGGCGTCAGTGATTCCGCATGAAAGCGTCCTGGTGGCCTTGGAGCGACTTACTTGTTGGAGAGGACAAGGACACATTGTCGAAGTAATCAGAGTCTCATCTCATTTTCGGTGATGGTAAGAGTAAAAGGCTATGTATTAGTGTCTTTTAATTGTATATTTGGTTTACAAAAAACCTCTGTACATTGCAAGAAGAACATAAAACTTGATTACATTATCATATCACTATAAATATCAAAAATAAATTTCATTTACTTTTCTCCTAAAAGCTTATATGTACTTCTGGTAAAACGTGCAGTAGCTAAAACCATTGGGGTGGTGTCACCATTCAAGACACAATTCCATAAATTAATTGGAAACACCTGGCCAATGCCATGCACAAACCTGCCCAGCAATTACATTCTAAGTAACCTTGTTGTTTTGGCAGGACATAATCGGTTGCCTCATGGTTCAATCGTGTCTTTTTCCTTAGAAAGGCGGCATATCCTAAACATTTAGGGATTCCCCTGCGGGGTCCCACCACTTCGAAAGTGTATAACACATTTAATCTGAAGCTTAAAAAAGTATCTCTAAAATATTTGTCTGGGATTTTTTTAAGATAGCTTGGGATAGAATCAAACTTTCTGAAAATATTTCATTATTCCACATGTGATTTTTATCTTCGCACAAGATTGTTCTGTTTAACCCAATCCAGCAATTTGAGAGAAAACGTTACCTTGCCCGGTTTCTAAGTCAACACCTGTAGCGAGGACCCATCTCATCGGATAATTTCATACGATCAGCAAAGAATGTCTTAGGACTTTCTAACTATTTGCTTTAGGGTAATATTCAAAACCTCATGGAGAGAGCCACTTCAAGGGGTTGGTATTGTATGGTGAAGCACCAGTTTTCTTGTTATTACTATTGAGTGTAGAGAACTGAAGAAAGGCCATCAGAATATACAAGGGAAGGCTAAGATGATGTTTCTATATGATCACTTTCAGGAGGTTCAGTTCCTTCTTTTAGATTTCATCAGTTGCTTCTAGACCATAGGTAATGGCTGGAATGATGGTTACCTTATACAAGTTCAGCAGCAGGACAAAAGAAAACAAACAGATGTCATTTTATTTTTTATTTTGGCTAATCAGGGACATTGTTCTGTTGTGAAGTGCACTAATGGCTTGTTTGCTATTGATTTTACTCAAGAATGAAAAACAAGTTTGCGATACTGCCATGAAGTGCACTAATGGCTTGTTTGCTATTGATTTTACTCAAGAATGAAAAACAAGTTTGCGATACTGCCAGTCTTTGTCCCGCTATATCCCAACTAGGGATACTTGCTTTCTTTGGGGCATTGATTCACCAATATTGATCATGAGATTATTTGCATTGGCGGTCAGGAGGGTGGATGCTATGTAACCCTCACCAGAGGAGGTGGGACTGAACGTGATACAAAGCAGCCACAATAAAACACAGGTTTTATTACCATGCGTGATTTTTGACATCACTTGTGAGTAAAGACTAGAGTAAAAAGTAGTTCAACCTCTTTTTCCTTCTTAGTTGATCAAATTGCCCCCTTCTGGGTAAGATGGAGAACTCAAGAAATGGTAGTGGGTTTTGCTCTTCGAATGCTGATGGAAAGGTTGGGGCAGTATCTGGTATCAGCCCTCCTTGCAGGTGTTCTTCTGGAACCACTAATGGCGCTGAGCACTGCCTGGCCAGCGAACAATAGCCCCACCATTATGGCGGGAGCTGCAAGTACGCTTGTTGGCCACAGACCCTGTAATAGTCCATCACTGCTGCTGTGCCCTTTTTAAAGTCTGGAATCAAAAGAGTTCTGTTACGACATTCTTTAGAGCCGATAAAGAGAGTTCCTTCACTGTGGAAGCAGATTTCATAAGTCTCTTCCCAGTGCACTTTCATTGGCTTTTCCATTGCTGCAATCCATGTCCATTTCTGTGTGCAGGTTCTTTCCACTAATGCCAGACCTCTTCCTCATACCCTAGAAGGCCTTCTGCAAGGCAGATGTGCGTGGTTTCTTGCCATTTGCTGTTTATGTACTTAAATCCTTCAATAACAAGATACAGTTGCTGTAAGCAGTTGAGGCTTCTTGGGTTGTTGTTGCAATGCAGGGGGTCTGGATCCACCAATTTTCGTTATATGGTATGTGCCTGGAAGGTGCCTTTTATTCTACATAGCGCTAGATGGACCAGGGATTGTGCCTCTGTAATTGGAACTTCTTGTGGTACTAATACCTTCGGTGCCCCCAAAGTGTGCAGTCTTAATGAGCATATATAGCAGCTGTATAGCAGCATATATAGTAGCTATCATTTACGGTCTGCCTTCCTACTGCACTCATATCCGTGTACCAGCTGTTGGACATCTCAGAATGTCTTAGGATGTCTCACATCTTCAATAGCATCTAGGCCCAGATACGGTCCATGGTATGCATCATATTTCTGTCTACTCAATTGTCTTCTCATTTATTCTGCACTACATGTCTTCCCATTCGTGTTGTAGCGTTAATGCGATCATTGTCACTTGTGTTACAAAAATTATCCTTAAGGAGAGTTGGAAATAAGATCTCTAATATTCTACTGGTACTCACAATCTTGTGTACAGGTTCATCGGGTGTGATATTATAGCTGGTATTGCTCTCACGTATGTTGCTAAGTATATTTGCAGTAACATTGATAATGTTGACATGTGTATTACCCTCTTTATTTCCCCCTAGCCCCTCTTTTAAATGGCTCACCCAGATGTAAGATGTCCCCCAACATATTCCTAATATAAACAATAAAATAGTAAAAAGTGCCGCACTAAAATACATTCCTGTCATGAATCATTGCAGAAGTGGGTTGCCATTACTTCGTATAGGAGTCAGCTGTGTAACCCAGCTGCATATTGATTCTCCCAAGATGGCCACCGGTTTGTTCCATTCATTCGGACCGACACAAACTCTAGTCATTAGCGGTGTTTTGTGCAAGCTATCCAAACATCCGGCTTATCTACAAAAGACACCCGTGGCTGGAAGCGTCGCTTCTCCTTTCCTTGATGCTTTGTAAATTCAATCTTGCCTTCCTGTATTCTGTATTCTATGTGCCTCTCTGCACCTTGATCCTGTTGTTTATGATCAACCGTTCCATTGTTGTCCGTGTAGCGACTTTGATACCCATGCCCAAGGTTTAGAAAGCTATTATGTCGATCTGAGTTCAAGCTCCAAGTTTCTTTCCGCTAAACTAAACAGGCAGTTTCTGATTGTTCCGTTTATTGCAGTTTCTGATCGTTCCGATCGTAAACAATCCTCACAGTTATTCTTGCCTGCTGTCGCGAGGTGAGATTACCCTCACTACTACTATATTACCGCAATATATGATTTCAGCGGGCACGTCCTCCATGTGCAATTCTTCTTGAATCCTCTACGGCTCTGAACTGACATCCTGTGAAACACACTGAGATTTTAGCACTTGTTATCCTCCCTTTTTATCCTTCTTGACATTCAGAACTTACCTGTCTCTGACCTAAAAGCAATCAGCTGTACTTCTTTCACTAGTTTTCAGTGCACAATGTCACAAACTATTCCTGATGGCCCAGCATGAGAATCCTTACACGTCAGTTCTTTGTGTTGCATAGGTGATATCTCGGACTGCTAGCAACTCACTTGAGACCGCTTACCTCAAGAAACTTTGAACCCCATTCCTGACATCAGGGTTTTATTCCCCAGCGGGTTTCCCTCGGTTCTCTGCGCTTCCAAGGTTCTGACTCCTTAGGCTGGGTCCGCAGAGATCCTAGGGGGATTCTTGCTTTCAACACCTTGCTGCCTTTGCTGTCGCATTGGACCCAGGTTGGTAGAGTTTTATTTTCCATATGTCCAGTATATTACAAAGCTATCTATTATCCACATGCCAATTCCCCACCTATAAGAATATGAGCATCTAGGAGTACCATCATATTTACCAATCTTTCTATGATTCAATGAAAGATCTGAGGTTGCTGGTTCCATTTTCTTTACACCTGCAAAGGAGGTAAACAGAGGGTGGGGAGAGAGGGACAGAGAGAGAGAGAGAGAGAGAGAGAGAGGGGGGAGAGTGTGAGAGAGATTTGTATTAAGTGCTTAATGCTTTCAGCAACAGAAATGCTTTTAGCACAACAAATTATATCAGTAACTGGCGAGGTAGATTATGGTTGGTGGGTATTACTTGGGGGTGTTTTGCGAACATTATAGAGGAGTATACAATAACAAGGCCTTTTTACAGTGAGAGGGGTGGAAAACACTACTTTGTAAGGGCTGTGGAATCTAGGATTGTTCCATTTTCTAATGAAGCTCCTTATGTTAGGGCTTGGGTTGTCTGCAGTGTTTGGTGTGTCTTCTGATCGGGGCAGTGCAAATTGCCGGGAGACACATATAATTGCATGTGTTAGTGTTGTTAGTTAAACTTTGTATTCTTCTCCTATGCCACTGCTGCCCTATGGGCATCTGATGACCCTCCAATTGTAGAGATGGGCACGTGCATGCATCTACCAGTGACTACTCCATGGGCTGACAGGTGACGGTCTTTGCTGGGTTGTGTGCATAAACTGAAGAGGGCCAAACAGTGCACCCAGTCTTTCTTTAGCGTGGTGTTGAGCTTGGACAGTTGCTTTTAAGGAGGCAGTTGATCCTCCCCACACTGCTGTTGGCTTGGTGGGAGGTAAATTGAGCACATCTGGTGTTTAATGCAAGTAGTGCTGTGACCTCCTTGAATAGCTCATTGAAAAAATGGGTGCTGTGTTGTCAGACTTTAGTATATCGCCCACGCCCCATCAAGGAAAAATATTGTGTACCATAAATTTAGCAGCACATTTGGCATCCGGATGTGCAGAAGCTACGGCCTCAACCCAACGTGAGAAAGGGCATATCACAAAAATGAAGCATCCAGAAGAATTGCATCTTTCCCCCATGGCTGCATAATCTATGTGTAGCTCACAGAATGGTCCAATGGGAGGGTGGGCAGAGTGCCTCATAATGGCTGAAGCGCCAGGCCAGTTTTGAAAGTTTGGCAGGTGGCACAGTGTACAATCGTGTTTGTGAAGATTTTGTACAAACCAACCTTCTTGTATGTCAGCTGCAATGTGCTTCTTCGAGCTGCGGGATGGGTGGTGTATCTGATCAAATGCTATTGCTAAAAGCTCCATTGGCATAACTGCCTTGCCAGTGCAGTCTTGTCTCCATAGTAGGTCGGTGGGAGACTGTTTACATCCCCTCTTTGACCATAGATCTTTTTCATCACTTGGTGCTTTGTACTGCAGCTCGATGAGCTGTGTAATGGGCATTGCTGATAAGGTGTGTTTTGATGATCGTGTGTTTCCTAATGACATTTCATCTGTGTTATTGGTGTGGGCGGTGCATTTAACAATCAAGGCCATAGAGGGCTGTGACAATGCATACATTTACATATCTATGAGTGCAGCATGTTGCACTGGGAAACCATCTGTCCTCTCTGGAAACCATTCCTTTTCCATTGCAACCACCCGGCATGCACTGTTGTAGTGACGGATGCAGAGTCTGAATATACGGTCACTTGGGAAAACTGTGATGCATGTAGCTTTTCCATGAGCACCACAAGTTCAGCTGCTTGGGCCAAATAATGCATGGGTATTCTTTTCATCACTAGTGTTTCATATTCACCTTCTTCGAGGCACACTACTGCCACACCTGTATGCCTCTGTCTCGTCTCTCAATCAATTATCGCTGACCCATCAACAAAGAGCACCTCCCACCCTCCAGTGGGCTGTCCTTTGCTTTACGGAAGTCATCTTCCTCCCCTTCATATGTCGCCCAGATATGTATTTCCAGATCTTCATCTGTACATACTTCTGTTAGAAAAGTTCACTGTTTTACATCGCACAACATGGATGTTGGGCTTGAGAGGATAATCTCGTAAGCAAATGCTCTCTGTGTTGTTAGGGTAGATGTTGACCTTTCCAAAATGTAGAAGAGTGAATGATCCATGTACATAGTTACATTATGATTGTGGAACTTTTTTCTATTGCAAAGGTAGCTGCAGAGAGTGCTTGTTTGCACATGAATTGCACTTACATAACTGAGTCGAGCGTATCACTGTAACAGCCTAATGGCTTGTGGGCCATGGTACTTTTCTGGGTCAGTACAGTGGTCATAAATTTGCCATTCAAATGTGAGAATATATACAATTATTGTGCATAATGTGGGGTAGCGAGAACTGGGGCTGTGGATAACACTTCCTTCAAGTCATTGAAATGTTGTATCATGTCTGCTGTCCATTTGAGTTAGTGATTACCTTTCTGTGCTTCTTTGAGGCCCTGCAGGCGGCAGCCTTGTATATGCTGCATAATCTAGAAGTCATGCTCTGCAGTAGTTGCACAACGCTAGGAACCTCTGCATATCCTTCACTGTAACAGGTCTCGGTGTGGCATGCACGGATGCCTCTCTGTCAGATATTATTCTTTTCCCATTTGCTGATATGTATTGACCCAAGTAAAGCATTTCCAGTTGGCAATACTGGAGTTTAGTAGCCTTGTCCCCCTTGCAGGCCAAAAGCTGTTGGAGAGTGATGTAGTCACTCCAGCAGTTCTGCTCACTGTCGCTACACACAAGCAAGTCGTCCACATACTGGATGGCCATACTGGGCACTTGGATGTTACATAGGTCAGCGTGTAGTATTATTTTAAAGATAATTGGGCTCTTGCAGTATCTTAGGGGTAAACAAGTCTGTTTGTAGTGCTCATCACCATGGGTAAAGTCGGTGAGGTACTGTGAGTCATGGTGCAAGGGTATTGAAAAGAAGGCACTCTTTAAATCTACCACGGTGAAGTGGGGCGCTTCTTTGGGGATGGTGCACAAAATGGTGGCCAGATTGGCAACCACAGGAAACTCTTTCTGAACAACATAATTTAAGGGGCGCAAATCCTGGATCAGTCTCCAATTGTCCCATGGCCTTTTTGACAGTGTTGATCACTGTATTGCATGGTTAGGTCGATGGCACTTTTATCCTTTGATTTAGAAGGATCTGTATCATGTCTTTTATTCCCTCTTCCACCTCTCTTGATAGTGGGTACTGTTTTACTCAGGGTAATACTGCTTCAGCCTTCAGTGTGATATGTACTGGGGTCACCTGTTTTAGAAGCCCAATATCATATGGATTGGTGGTCCACAACTGTGCAGGCACATACTTCAATCCTGCCTCAATGAAGGGAGGTGGTGCCACAATGGCCAACAAGGGCCACTGTACCTTTCTGTACTGCACCATAATATCACAGGGGATACATTTTTTGAGATTATCTCTCCATCACTGTCATTGTTTTCAAAGAGCTCTGAGTCTGTCACCTCCTTTACGAGTACAGTGCGGTTAATGCAAAGCACTGTATGCCATTCACATCCTTGCCTCTCTGTTCCTAGCACAACCACTCTTTTTACTGATACCACCAACCATTGGAGATCTAGAGACAAGATTGTACCCTCCACCAATCTGGGGGACACTACACGGCAAAAGATAAAATGTTTTAGCACTGGAACATGTCTGGGTCTACGGGTATTCCCCCAGACCGCCACCTCACCTGCCATTGTGTGTATTATCACCATTGCTCTCATCATGCCAATCTCTTGCATGGTGTAGACAATGCCGTGATCAGTAAATGATATTGTCGTGTTCAACTTGCTAAGTAGATCCCTGCCAAGCAGGTTGACAGGAGAAATCTCGGAGTACAATAGGGGAGCGCACACCACACTTCCCCCTACCTTGACATCCAAATCTTTAGTGTATGGAACTGTAGAAGTAGCCCCAGAGAATTCCTGTGTGTTGAGAGTTTTGCCAGATAATGGGAAATCTCCTTCACTGATGCATGATTTCTCAGTGCTCAAATCAACCATACAAATGAATTGCTTGTTTCCTATCTCTGCCCCCACCAAGGGTTCCTCTTCAGGGTCATTGACGGGATCGGACATGTTAATGTTAATGTTAAATATTGTTTATGAGGCGCAACTAGCCAGCAGGCTTCATTGCACAGAATGTAAGAGAAGAAGTCTAGAAAACCAAAAGGAGGTAGGAGGAAGTAAGGAGCTTAGTAATTGGAATTAAAGAGATGAGTTTTTAGAGATCTCTTAAATGAGGACAGTTCAGGACAAAGATGAATATCAGTGGGCAGCAACATGCGAGGTGCAATAGAATCAAAGCAGGTTCCGCCAAATCGAGCCAGTCTGTAGCAAGGCTGCTCATGTCTATTAGAATCGTTAGATTGGAAAGTACGGGAGATACAGGGTTGCCTAATCCTTTTCTTCAGATAAGGAGGTGCTCTGTCACTGAGACACTTGTAAGTAAGGAGAATAATGTTATAGGTGATACAATGTTTAACTGGAAGCCAATGCAGGGATCTACGAGCCTCAGTGATATGATTCCTTCTCGCCAAGCCACACATAGCTTGAACAGCATTATTCTGACCCACCTGTAATGAGGACTGGTTGGACATGGAAGTGCCTTCCAATAGACTATTTCCATAGTCCAGTTTAGAGTTGACCAGAGCAACAGCGAGGTTAGCAGTATTGATTGAAGAGGAACAGGCTTAATTTGCCTATTGAGGCAAGTAGTGTAGTCACAGGATCTCTTCACCTGTCCAATGTGCTTATTCATGCTAAGAAAGGCATACAAATTGAGACCAAGAGTCTTGATACAGGGGCTGGTTTTAATATAGGTATCAGAAATGTCAATTGTGGCATACCTGGGATCTAGTTTACCATGACATTGGGTAGCGCCCACCATCATAAGTTTGGTTTTGTTCCCGTTAAGGGCCAGTGAGTTGTTAATCATCCACTCCTCAAAGTAGAGATAGAAATGATCCTTGACTGATCCCTCTCATAATCGCCAGTCAGCTCGACCAATATCTGGGTATCATCAGCATAGTTAGTGTAACCCACACTGATGCAATCCTGAGATCAATGAAAGGACGAGTATAGAGTTTAAAGAGGGTGGGATAAAGGCAAGCACCCACCGGGACACCACAGGTGAGGAGTTTTGTATGTGACTTAAAGCCACCAGAGGCCACACAGGCAGACCAGGGTCCCAAAAAGGAGGCCAGCCATCCCAAGACGTTACTGGAACAGTTAGTGATGGTTCCCAACCTCTCCAACATGCAAGAGTTGTCTGTGTGATGTGCAAGTCATGGTATGTGTTTGTCCCGGGAAATGAAATGGGATTTCCTCCCACCCTGGTTGCGCCTTGGAATGGGGCGACTGTACCATTAAATGGGTTTATGCCCCCTTCCTGTTGGAAAGTGTTCTGGGGTACATATTGTTGCATCTGTTGCTGTTGTTGCTGCTGCAGCAAGGGTGGGCCTGGGCTCTGTGGGGCCACTGCGTGTATGCCTTGTGTACTCCATAGAGTATGGAGGTCATTATGGTTGCCATCCTTGAGGGGCTCCTGAGGTGGTGGACCATAATTTGGTTGAACTATACCCCCTTCCCTGTCTCCTCCTATATGCCCTTAAAAAATGGCCACATTTTCCACAGTTCCAACACTGTGAAGGCCCCACCCCCCCAGTTCCCATTCCACCGAATCCCTCCTCCCCTCAACACTCAAAATCCACCTCTTCCTCGCTGCTGTCCTCCTTGCTACTGTGGGCCAGAGTACTGTGTATTCCCACGCCACTGTGCTTGTCCTCCTTCTGACCACACTATTCGTATTCTAGCGTAATTGAGATTCAGTGTATATCCTATCAATTCTGTCTTTGCTGGTGTTGGTAATGACACTTCCACAGCGGCTTTAGCTAGTTTGTTTTCTACTGGTTCTGCTTCCTGTGCCTGCTGCCTCTGAACAGTTTCCCTGTCACGCTCCTTTATTCTTTTACAATGGTGTATTCTTATGTTCTGTATTGCCACCCCTTTGATTCCACACCCACAATGTTGTCTATTGCTTTCTGCACCTCCTTGGGTAGGCCCTTTTTAACAATAAAGTAGAAGAAGGGTATTGATTGATCATATGAATTACCAAGCTCCGCTCTCCACATCTCCTGAACTTAAAGAATGAATTGAGCGGGATCTTCATTGTATGATAGACTGTAAGTCAGATGTGTCAGGAAATGTTCACCGTAGCTCGTCTCATATCTTTGCTTGAACCTTATTAAACAGTGCTCCATCATGTGCCTCATTTCCCACAGTTACTCCCGGGTACCCTGCTTTTACCCATACATCGGCAGCCTGATCTGCGGTAGTAGCTACCAATAGGATTTTGATGTCCCCGACTGCTAGGGGCACTCCTGCCGTCTGTTTCGCAAATGAATAGATCCACTTCCCTGCGCCCGTTATAAGGGCCAGGAGCGCTTTTATTCGTTTTTTTTTGTCCATCTGTGCCCCTGGCACATAATGAGGTCTCCCTGCTCCCTTATGTATCAAAGGCATTTTCATTCATACTTTGTTACACTCTGTCTTCTTCCCACTTCCCTTTTTCCGTGCTACTGCCATCTTGACAAACCTGTACCTTAACCTCCCATCCCATAAACATTTCCACCCGAGGAGTCAGTTCAGGTGTGTGTTCTGCCTCCTCATCCTAGTCACCCTCAGACTTATCGAATTTACTCCACCCGTCAGCATTGTCATATCCTAGGCTGTCCGCCCCTTCATTTCCCTCTCCCTTGTTTTACACATGCATGTTTTTTATGTGTGTATTAGTTATCCTGAATAAAAAAATCTCCTGCTTTCCATCCATCTGGTGCCTGTTCTTTTGTCTGTCAGCTTTAACTTCATTTTGCACTGTTCACAGTCCATTCAATTCTGCTCTTGCTGAGGCCAATGACACCTCTAAATCTCTCTTATTGACATTGGCATGTCCTGTAGTGTCCAGAGGGGACACATATGGGGGTGGTGGGGCTGTTGCTGCTGTGGATACATATGTTGGGTTAGTATCTAGAGCTGTCAGTGGGTATATCCCTCTGTGCTCCATCGCTGCTCTGCCCTCTCTCCTTGAGCAGTCACCCTTTTTACCGTCCTGTATGTCCTCTCCTTTACACTCTTCCATGTCTTTGCACATTTTCCAAGGTGTAATATTTCCTTCTTTCTTTGTAATTGTTTCCCCTTATAGTTAGCTGTTAGAAATATGGACATGTGCTCTAGCATACCCTTGTTATGGGAGCCCTGCTCTGTCCATGAGCGGGGCATCCCCCTCCCCTTGTTTCCGTCACCCACTGCTTATAGTACTTTTGAAGTCTGTCTCAGTACGGTGGTGGTACACATGTACTCTATTGACATTTTCCAAGCCATTTGTGACATTCTGTGCACATCGCTGTCTCAACGATTATGTTAACACACTGCGCACGCTGATGCCATTCTTCAAAAAAGTCACTCTGTCATCTCCTCCCTCCCCACAAAAAGTAAAAACAACAGTTTCTCCCAACTCCTCCCACTCCCCACACCTTTATACCCTCACATTTCACACACTCAACTCATACCAATAATATACAAAAAAACGCCCCTTCATGGGCCTTCTCCCAATAAAACACAAACAAAACAAACTAAAATAACAAGCTAAAACAAAAACTATTACTGCTCCAGAGCCCACTAATTATTCAGGGCTCCTATGTATTTCCTTTTTTCCTCCATTATACAATGCTTGTGGCTCCACCTTCTACCCTCGCTCGGGAAGGTCCCCTGCCTTTGCATTTTCCTTTCCTTAATATTCTCCTTAAAAAGTTAATAAAAACAAAAAAAAAACAAGCCACACACACAACACACCAACATCTTCGCTCTCTGTGTACTCATAATCTTCACATTCTCCCATACATTTACCCCCTACTTGTTATCACTTGCAAAGCTATACTCACGTGTGCATGTTCATCCAAACTCCTCCTTTGCAGGGTTCCAACAACACCGGCATGCACTCTCCTTTGAGCCGTGCAATGCTCCAAAGAGCAGGCAGGAATTCTACAAAGACACCTCCTGCACGGCTACTGGGGAATATGTTTTTTGGGGGTGGTCGCTGCAGGTGGGCAGGGTCCCTTTGGAGAATCTGCTTGGACACCTCCACAGGTATGGGGGGCTCTTTGATCACATTGGTGCTACCAAATGAAGGCACACCACTGAGCGCTCACACCCAAAAAACACAAGAGATTCTTGCAAGGATAACACATTTTAATTATACAAAAATAGATGTGCCAGCAAAGAACTCTGCTGCCAAGAATGTTATGAGCAAAAAGGATGCAAGCAAGAGCTTAAAAAGGGGCACAGCATCATGAGTATATAGTAAAGCCCTGTGTGGCTTGTTGGTGAGACTCTATACATGGTCAGTCTGCTCTATAGGAGCTGCCAGGCCATTAGCCCCAGCCCCGACCATCAGTTTTCCATCACGTGGGGTCTGCTGAGCTCATCATCTCCAGGGAACCAAGGTTGAGTTGGCAATTAGTTACAATGTGAGAAAATGCTACTCTATCATTATGCCGTGCACCTGGGGGACTCAGGGACTGGCATGGGGGATCCTTGAGGTCAGGCTAACCCACACACCCTTCACTCATTCTGTACCGTACCATCCACACCCAAGCCTTCCACCCTTATTTTGGACTGTAATGTATTCCTCCCTGTACCTTGCATTACAGGTCCTGCCATTATGAAATAAGGTGAAATGGCTGTGTTCTTTAGATCTTTTATGGTCAGTGTGTTTAGAGTTGGTGGTCTGGGGTCATCTACTATTGTGGAATTCATGGGTCTTGGCACTGGGGAAGTCATAGGGGCTGTAATTCATTGTTGTGTTGGTGGGAGTCGAGGCTGAAGCTGGCCTGACTAATATAATTGTGCATGCTGAGGCCCCTGGTACTGTCTCATTGCCTTGTCGGGCACATTCCTTCTTGGGATACACGTATTGGCAATAGTTGTAGAACAAAGGGATGTTTCTGTAGAATACTAACAGCGTAGGTCTCTCTCTCTCATCAGAACTTTGGCCTATTCAAGTTTGTTCATTAGGTTTCTGGTCTGTGTGTACGGCGCTGCCATGCAGCCCAAATGTTTCTACCTAGCTACAATATGGCACCTGTTTATACGTATGCATTAAGTTTAAACATCCACAGTTTGCATAGTAATGTGTCCGTGCAGGGTCTCTTAGCGTGCCTCCTGCCCCAGGCGCATCACAGGTGTCTTCATGGGATTTGTCTTACCCTAAAGCACCTAGGGGGTGGGATAGGTTCACCTTAGTATGTATTATGTAACTTGTCCCGAAGCACCCTTTTACCTCTGGGTCTGGAGCACTATATAAATAAATAAAACAAACAAACCTCCTTCCTAACAGACCAAAGCCCCACCCACATGTCAATAACTGCTGACATTTTGGTTGTTTCTTGTTTTACCACCTTTTCCCCTACATAAGCAGCCCTCCAGTCTGTTTTCCTTTGCAGTTAGTCAGTTGGTGCAAGTCGAACTAGGTCAGGTCACCTAAACCTCACCCACTTTCCATGCTGAGCCACTTCCTTTCCATTCTTAACTGTTAGATCAAGTGTGTCTCTCACCTGGGCATCCGAAGCAAAGGGCAGAGGAAGAAAAAAGCTATTTCTGATTGGGCCTGATTTGTTTGGAAGGAGCCAGAACCAGAACCCCTGCTCCTCTAACATAGGTATGCACTCTTGAATGTGTGTTTCACCCCTCCGAACAGCCGATCCCCACCATCACAACTCATCACCACCACACCACTCAGCTGCAACATCATGGACAGTGTATAGCAGCATGCTCACCGTGTCACCATGAATCGCATTCACACTCCATCATCCACCAATATACGAAAATTGATGCTCGCCAATGTTCTCTCAAAAATAAAACATGTAGCAGACATTGACAAGCCTATGACCTGGACACCAACTTCAGTACTGAGACCTGGATGACATCCACTTGCACCCAAATCCTAGATGTCCTTATCCCCAACGGCTATAGAATTATACAAGATGATCCAAATAAGTTGAGCGTTATCCTCATCATCATTCACAAGGCATCAGGGCCATGCACCGAACTGGATGTAACCTTCGAAATCCTTCCCAGCCACTTACAGCTCTCGCCCAACAGACACACTCACTTTTCATCTCATCTGCAGACCAACCCCCCCTTCATCAAAGAATTCAATATGTTTGTCACCACCATGTATCCCACGTACACCAACATCTTCCTCAGTGATTTCAACATCCCTAGAAAACCAGCAACCAAGTCACTCAAGGAAGATCTCCAATGCCTACTTGGTACTCTGAACCTCACACTGCACATGAAAAACCCAACTCGGAGTAAAAGGTAATATTTTTGACTTAACTTTCACTGCCCTGATCACCCTCATATCATAGCTCTCCAATCCTGCTCCACTGGTCAGACAATCTGGCAATCTCCTTTGACATTTGGTCACACCACCCAAGTCAAGCACACCCTTCAACTCAACAAAAAGCTTTTAGATCCTTCAAGAACCTCCCATTGGAAGCTCTCACGGGGGACCTCATCATAGTCCACCCTCACATGGGTTGATCTACCTCAGACTTACCAGCACTGCAACTACCCTCTGGATGCCACTCTCACAACCAATATCAACCACCATGCCCCAGCAAAACAATGGACCCTCAAGACAAAACCTTCCACACCCTGTACACTAAAGAACTCAACTTCAACAAAATAACCATCAAAAAACAACAAAGACTTCACCTCACACTGCTCAAGGCCCCTGTACAACATGCAGAAGACTGATCACCACTGCCAAGGCCAACTAGAATGAAAACCCATAGCCAAGGCCAACAATGAAAGCAGAACCTACTTCAAAGCCATCAAGCATTGAATCATCCCTCATCCTGAACCACCCAAACTACACTTGATCGAACAATCCAATTCTATCTACTCTTTCTTCATCAACAAGATCAGAATGATCCACCAACACATAGACACAAATGGCACATTGAACATCACAGTACACATCCAATCATGCAAAACCACAATTAGCTGGATAACTTTCAAGACAAACACTATGGATGACCTCACTTGCACCCTAGAACACCTCAAAGCCACATAATACAAGGATGACATCATCCATGCCTCCATACTCAAGACAATTCCAACTGAAGCAGTCCTCCCTTTTTTTAAAATCCTCAACAACTACCTCACCTAAGGTACATTCCACTTGAGCCTCAAGACTGGGCATATCCTCCCACTTCCAAAGAAACTAACACCTTACCCCAAAGACCTCAGCAACTACTGCCCCATTACCCATCTTCCCTTCCTAGGTAAGATCTTTGAGAATGTAGTAGCCACACAATTCATTAAACACATTCCAGCAAGCAACCTATATCAGTCTTACCAATCTGGCTGGAGACCCAGATGCAGCACAAATATCTCTACCATCAAGGTGATTGGCAATGCCTTTAACATCCTCAATCATGGCGACTGTTGCCTACTGCTTCTCTTTACCTCTTAGCAACATTCAACAGAGTAGACCACAAGACACTGACTGACATTTTACATCGTCATATGGGGATCAGCAAGATCATACTCTGCTGATTGAAATCTTAGCTGGCTAACCACCAATCATTAATTCAATTCATCCATATGTATTTCTCCAGATCAACCCATCACCCATCCTTTATGGAGTATGCAAGCATCCATCCTCTCCCCCCTGATCATCAGTCTTAACATGGAACTGCTCTAAACCCTCCTGGCTCCACTTAGCATAAACATGGCACAGAGTCTGCTTTGTTGGATTTAAAATCTAGGCTCCTTAGACACATGGATCAAGGCGACCCCAGCATGCTGATGCTGTTGGACCTATCCGCCGCCTTCGACCTGGTAGACCATACGTTACTGGTCTCCAGGTTGAGGGAGGTAGAGGGTTTCTCGTCGTCGGTGGCGGATTGGGTCACCTCTTTCTTGAAAAATCGTTACTGGAGAGTGAGCAGCAATTTAGCTGATGCCAATATCAAGGAGTTGACGCAAGGGGTTCCTCAGGGAGCCTGTCTCTCTCCGATTTTCTATAATCTCTTTACGGTTCTGTTTCTTGATTTCTTGGACATTAACAACATTGAGTTTACTAATTACGCTGATGATACTCAGTGTATCATACCCATCTCTGGTGTCTTCTCCGATGACGAACTCAACATCAACAGAATTTATCTGCTTATTCAAAGTTGGATGTGCTCCAATGGCCTGGCCCTTAACAAGCAAGACAGAGTTTATGCTTGTGGGTACCGCCCCCAAGATCTGTAAGCTTGAAGATCAATATTCCAAATTGGTTATTGATGAATGTGTTACAGTGGTCAAGAAGAAAGTCAAGACTCTGGACATTTATCTTGACTGTAATCTTAATATGAAAGCTCAGGTTGGTAGTCTGGTGGCTTCATCCTCCTACTATATCAAATTGCTCTCACACGCTCGACCATTTCTTTCCCATACTAGTAGGGAAACCCTTGCCAGGGCATTGATTAGCTCCTGGCTTGATTATTGTAGCAGCCTGTTAATTGGTCTTTCTAATGGTGAGTTTAACAGACTGCAGGTTGTGCAGAATAATGCTGTTAGGGTTGTCATGGACAAGAAAAGGTCCAATCATATTTCCGAGGCGAGAAGGGAACTTCACTGGCTCCATATTAGGGAACGTATCCTTTTTCGGCTCCTATCTATCTCTTTTAACTGCCTGAAACATTCAGGCCCTAGTTATCTCAGTGAGGAACTACGACCTAAAGTGAGCAAACATAATCTCAGATCCAACAACCAATATCATCTTATGCTTCCGGTATGTAAACTATCACAAACCAAGGCTGGTGCCTTTTTCTCTGCAGCTCCTGTGGCCTGGAACAATTTGCCCTTGAAATTGAGATCAGAAAACTCCATTCATGTATTTAGAAAAGGTTTGAAGACACATTTGTTTAAATAATCTACCTCTGGTTTACTAATTTCTTGATCTTTTTCTTACCCTTCTATTTGCTCATCACTTCTCTCATCTGTTTGTCAGCGCCCTTATGCCTTCGGGTCAGTGGTTTCTGCGCTATATAAATGTTAAATAAATAAACATACACCAATACAAAAATGGCATGCAGATCTACAGGCTCAAAGCCTGCCTCATATTGATCTAGTAATGGATGTTCAGTGCTTAACTCAAGCTCAAGTTCTCCATGACTAAATTCCTACTGCTGACCAACAACACCAAACAAGCTGACATCCAGACCTGGCTCTCTGCAATGAACCTTGAGGGCTGCACACCCCAGCTGTCCACCTGTGCCAGGTCTCTTGAGTTTGGCATTGACAGACACCTCACATTCAAGCATATCATAGCAAGGAATAAAAATATGGCTTGGCACCAACCTTCTCTCCTGCAGAAAATGAATCCATTCATCATGGAAAGCAACTTCAGATCTGCTCTCTAAACCTTGGTCCTAACCCCTCACCCTGGAGGGTGGCATTCTCTTTTGGAAGGTCTTCGTGTGATTCCCCTGCCTTCCCTAAAATGTGGCCTACATGCAGCTGCATGACTCATCAAAGGACTTAGAAAATGCAAACAAATCACCTCAGTCATACTGCATCATCTGCAAGTACTCAATTAAGTGTCCATTCAGGTAGCCATGTCCTTTCACCAAGTTCATAAAGGAGATAAAAGCATTTTCTGCTCTACCTGTAAGACCTCTTGTGGGCTCCATTACATATATCGCTAAGGTACATAAGCAGATATACTGTCCCCCGGTAAAAAATCCAATTCAATCCTATTCTGGGACAAGAAACAAACTGTATTTGTACTTGAATCTCTAATTCATTTAAATAAAAAGCACCAAATTTAATCCCAACCATGCTGGGAATTGTGAGAGGTCAGTATTGTGAGGCAACAACTGTTTGAGGATTGATCAAATCATTAAAATAATTCTCAAAATAAATGTCATAAAATGCCTCAACGTCCCTACTCTGCCGAGGATTTCCCTGCCTAACCAAAGCAAAAGGGAAACACTCTAGCATGAGATATCTGGTCCTCACAATAAACAACAAATACACTAAGAAACTACATGGCAATACACGATAACATAAACAACATTCACATTCTCTTAATACCCTTCTAATATCCTGGTTAGATTCCCTTGCCCAGGATTCAAGGAGAATTCTGCTAATGTTCAACCAAAATGAGAAAGGAGGAAATCCTTGTAGGAAACACCGTCTCACATTAGTTCTTCATGTTTCCATCAAAGTAAAGGTTTGTTAACCAAGTTCCAATGATAGCAAATCTGTTCTCCTTGGTGAAATATATACTTTCCACTTCCTCAAACAGCACCAATGGTAATCCCAGCTGCAATGCTTTGTCACCACTCCAGGAAGACTTACCACATTTTATAAGAAATTCACTGCCTGATTCATGGAATTATTAGCACCGAAAACAGGGATTTGTGTGCCATTCTGCCCGCAAATCCCTGTTTGACAAATAGGGATTTGCGGGCGGAATGGCAAACAAATCCCCGTTTTTGGCACAAATAATTCCATTAATCAGGCAGTCAATCTCTACAACTGTCAGTGAGACACGGTTCTTGGTTAACAGTTGTTATTTCATTAATTACAGCATTAGAATTCACAATGGTCTATTTGTCAGGATGACTTCACAGTGCTGCTGCCTTCACTTCAACAACTTCACTTCTATTTCATTCACCATGAGAACAGTCACATTTGTCTCACAGTATTCCACTTTGTTTAGGCGACTACAATGTTGCATCTACTGACAACTAGATATACCACCACAGCTTCAGCACTTTGGACTACTACCACAGCTTCAATGCTTTGTAATTCTAGACAGGCTTCCGCAAGATTCACTTTAAAGTACTTCAACACCTTTAAATAGGGAAGCCAATCTTCCTCTTAATTTTTCTCTTCAAAAGGACAGCTTTTTTGCCTTTCTTGTCTCGCTGCCACAATAACAACCTGGATTTGCCTTTACAACCCGCTTCACTCTGTTTTCCACAGTCTTTGGCAATACAGGTTGTGTCAACTTCAAAATAATCTTTACAAGTAGCCAGTTTCCCGTCCCCAAATGTACCTTCCCCGTTCTGCCTGTTATTAGCCCAAGTAATTACCCAGAAGCCTTGGTGCCACTCTCTTACCTTCAGGTAATTCTTGCGCACATGTGTCTTCGGCCACTTTAACTGTTATTAGATTCACAATAAAAGTTAGATTGCTTGTTATTTTTGAGAACAGCTGGTTTCATTCTTAATATGGGGAGGCTGTTGGCTTGGGCAATACTTGATCTCCTCTTCAATATTAGATAAACTTTGACTGTTTAACTGCTTATATATGAAAGATATGCTGCCTCAAAGTAAAGGATAGAGTCAATCTTCGTTTGAAATTCACAATTAGGCACATACGCCCACTTCTTAATATAGCTTTCAAAGGTTAAAGATTTGTATAGAATTGTATGCATGCGTGAAAGTAAGGAATAGAATTAAACCTTCCTTTGGGAATCTCAATTAGCCACACACGACCACTCCTTGATGTAGTTTTGAAAGGTTAAAAGCTTCAACAATTGTCTTATCAAGGTTAGGTATTCAGTACTGGCCTTCCCATCCTTCACTCTTCTCAATAAACAACATGCAGCCACTACTTCAGGTAGATGCAGTCTTTTAAGGGTTTAACAATGGGTTTAAGCAGAGTTTGCTCTTCACACGAGTAAAAGGAGTTTCCCAATATATACAAGTACTACGTTTCCATTGTTCAATGATTACAGCTTCAATGAATAACTTAATTTCCCCTTAAACAACATGCAAGTGAATAGTAATCTGTTCACTGTTGCCGGCTATGCTTGTGCAAGGTATTAGAATGCCAGGCTTCACTCAGTGGCTCCTTTAACACTTGTTCTGAGGGTTGCACGACTTCCACATCTTCTGCCAGAACTTCTACTGCTTCTGGTTTCTCAGTGACCCATCAGTGACATATCATATGCATATAAAGGAAACACAAGCCAAGATGAGTGGCATCAGAGTCTTGGTTTTTCATGGCACTGTATTATCAACTTTTAAGACACAGAATATTGATATGTATTCACTATGTATACACCGAAGATTATGATTTTCTAAAAGAAGCACAACTAAAGCCCACATTTTCTTAGATGATTTTGGTGTATCCAATTCATTGGTGAAATGTTGGTGAAATGTTACTCTTCATTTGAAATTGCATCAGTCTCCATGCAAATCTATGGTGGTTCAATTAAGCTCCTTTTCATCCCAATATCTTTATTTAACAATATAGCAACAAATATTTCAATCAATCATGGAAATGTAGAGGTTTTATATCCTTTTACAAATTAGTGTTAGACTACACTGTGAAAACACACAGGTTTCAATTTATTTAGCCATACATTACGAAATGCTCCAATCTCTGGGCTGGAAAATGCTATGTTTCACACTGCGCATGCAACAGATAGAAAGGCAGAAAAATGCTATTCATTCTGATTCAAATGTAACTCGGCTTTAAATATAGTGAATTGTAATTATTTATTTGTAAAGCGCGTATACACACGTGAAGCACTTCAAGGTGGGAAGGGAACAACGGAATACAGTCATCATTCTTAGGCCTTGAGGATTCTGAATGATCAAATAAAATAAAAAAAATAGCATACTAGGCCATAGGACTAGCATACTAGATTCAATTTACACAAACAAGCCACAACATCCTATTCTGTTGGCAATAATGTTACAGCATTCTCTTTGGATTTCTCTACTACCACTAGTGGCATTCCCTCCAAGCCCTCCCACTACAGGGGTTTAGCCGAGAAATGGATCTATACAGCTCGCATTTAACAATGTGGGGGAATTGTCATACTCTATTTTGAATAAGTACTTTTAAAACATAGAGCCAGTATGAACCTTCAGAGATGTCAGGCAATTGTTCCCAGTCAGTTAGGACCCGCCGGGTTGGTAATCTTCCTCTAGGAAATCAGGTCTGCTTCAGGTAAAATCTGCTTCAGGCTTCCTCATGGACAAGGCCCAATCACCTTCATATAGTATCCAAGGTCAGCGCTTATCATTTGGGAAAGAGGTTTACTTTTCTGCAGCCTTCATAATCTCAGAGTTTTTCTTAAAATTCCCTGTATGGTTCTGCTGTGTAATAATCCCACACTATGTCATGTTGACATTAGACTTTTTTAATTAGTCTAGTCTTTACATTGCTCACATAACAGGCTGACATTCTCAGGGAATACATCCCTTAATTTCATAGATTGATCATATTTCTGGACATGTGACAAGGTGGGGCTACAGCCTTTGGACTCAGAATCATACTTTTTCCCATATCTTCTGAAAGGAATGTTTCCTATCGATGACATGTGGGTTTCCAGATTCACCTCGTCCTCGTGAATTCAGGGACAAATGTGATGAAACATGACTGAATTATTCATATTTATATAATGTATCAATTATTAATACTTAACACATTATCATGTTTGTTGGGACCTTCACAATGTCAGAATAGTGTCCCTTTTTAAAAATACATAGGCAATACAAAGATAAAGTCAAAACCATGTTTTGGCATTTTAAATGTAATTCAAAATGCTAGGTTTGATGTAAAACCTCATGCTATCATGATGAGTTATGTGAATAGCAATCAATTGCTCCTTTGTGAATTCTTCAGTCTATGATTGATATGTGTGGCTGGTAGAGGCTCTATTAGTTTGTTCTTCCATTAGTACTGCAGATGGTAGATTGTAATGGGTCATTCTGTGTCGAAGGTGACACATTCAGTACAATTGGATGTGTTTAAAGCACTGGGCCTGGAAAATAGAGTCTCATGTCATGTGACCAGTTCAGATTGTATCTTTTCAGGGGGACATTCATTGGTCCTACCAGAATGTATTCCAATATTTTTCTAAGAATAATTATTTTGAGATTGACCATGTGGAAGTCTTGGGCCCAACATACTTTTTTGATAGCAGGATGCAGACCTATCCCGCCATGTGGAAAATTCACAATCCACTTCGGTTTCAGACCTACCACACATTAGCATTGGGTGTCTTGGGTTGAAGAAATGTAGCTTGTTGCCAGGTCCACTAAAGAACCAATCAATCCAGCATTGGCAAAGTCAATATAGAACACCCATGCAGATTCCTTGTTCAACGTACAAGGTTGCGGGTTGGAATAGCCCCATTCATGTCTTCATATGCATTCTACACCCCCCCCCAGACACATGATAATGATTATAGTCAACCTATGGCATATTAAAGGCCGCTGTTAAACTTTGGAAGTTCCCCATTCAGTTCAGAACCATATTTTCAACATTCTATTACTCTGTTAAAAGATTGGTTCCCCTAAAAGCACGGTTCATAATTATTGGAAAACATAGAAGGATAGGCATAGCTTTTTCTGCCTTTACTTAGATAGGCATCCACCACAGTCACCAAGAAAAGATTTGGCATACATGAGGGACAGGGTAGTTCATTCACAGGGATACACAGAGCCTAGGCTTTCCAGCATGTGAAAATAGCATTTGCCTCTCAACAATAGACACCCACAACCATATCAACCTTCTGATTAAGATGATTTCTCGACCTTGCTGATCTCCTTAAACATTGCACCCAGATACTGGCATCTTTGGGTTTATTTGAGTCTCAAATGAACTATTTTGCAAAATGTTCTAAGATTTAATTTGTTTAAATAATTGTTTACTTTGTTTTGACTGGAGATCATGGAAAACATAAAGCACACACTTGAATGAAGAGCACCTGTACAGTGGCTCTCCAATGGACAAGAACATGAAATGGAAATTGGACATTTCTAAATGGGTTTTTGTCATTCTATTTGACCAAAGATCCTATTTGTTCAGACCACTGTGTGCACTCTGTAAATGTTCACATTCATCCATTCATACATTCACTCACACACACTCACTCAATGCTTCCAAGCTTAGGACATTTTGAATAAGAAGTGACTGTGAACGGTGATGTGGGACATGGTTACTGTAGATCCTTTGCTCCCAGTTGCTCACCCTCACCGTCCCCTGTTAGCTCCCCTCTCCCTTTTTCTCTGCTTCCCTCACTGTGTTCTTCCATATATGATTGTAAAGCTCTCTGTTGCTTCCTGGAGCAAAGTCCATGCTCGATAAATACCCTAATAAATTAAAAGAAATAAACAAAAACTGTCAATGCCACAGAATCACGTTGGTTGTTGTTAATGGTGCGACTTAGCATTGGGCTGGGGCAGGCAGTTAACTTAAACTGAGCAACATATCCTATGTGTTATATCCTGCATATGTATGAGTGGGGTCTGAGTCAGTGTAAGAGCTGTGATGGAATGCTAGTGGAGCTTGGAGTGTTGGGGCACCTGGGGATTCCAAGGGAGACGGTTAGGGACTTGGAGCTGGGCAGGGAACCAGGGAAGAAGCTACTAGTGATCTCTCTCTCCTAACTTCTACACTAAACCTGTAACTAAGACAATAAAGCGTACTTCCTATTTTCTACATACCTGAGTCAGCCTGGTTCCTGCTCCTTGTTATTTCTGGCTCAAGGTAGATCCTGCAGGAGGCAGGATACATCATTTGGCGACGAGGATGGGATTTAAAGAAGCGAACATTGGAGTGAAGGTTGGAGGGAGAGAGATGCCCAATTTACCTGCGCCAAACAGCTCTGAAGTCGGTGAGCTGTTGGAAATAAATGTGGAGTTGGCGCTGTCTATGGAGGTGACTGACTATTTCATTGGAGGCACCAGTCAGGCTAGAGGAAAAGCCTGTGGTCAGTGATAAAGCAGCTGGAGGAGTATTGGGCCTTTGCTGGAAGGAGGCCGTGTGGCAGGGAGAAGGTGCCACCAGTAAGCAGCTGTCATCTTTTGGAGCCTGAGCGCCGTTGCGCTTTTGCTGGAGAAAGGGTCTGTGGAACTTCAAGTCCGGAGCAAAAGAGTTTCTGCTGAGAAAAAAAAAAAAAAAAAAAGAAAAGTGTTGTGGTACACATTTTCGTAAGTCCTGGAGGGTCGTATGGGGTCCTGGGTGGCGCGCGCCCAGTTGAACCCCTGCGTTCCAGCTCTGCCGTTGAGCTGGAACGCATGCAGGCAGCCCCTCACCATTATTTCCTCGGAGCTCAGGAGCCTGCAGAGGAATACAGAGGAAAGGACGTCTGTGCGTGTACAAACGTGATGACGTTTGCGGAAATTCAAGAGCATTATTTCATAATGGAACTACGGAATGTTGGAGTGAATAAATTACACCGGCAGCTGCAGATTAATCTTTGACGGAAGAGAGGTGAAATGAAACATGAAGCCGTGAAGTATCGGTTGAAAATGGGAATTTGGAACACGCAGCTGAATTAAATCAAACAAACATGGTTGAACAGAGTAATTTCGATACGGGGAGTGCACAGCTGTTTTTTAAGGCATCTCCGTTTTGGAGTTTGAAGTTTTCAGTGGACAGTGCATGAAGACAGATGGCACTTTGATTTACGGACCACGATGCCAGTATTCAGGTTAAAGTTATCTTGGCAGATGTAATGTAATACATTTTTGCGAACTCGAAATGGTTTTAAATTGAAGTTGCAGCACATTCAGTGCACACAATGACAAGATGCAGGTTATACGTTTATTTTTCGGAAGACGTCATTTATATATATGCACTAGTAATAATGTAAAGTTGTGTTTATTGTTGCATATATGGGCAGGCAGAAGTTGCATGTGTGCACAGTGGATTTGGGGGCGCTGTTTTTTTTTTTGGAGATGTTTTAATTTGCTTTATTTTTAAACGAACTGCACATCATTTCTGGAGGAACTTTGAAGTATAGAATGGAAGTAGAATTGACGTATGGCACAATAATATGGAAGAATTATGCATAAATGCTTGATTTTTTTGTAAGCATTGGGGGAAGCATTGAGCATGTTTATGCTTAATGTGATGTGCATTTTGGGGAAATGCAATTTGTGGGGAAACAAGAATTGAAGTTTAGCATTAAGAATTTTAAAGAATATGCAGAAATGCTTGATTTTTGTTAGAAATTGCACATGATATGGTTTTTTGGGCGAATCTTTGATCTTTCGTATGCATTATGTAATTTGCATTTTGGGGAAATGCAAATTTTGGAAAAGCACAATTTTTGGGAATTGCAGATTTGGAAATTCTAATTGTCTGATCTGCGTTTGCATGTGTTGAAGTTCTGTACGATTGTGGATTAAGTCTGCGTATGTGAGCGCAAGCTTATGGGGTGTGTGACACAAGAGTGCGCACAGGAGGCAGCAGGTTCTGCAGTTGTAGTGCATTTTGTGCTAGTACATGTGTGAGAGGTAGCACGTGTGTTTTGTAGTGGTGTGTGTACAGGGTGTTGTACGGTTGTAGATGTTGACGTGTGGGAGAGTACACGTTTATATGCGGAGTATGTTGCGCAAAATAGGAATATATAAATGGGAGTTGCATGCATGCAAATGGGGTTTAGGCTTATACACCCTGGCCAGGTGTATTGGCAGTAGTATAAAACCTTCAGGAGGAACCCCAAAGTTTTGTTTTGAGGAGTTTGGACACAGAAGGGTGTTCCAATGTAGTTGACCTTAGGGCATGGGCCCTCTTCGGAGTTGTTTTGTGGAGTTACAACGCAGTTGTGCGTTTGGAAAAGGAAGTGAAAGGAGAATTTTTTTTTCTCAGATAGTGTATGTTTACATTATAGGGGCTACACTAGTTGTCTGCGTTGTAGGTAACCGCACGGCAACATACTTCCTTTAGTTGAGTTTAGGGTTTTCCCTAGTTAGTTCTGTGATGCCAGGCGGTGCACTTGGGAGGAGGATTTTGTTGTTTTAGCACGCCAGTTTGCAAGTGGTATGGAATAGGAGTGGAGGGCACACAGTATTAGGCCAGTGTTTAGTATATAAGTTGTGGATTGTACACTGGTTTGGGTTACTGGATTAATTTCAGTTTTTATTACACTTTTCAAAATATTTTTAGAAATTCCAGGTCACACCATTTGATTTTTCATCCCAGTGGTGTGCCGGAGCTTTTGGGTTGCAAAATTTTGAAATTGCACTACACTACTGTTCTTTTTTCTGGTAGTGTTAAAATTTTTACATCTGAATTTTGGGTTTTGCAAAGGTGAATGTGCAATGCACTACTAATTTTGTCATTTGGTAGTAAGTGCATGTTAACATTTTTTCATAGCTTTTGCTATGCAATTTTTAAGCCACAATTCCTTCCTTTTGTGGTTGTGTTTTCTGTGATCTTGTGTTGTATGTCTCTTTCCTAGGTTTTTCATTCCTTTTTCATGTTTTCTTTAGGAGAGAAGGATGAGGCATGTTGTTGGGATATTTGTTAGAGTGCAATGGGATCTTTGTTGGCATGTTTAGGACTATTGTGATGGCCCTGTGTAAGTTTGCAACATTCGTGGCTACACAGTTTTGGCAAGGTAGTTAGCCTATTTTTGGGGCGTTTTGGGTTGTGCTCAAGTGTGGCAGACTTGAGGTCAAGAGTGGCAGTCTTGGCGGAAGGTGTTTAGTTTAGGAGGGTCGATGTCTGTAGTTTTGTTTTGTTTGTCCATGTGGCAAGGTAGTGCTTGGTGGTGGCGGCACTGAGACCCTGGTGTGGCAGGCCAGGGTGGAAGGAGTAGTAGAAATGTTGTGGTTGTTTGGTCCTAGCATGGTTGTGAGTTGTGTGTTTTCTTTTGATTGAAAAGGAGGGGGATGTGTTATATCCTGCATATGTATGAGTGGGGTCTGAGTCAGTGTAAGAGCTGTGATGGAATGCTAGTGGAGCTTGGAGTGTTGGGGCACCTGGGGATTCCAAGGGAGACGGTTAGGGACTTGGAGCTGGGCAGGGAACCAGGGAAGAAGCTACTAGTGATCTCTCTCTCCTAACTTCTACACTAAACCTGTAACTAAGACAATAAAGCGTACTTCCTATTTTCTACATACCTGAGTCAGCCTGGTTCCTGCTCCTTGTTATTTCTGGCTCAAGGTAGATCCTGCAGGAGGCAGGATACATCACTATCCACACCAATGTGATAGCCACAATAGGAAACTAATGCTCAGCCAACTGAACATACATATTTCACAGAGTACACTGTAGGAACTCAGTGCTTGAATCTCAAGAAACATATTCCCCCAGAGTCTGGCAAACAACGGGATTCACAGATTCACTCTCTCAACATTTTTTATTTGAGGGTGGAAATGATATGATATGATATGATCGTTTATTTATATAGCGCCTATACACAATGTGTTTCAAAGCGCTTCAAGGCAAGGGAGGGAACAAGGGAAAATACAACCACATTCTTACAGGGCATGAACAGTAAGGATGTGAAATTAACTATCGTACTCGGCCTGACGACATTTCAGATAGTGCAAGAGCTAAGACATAGATAAGGAAGGGATGGGGAGAGTTGGAAGGAAATGGAAACAGACAGGCGACTACTGTACTAGGCCTGACGACAATTCTGGTAGAGCCAGAGAAAAACAAAAGGTGAGGGAGAGGGGTGCAGAAAGGGAGGGGAGGAACAAAACAAGCGACTATCATACTAGGCCTGACAACATTTCAGATAGTGCTGGAGGGGTGGTGGGGAGGAAAAAAACAGTAATGGGAGGTTGGAGGAAACAGACGAGGTTGCCATCATATTAGGTCCAGGGACAATTCTGACAGAGTAAGTGCATAGAAGAAAGTAAGGGGAGGAGATAGGAAAAGGGAGAAGGGAAAGGAGGAGAGAAAAGAGAGTACGCAGTCAAAAAGAGTGGAGAAGCAAGAGTGGAGAGCGAATGCAATTGCAGAAGTCAGTAGTAACACATAATGTTGCAAGCCAGGATACAAGATGAAGATGGGAACAGCATGATTCAGGGCCACCATGAGTACAAGATGCAAAGGAAGTCCAGCATGAGAGTTGAGAAAGAGTGACACACCGTGAATGAATGAAGTCCATAAAAGTCAAATCCAGCTTTGGCCACAAGACAGTGATGGTGAAGGAAGGCACCAGGTGGGCGCGGCTTACTAAGTTGTGAAAAAGAGCAACAGGCAGGAAGGTACCAGGTGGGCGGGGCTTAGGCCAGGTGACCTAGATCCACTTGCACCTGCTCCCCATCTGCAAAGGAAAAGAAGCTGGAGGGCTCCTTAAGTAGGGAAACAGAGCGGCAAGCAGGAAGGCACCAGGTGGGCATGGCTTGCTAAGTGGTGAAAAAGAGCGGGAAGCACGAAGGCACCAGGTGGGCGGGGCATGCTAAGTGGTGAAAAAGAGCGGCAAGCAGGAAGGCACCAATTGGGCGAGGCTTGCTAAGTGGTGAAAAAGAGTGGCAGGCAGGAAGGCACCAGGTGGGCGGGGCTTAGGCCAGGTGACCTAGATCCACTTGCACCTGCTACCCAAATGGATAATGTACAGTAATGTACAGATCATACCTCATCTGGGAAATGTTTTACTATGTTATCTACTCCAACTCTGTAGTGAAGGTAAAAGGTAGCAGATTTTCAGGGTGAAAATCCACTCTGTAATTTGGCAGTATCCCGGGTCAGCTGCATATACCTCAGAATGTATAATGGGGTGGAGGTAAAATCCGTGGCATTTGGCCACAACTGGTGGTTTTATGGTTACATCCAAATCCCTATTAAGGCCACGTATTCACTATTCTCTGTGGGTAATCGATAATAAACAACAATGTTCCTAGCACCCGAGTGATGCATGACTAGCAGCTGACATCTTGGAATGGTACTTTCCTCCCTCCATCAACGAGAGATGCAGCTAGAAATGTACACCGGCATTACCAGAATTTCAAGAGGTTTGGATGTTCAGTAAAGGTTGTTTCTTTTGCAAGTTTGATATCAATTTAAACTGTAACGTTACTTCAAGGCCAGTTCAGCTAAGCATTTCGCCAGCGACAACCTTAATGTATTAGTGATTCCTAGATGCACTTTCTCCTTTTTATCCTACTGTCTTCAGGGAGAGCTCGTGGGCATCTTAGAAAAGTGACAGTCAGCTTGCACAATGTTAAAAAAATACACCACTAAACATCCGTCTGTAAGAAATGTAATTGCTAGATTTCGATTATTGAAACGCCAATAATTGTATGCAAAACAGCATTTTACATTTTAAAGCATGCCAGGAAACCTGTTTGAGGTAGATACACACAGATAAAAGGGGCACAAACACACAGGGGAATGGATGATTCGGCAAAAGGGAACAATAATAGGAAACGGAGAGCAAACGGGCAGACTGGACAGGTTCTGCGTCTGTCAGGACATGGGCCGATCAAAGAGGAATGTACCTGGGGGCTGGATTTGGATATAATTGTTGCTTAGAGCGCTTTCTGCACCAATGAGAAAGCTGCCCTTGCAGTAGCTCTGGGAGCTAGATAGGGCTTTCTCTAGCCTGATTGATGAATGAACATCAAACATCTTTTTCACAGCATATGCCTGTGGGCACAAATGGAAATGATGCAGTAAACATGTCTTCTTTTGAGGTTTTTGGTGATGTTATATATGTATATTTTGCATGCCTGTGGGTTGACTTTAGCAATTGTGGTAGGTTTTGAGCTATTTTAAAACATACAAACTGCTCAAACCCGATACAAATTCCTAGCGCTCTGAGACCTTTGGGTGTGTGGCGCTGTATAAATAATCAAATAAATAAACAATAACTCTTGAGCAGTGACATATTTTTTAGCCCAATAAACTAATGAACCTCACTACAGAAAAGTTACAGTTTACTAATGAATCCCACATTGAAACCTAGAGCAAGAATTATAGAGCCAAAGACAAATGAGCTTACCTGACACATGGAAGAGCCTATCACTCTGAAATATGAACGCCAAATCAACGTATTGCTCTCGAAGGTTTCTCAAAGTATGAAACTCAGTAAACTAGGAATTTAGAATCATCTCACAATTCTGATGTCCTGGAGGCCTCAAAACCAACATTTCCCATTTACAGTAACTTAGCAACTCTCTAGAATAAACACAGCAAATAGAGCCTTTTCACAGCAATACGACCTCTTCCCCCGATTCCCCTCTAACCCACCCCCTACTTCACTTGGGCCTGATTCATGAAAGTGTTTGATAATGGTGCACACTACAAAGAGCTCTGCTGTAGGCTCTCTTGCTGACCCATTCCCAACATGCCTTCTTTAAAATGCGTCTTGATTTCTCTCAAATTGCATAGGTTGTTAGACCTCTCTTAAATGTAATGTGTGTAACAGGAATAATTCTCCTGAAATTCAAAGAGGCACATTTTTAAAAGTACGGCTCGATCAAGAAAACCTCAATTATTACTGAGCCATTACTAACTGCTGTTGCTAGCAGATTCAGTTCTTTTTCCATATGGGAAAACCAAAAAAACAATGGTGATAAAGAAAATGCTTCAGCTATGCTTGTCCTATTTCCATAGACATGCATAATAGACCAACAGTTAAGGGGTTAATACTTCTCAGTCTGTCAGCAACATTAAACTTAGTTGAGGTTTATATCCATAGACACTTATTTAACCGTGGAATTAGTTATGGTTAAGTTGCTCAACTCATAGGAAGAGCACTTTTTGGGTGGCTTATCCCTTTACTTCCCCTAGACGGATCCTTACCAAACTTTGTAAAAATAGTATGTGCGAACTGTATTTCTTTGGCTAGTTCGGCAAGGTTTTGTCAAGGGGAGGCAAAGTTATAGGGGGTCCCAATTTCTTTTTTGTTTCCACAGACATAATGGAAACAAATTTTGCTCATGCCTACAGCCCAAACGGCGGACAAATTTTCACCAAATTTGCGCAAGGAATGGCGGCTTGGTCCCAAAACTGGGCTTTTTTAAATTTGGTGTAGATCTGTCCAGTAGTTTTTTTTTTTAAAAGACCAAAAAGTAGGTGCAAAAAAATTAGTGATATCTGGGTTTGGTCCGCAGAGCGATTTCCCTGTTTCGGTCCGCGGACAGGCATCCGATTGGGCTAGAGGGTGCTGTGATGCATGCGGAACTCAGACGCGCCCACTGATTGGATGGTGAAAAGAGTGAAGTGCGTCAGATTTTTGGAAACGCCCACCATGTTGGATTCGCGGACATCCGCTGGTGTCTGCAGACACCGCTATAGAAACATATAAAAAACACAACATTGCACTTGTTAAATTTTTCAAACAATCTCTGGGGAAGTGAGAGGAGATGAGGTTGGGATGGCATATGGCCGAAAGAAGGCAAAAAACTGGTGATTTTCACCCCCATAGTCCGCAAACAGTCTGGATGTTCTGGGGCAGTCCTATGATGTTCGCGTACACTTCAGATGTTCGGGGACATCTATGCCTATTTCTGCGTTACAGGGCTGGTGAAAAGCAATTCTTGGATGGCTTATAACTTTGGCGTCACTCAATAAAAATGCATGACGTTTCGGAATTTTATTCTAGACATGATTCTGAATGGTTTTGGAAAGTGTGGAGCTGTTTTGTCAAGAGGGAACAAATTTAGAGGGGGGTCCCAAAATATTGTAAAGGCTTATAAATGTGGTGCCATTTGACAAATCTGCTCAAAAGTTTGCATAACAATTTATAGATATAAATGTTTTTGTAAAGTTTGGTGGGATTTTCTCAAGAGGGGGCTAAATTAGAGGGGGGTATCAACATTTTTAGATGGTTTATAATTGTTGCTGTTTGATGAATGTGGACAAATGTTTTCAGAAAGATTATAGACCCAACCTTCAATGTTTGTGTAAAGACTGATTTTGGGCGATAGGTTATATGACTATTGTATGTACATACATTTTGACACTCTTGAAAAAATAAAACATGGACGGATTTCAAGCACACTCGTGTATGGAACATTAGCAAAACATTTGTAAAAGGGACGTTATGGTTAAGTTGCACTAATAAAAACCCATGAAATTTAATGAAAAACATTGTTAAAGGGAAGTTATGGTTACAAGGAAAATCGAAAAACCTCAGAAATTCGCTAGTTATGGCAAGCTAAGCAACCATAACTCGCACCACCACCGTGCACTGCTCAGAATAACACCCAGTACATCATACATGACATCACAAATGTCATTGATGAAGTTCGATCTCACAGATGTTTTCTTGTTAACTCCCACAGTGTTCATAAAGGATTACAGAAGTGGGTGTGTATGTGAATGTCTGACCTGTTTCTTCACACCCACCAGGCCTCTATGACAATGTTTGGCCTCCTCAATCCTGCCAGTGCAGCCTGTTGTGATCGTACACCACAGGTGCTAACTGTTATTGATAGCAGAGGGTGGATGGATGTGGATGAGGGGAGCGCAACAGGCCAGTAAACTTGTTAAAGCACACCAATCTTTTACGATACTCTTAGATGTTTGGACGTGCTGTGGACTTACAAAACATGTCTAACAACTGTTCAGACAAACTCATTAATTTTTTCATTTAGTTTGGTAAAGTGGGTGACAATGACTACAAATTATACTGCTGCGGTTGAGGTACTGTCTTTATAAATCCACGGTATTGTCCATGGTCACTGGGGAATTCATCATGAATGGCTCAAACCACACAGGCAGGTATTATTTGTCGAAAATGAAATCCCAGACTTCCATGAATCTACCATGTAAAGGCACAGCATGCCAGTATCAGATAATAATATCGCCGTAAATAATATCGCCGGGAAAATGTTGTGGCGATATTATTTGGGCGACCATATATATGGGGACAGGGGCAAAAAAAAATTCAAAAAAAAGAAAAAAAAAAGTTTAGGGGTTGCAGGGGTGTCCCCCGCATGTTCCATGCAATAATGTCGCCACAAAAAACAGCCATTTTTCGCCGATATTTTTGCATGGCGAGATTTTTGTGGCGACATTATTACATGGAACCAGCATGCCACAAGTCCGTACCACCTCTGTAAGAGATACCTCTGTAATTATTTTACTTGAATGAACCCAATAATTGCATTTTATTTGCTTGCACTACCTCTTCAAATGTAAGGTATGGTTATGCTTTAAAAAGTACCTTTTCGTTTAAAGTACTGACAGTACTTATGATTTCAAGTAGGGATCAATTAGAAATGTGATTGCACATTCCAGCAAAAAGAGTTTGGGAGATACTTCCAAGTCAAAGAAACATAATTGTTTGGACGATAAATCTAAAGATGAACACTTGGAATGATTAATTTATTCAATTTACTGAAAAATTATTTTGTCAGTGATCCATCGAAGTTATATTGATATAGGGGAACAACATATTATGTTTCACCGTCTTGGTCGCCAATTACACAACATACATAGAGTGTACTTAATTGTTACTTGGATTATGAAGGCAAACTGTAGCTCAAAGTTCTTGGACAAGGACCATCATCATTCGCAACACAGGTCTTATAAGGCAGGTAGCCCTGAAGTCATGCAGTTCGTTAACGCATAGCAGTGGTGTGTCTTCTTCGGCAGGGTAGGCCTAGCAGCAAAGGTTTTCCCTGCAACAGCAGTTCTCCACCACAGTAGGCATAAGCTCACAATGATAGCAGGTACACCGGGTGGAAACGTGTTCCATGCGACTGGGTTCAGACTCTGTTGATTGATCCTCTTGACTTTCATCTGCTTTCACATTGTCTCAAGTTTTTTCTCTTTCAAGGATTTCCTCTTCTGAATATTCGGGCTCGTTCAGGTATGGTGAATTGTTTCCATAGTTCATGAATAGTGAATACGCTCAGAATCAACAGTGAGGTAAATAAACATTTTTTGTTTGTATACAGTAAAGAAAAGAGGTTTCCCATTAACATTGAATGTTAAAGCAAGACAAGCGAAGAAACAGCCATGTTACAAAAACACATCGCAAAAAGACAAGATTAATAGGGCCAAACTTTAAAAGTTTAAATATGGATTGGTAAAGACATTGTCCATATTATAAGAAATGAAAAGTAACTACGGAGTTCCTTCATTTTAGGCAGTATAACTATCGGTTTTCAGTGTGTCGTACTTGGTAGATAACTGAACAGAGCAGAAACAAGTCAGGGAAGCTTGAAATGAAATACACTGGCACAAAGGAAAAAGAATCTCCAATGTTGTGTGATCAGAAAGGGTTTGTTTACACTTGGGGAAGAACAAGGTGCTTGGCAGAAAGATCATGCGAACTTCTCTTCCATTGGGAGCGTGCAGATGCAGTGTGCCATGCGCTTGATATCCCACTCAGGAATGACTCATCCCTTCACCATCTCTTGGCCCATACATTGTGTACGCCATTGTGATTTTACAGTGGTAATGCTCAATTATTACCATGCTTAGAAACTGGAAGAATCTGGTAGGTAGACATAGACAAATGAAGTTGCCACGTAAAACCTTTCTGTGAACAGCAGCAGACAAAGATGGATCCCTAGTGGTGTGATGAAGAAATGACAGCATGTCAAAGCAGGTGGGCATTACAATCTACATGTGTTAATGGTCACCCAACATGCCCTGAGGACCTTGCGTTGTCATCTGCTGCCCGCATTTAATTACTGTGGACTTTGCCCATCCCCCGTAAATGCAAGCTGTGATACACTACCAAAGCATACTTCAAATTTGCACACAAAATGATAATGGATGGCTCGTTTACATATTCTATTGAATTATTTGAAGGTGCAAGGGCAAAACTCGAAAACAATGTTTTTATACTGCCATGGATCAGCCCCGGCAAGCCATTGTCCACATAAAGACCTGCCAGAGGAGTAGCTGTCACTCTTGAAACCTACCCACCCCCACTTCGGAAATTAGGTTTGGGTTCCACTGGGTGTCTAACTCTAACGTGGTGTGCCCAAGTTCACACTCGGTCTCAGTTCTGTGCCGACTGCTCATAAAATAGGGACTACATGGACCACACCAACACGTTGCCATGTGAGGGATTGGTATAGGCCAAGAAAGGGGTGTCGCTGCGCAGCTAGCACGATGGGGGAGAACGGCGGCATGATGCAGGGGTTGGGAACGCGATCGCCATGCCACGCGGTTTGTGGCAGGCCGTCGGCGCAAGGGTTAAATATGGCTGGGTGCTGCGTGGGGCAGGGGTGCTCTCCCAGGCCTCCCAGGCCTCAGAGTAGAGCTTACCAGCTGTATTTCCAACATTGCGACCATCGGTGTGATAGAGGGACGAGGGATACGATTTTGTCAGCCTTGGTATGCCAGCACAACAATAGTGAGAGCTTAACGTCTGGTCAGCAGAGTTAGTAGCAGGAAGAATACTGTGTTGGTTCATCAATGTTTTGAAGCAGCAGGGAGCAATTTAAGGGGACAAAGGTTGAATGTGTCCCCAGTGAGCGATCTGGCACGGTCTGTTTACCGGGCCCATTACAGCACAAAAATGCTCTGATTAAACTCTATGAATCTTCGGTAAGCATATTGCTGGTTCAACAGTCCTATCTACTGGCCCGTAAAAAAAAAGGTCATGCATTCACTTAGGTGGCAAAGCAGATGAACAGCCAAGCCTGGGAGGACAGCTCCCCAGCAACGTGTCTGTCTTTCAAGCAAAGCAGCCAGAACAACAGGGTTTCGAATCCTGCTCTGGGTGAAATGACTAATTGAAAATAATTAAAATACCACTGTTTATCAGAGCCCCCCGAAAAAGCGAAAAAAGAAACAGCATTCCCAGGGGCCAATTACCGGAGTTTATCAGTTTTCTCGGAAAATGTGAAACTCTAAGTACAGCCTAAAGCAATTTCCAACATTGCCACTGAGAACAAATGTGGGTTGTGGGGATGCTTGATTGGAGGGGGTTGTTCATAGATTTGAATATATGATATAATACATTTTATTTATAACGCACCTATACACAAGTGTTTCAAGGTGCCCACCAGGCATGGGAAGGGAACAAGGGGGAACAAGACAGCGATCTTACTAGGCCCCTTGACATTGAGAGTGCGCAAGTGCAGGGAGGGGAAAGGGTGAGAAGTACAGAACATAGAATCATCAAACAAAAACAGAACAAGAAAAGGGAAGTGCGGCCCGCCGGTGGCAGTGAAAGGGTTCAGTGCTGGAGGGATACAGTCCCTGGGCTTGAGGTGAAGGATAAGTCTCGCAGCCCTGTTCTGAGTGAGTTGGAGAGGACGGAGAATAGAGGCAGGCAGATTTAAAAAGAGGCTGTTACAGTAGTGAAGCCTAGAGAGGACCAGAGCTCTGGAGACAGTGAGCTTCTATGGGAAGGAGAGGAAAGGGAGAATACCTCTGAGGAGGTAAAGTTGGTAGTTTGACTTCTTAGAGACGTCAGAGATGTGAGGAGAGAAGGAGAGAGTGGAGTTGAAGATAACTCTGAGGTTCTGAGCCATTGCAGGTGGGAGAAGGAAGAGGGACAAGGGAGGCCGGCCAGAGAGTGCAAGGAAAGAGAGGTGTAGATGTGCCAATAATGAGGATCTCTGTTTTGCTGGCATTGAGACAGATATCATTGGCAGCGCACCATTCTTGGATTGCAGACAGACAATCAGGGATGAGCAAATGAGAGGAGGTGGCAGAGGGGAGCCTGAAAACAAGCTCGGTGTTGTCCACATAGTACTGGAAGTTGGAGCAGAGTGCAGCAATGTGGTGGGTGGGAGGTGCCAAGAATGGCTGAACAACCAGGGAGAAAGGTTAGACCCCTGGGGAACACTGCAGGTGGAGAGAGAGCTAGAGGAAAGGAAGGACCCATGTTGGACTTGTGATAGTCGATCAGAGAGGAAAGAGTTCAGTCAGGCGTGAGGCCTGATCTGTGATACCCAGGTTATCACGGAGCCGGTTTGTGAAAACAGAAAAAGAATATCGAGGCTGAGTACCCCAAAAGGAAATACACCGAACACGGGTTACAAAGGAACATACAAAGTACTTTGTTTTATACTGAATCCAGTTGCAAAAACAGAGCAAAATCAGATAGCTATCGGCCTTCAGTACAACACAACGAACTCCAGCATGGTTCAGTGTGTTCAGTGAGAGACGCTGTACATTAGAATGCATTCGCTTTTTATATGTTTTTGTGGGCGCGATGCCCAGCCCCACTTCGGGTTTATATTCCTTTTAATATATCACCGATCTAGGGTTTGTGCCAAGTCTCAAATAACCGCATATAACTGGTTTGCCTTTAATACATGTACAAACAAGCGTATGCAATAGCTGTGTATTCTAAAGTTTTGCATGCAGGCCTTCTTAAACATTAATACAATGTAGTTAAACAGATGTTCTTTGTTCAGAATTTGAATACATTGTCTCAACATATGCTTGTGGATTAGTTTTTCATTGCACGAGTAATCCTTCTACACATAGGTCAAAGAAGGACAAGGTCTCAGTTCATGACCTCAACAAGTGGCCTGCAGGCAGATTACACATTAGCTATGTACAGAGGTCAAGACGGCCATGTTGTATTCTGCAATGACATTGTCCACCATTTTAGCTCACAGGGTGACTTTTACACAACGAATCCTAAAATGGCAGTTTGACCTAAAATGGTGGCCTACATGGATTTAAGGTCAGGACTTTGCAACACAGATTTCTTTCACAAGTGACTTTCGAGCAGCTTGGCGTAGGCCAATATTAAATATATTTATTACAATAGGAGGCACGATATACTTTCTATTTCGACAAACCCTCCTTTTGGCCTATGCCAAGTGCTAAAACTACTTTGGATCTCCTTGCAAATAACTCCATGCATCATTGTCCATGCACCCTGAATCACTATCAGAAATATCTATTGCCATTAGGTCTTTTGCTAAAATATCCTTCAATACGTATTCTTTGGCAGTCTTATCTGGGGCATATACTTTATGTCCTATTGAACCTATCGCTTGTGCGCAACATCCCCCTAGTATCGAACACATACCAGGCAGACACCGAATACAACAACAAAGAAACAACAGCAGTCCCAAAATAATCAATAAAACCGAAAGCTCCTTCCAACCCCAAGACCGCAAGAAGTCCCAGAACCAAGCGCTTAGATCCCAGTTTCCCTCGGGAACATGCACTTCAGAACTAAGGACGTGCAGATTTTGCCTTGAAGATAGTTGGGGAGGAATCTGGTGCGAAAACACAGCAAGCTGACCCCACTAATTAGCATACTCCACCACGCTCAGCTAGAATGACATCTAATGCCATTCGATTTTGAAGTGCTACTAATCTTATCGCCTTTCATTCTAACGTCATATTATAGAGTATGTCCGTGGTCCGGTTGATGGTTCTCTCCAGTACTCTCGCTAGTTTTCTGATATCTTCTGAATTCGCTATCTGCCCCCAAAATGGCACAACTGATTTTGCTATATCTCCCAATACTTGTGCCGGGGTGTCACCATTCTCATCCCGTCGTGGACGAGCCTTCAAAACTTCTTTTGTACTAGCTATAAACACCCCAGGTACCAGGATCCCTAAATAACAGGTCCCCTGCCAATCCCTGGGCAACCATGGGAATGCTACATTACCGCAGACAAAGTAGATAGGTTCTCCTACATACAAAAGTATGTTCTCTCCAGTCAAATTTGCAACGTTGGCACAACCTAAAAATGTTCCCATTGACTGAGTTCCATTCCTCTGTATACAAAAAGAAACTGAATCGGGGCTATGGTTAACAGTGTAAGAAGGGGGCATGGCATCCTTATTGCCTATCAGAGCCATTTTAAAAGAAATCAAAGATTGTAAAGGACGAGACAGTTTGTCAGAAGGCCTAATAGAAGCAACATTCGGTTTATTCCTATTTGCAAAAAGCGAGCATCCCAGGGGAGTCAAAACACGTTTCCCAAAACTATTCAAATTGGTGCCATCAAAGTTCCCTGAGATGCTATCATTCCATCGGCCAAAGAGCAGTGCTCTAAGAGAAGCATAGCAGGCAGTTGTCAATGGTAAGGGATGAATATACCAACCTAGCCCCTTATCCCTGTGTTGTGGTAAATGTGAGCAGACCCAGCAGTTGGATTTATTAAAAATGGCATGTGTAGCATTCATGATAAGTAGTAGAGTGTTATTATGGTACCTTTGTCTGTGCTGGGAAACCCGAGGGGATAAAGTGTGCAAATGTACAAAGGGAGTAGGAACAATGGGTGCACTTTCAGTAGGCAACAAAAGTTCTAAAGAATGAGTTTCCTCAAGATACCATAATCCTAAGGCAGCGACTATAAAAAACCCAAATATCATTACAAGAATACAGCAATATGTTTTCGGGGCCCAGGCATTTTGTCCATTGTCCCGGTTGGTCACCCCCTTATTTACGAGTCCAATACGAGCCGCGGCGGTAGCAGGCATTGTAGTCTTCAGATGGAAACCCCAATGTTCGTTGCTGGCGACCCCCTGTCGCGAGATTTCTCAGTCCTTCCACAACCCTAGCCAACAGAATCCCCTTTCTCAAATTTGGGCAAAAGCAAGCCCTCGTTGACTCTTTTCCTTCTCCGAATGCACAGCCGAACCATGCCGTAAGTCTATCTTCGTGGTCGCAAGTTGTATCGCACTTTTCTTGGTACTGATTGATCCGGAAACAATATGTCATCACTTCCTGCTGGAAGCAACGTGTCGGAGGCAAGTGAAGAGGCTGGATTTGAAACAGCCGTTTCCGGGTGCAAAATTTGCGTAGAGTGTGGAGACAAAATGGCAGTTTCCCCAAGCCTCCTGGGCTCAGAGATATTCTCCGACACACTCTCATGCTGCTTACTGCTTTGGGATCATTGGTTGCAGTATCAGCGAGGGGTTCTGTTTCTTCTGTAGCATGTGGCACAGGGTGAGGAAGTTTCTTGATGTGTGAGGCGTGGATCCAGTTCTTTCGTCCAGCTACCCGCACCGCTGTCGGGGTGACCAACAGGACCTCGAATGGCCCACGCCAGCGGGGCGCGAGGCAGGAGGTGCGCTCAAATGATTTGACGAGCACCCAACTCCATGGTCGTTTGCCGTGGCCCGGGCCCTCATATCGTACAGGTAAAGCTTCTCGTATCTGGTGGTAAATCAAATACAGGTTTTTAGTCAATTGGCTACAATAATCTGAAAGTAGTACGTTTTCAACATTCTTTAAATTTCGGCATTTTGGAAGATTCCAGATATTGGCAGGTCTCCCCATTACCACCTTAAATGGAGATAGCCCAGTCTTAATTTGAGGGGTTGTACGCATGGCTTGTAACACGATCGGTAAGGCGTCCGGCCATTTTAGTTTGGTGCCGGCACACCTCTTAGCAAGCTTGTTCTTGATGATACCATTGTGTCTTTCTACTATTCCGGCGCTCTGAGGATGTCTGGCCGAATGAACCGTTTGTCAATTCGTAACGCTGTACATATCTTTAGGATTACAGCGGCGACAAAATGTGGACCATTGTCCGACCAGATAACTCTCGGCAAACCAAACCAGGGGAAGTACTCCTTTAACATGGTTTTCGCAGTGGTCATGGCTGTAGCATCTTTAACAGGGAAACCCTCAACCCATTTACTAATGGCACAAATTAACACAAGGACATACTTTAAATTGTTGCATTGTTCCATTTCAATGAAATCAAAGTGAATAACTTCGAAGGGGACAGAAGGTGGGCCAAAACTTCCCCTTGGAGTTGATGTCCCCTTTCCCACATTGTGTTGTAGGTGTAACGCTCACCTGATTCCCGTAGAGGCGCCGGTCTTGACTGGGCGTATACCGTATCTTCAAAGGTGATGTGTAACACACGGCTGGCTCTTTGGGCTGGACCTCTGTGCACTGTATGTCTGGCTCGAAGGGTAAGATGTCTGCAGATAGAAAATGTGGGATTAATGAACTGGGTTATTGAATGTCTCTCTCTTCTTCCCTTTCTCTTCTCCTGTAGAACCCCAAAGGTTAACGCTCTCACCTTAGGTAAGTGAACGCTGTGCTCTCCATCTGCCTCGAGGCAGGGTGCTGTAACCAGTTTCTTCACTGGATAAGAGGAGCAGACCTCTTGACTTCAGAGAACTGCTGTCCGTCGTTTACTGCACGAACAGTAAGTTTCGAGTAATTCTAATGTCTTTAAAGTCTTTAGTAATGATGTCTCTTGTTTTGCAGGGTTCCGGCGATGGCGGATGGCGGGCTGAAGTGAGTTGAAGATGGAACCCGTGTGATGAATAGAAGCGCCTGGAAGCACGTAAGTAAGCGCTTGTTGCCTGCTTCACGATGCGCTCTAACTGTCTTTTTATTTTGCAGGTACAAGTTCGGGGCGGCTGCAGGGTGCCGGAATACCCACTGGGTTAGATGTGGAAAGGAGTAATGGCACGTGAGTATTAAAGTTCCCCAATGTCTTTAAACGCACCTTGTTTTGTCTTTCAGATGCGGGATGCAGCGCCGAAGGCCTCCGGAGCGTGCAAAGAGTTGGTAAGCTTTTGTCTTTCAGATGCCGGAATGCAGTGTGAAGACCTCCAGAGCGCACGAAGAGTAGGTAAGCCTTTGTCTTTCAGATGCCGGAATGCAGCGCGAGGCGTTGGTGACAGCCGATGGACCAGGTGAGTGAAGAGCTGTCACTGAAGACCGTAATGCTAACCTGTTCTTTCTTGTCTTTATAGGTGTTGCTGAAGACTGGATTCAGAATGGTAAGCCTTTTTCCTTAGGCCCAGGATCAGATGCAGAAGACACGATGAGCGTTCTGCTGCTGAGGATGCAGAATAACGCAAAGCAAGATTCATCCATCGGGTGTGGTTTAAATAGCCTCCTGTAGTGCTTAGGTGTCTCCTTCCACAGCCACGCCTAGGTAAGAAAAGAGTTCCTGCTTTCCAGAAGAGTTCCAGTGTTCTGAATCTAGGGAGTGGCTCCTGCCCCACCCAACAGGAAAAGTAGTTCCAAACAGAAGAGGATCAGAGACTCAACTGGCAGGCAAGTAAGCAGCATGGTCTGCTGCAGGTAAGTCCACCCAAGCATTATGAGCCCGGCGCTTCCAGCGCTGGGACTGGGCATATTTATGAGCCTGGTGCCACTGGCGCCAGGACTGGGTCCAAAAGGTCCCAATTGGGACTGGTTGGCACTCGGAACCTGGGTTATGGATCTGCTTCCAAGGGAGTTGGGAAAACCCTGACCTTTTGGAAGCAGAGATCATGACAGTAGGCAAATCATGCAGTTTTGGATGTAGTGCTGGGCAATTTTCGAAATATTGTCATTTGCCCAAACCTTTTCTAACATTTTCGTAACTTGCTGGGCACAAACATGTGTAGGGCCGTGTGCCATTACAACCATCATCATGACATAGGCGTCAGGTAACAGCCATTTTCCTTCGACCATGTCCACCCAACACCCATCATCATCAAGTTTTCCCAAGCCTTCAGCCCACCTCTTAGAGTCTTCCATCGTGGCATCAGCTTGGATATCCCGTACAGACCCAACACCCTCATCCATTACATAGGCATCTACAGTCTCCCTTGAAACATACGTCTCTGTGAAAAGATCTGTGGCAGTTTGTCTAGCTATCTGATCAGCGAAAGCATTCCCTTTTCCAATATCATCCACAATCTTTCGATGTGCTGCACATTTCACAACTGCTAACTGAGTAGGGAGCGCAAGCACTGAGAGTAGTTGCACTATTAGGGAGCCATGTTGAATCTTGGTGCCATGCGAAGTTAGGAACCCTCTTTCTGACCAAAGTCTCCCAAAGTTGTGAACCACCCCAAAGGCATACTGACTATCAGTATATATATTTACTGCAAGCCCTTCGGAGAGTTCACAAGCTCGGGTCAATGCTATAATCTCTGCGGCCTGCGCAGAATTATGCGTAATTCTCTTAGTTTCCACAACCGTGCTCAATGTAGTGATTGCATAAGCGGCTGTGGATGTACCATCCTGAAGTTTAAAGGAGGAGCCGTCACAAAACAGCTCTCCTTGCGGATTATCCAAAGGAGTATCTTTCAAATCAATTCTGCCTTTGTTTCTTGTTCGGTCGTATACAAACAATCATGTGACTCTTCATCGCCGCAAGTAGTATCTTGCAGAAAAGGTAGGAGTTCAGCGGATTAAGGACACAACACCTCTTAATTTGAATGTGAGGAGCAAACAAGATCAATTCATATCTTGTCAACCGTGCAGAAGTGAGGTGTTGCGTTTGAGTTTGGTTCAATAGAACATCTACAGAATGAGGCACCATCAGGATTAGATCATGGCCTAAGAACATTTCCTCACTCTGTTTTACAGAAGCGGCAGCGACAGCGCGCAAACATCTTGGCAAAGCGCATGCTACAGGATCAAGGGCGGAAGAATAGTAACCTCACTGCCTATTCTTCCCTCCATGTTCCTGCGTTAATACAGCCAAAGCACATCCATCGCATTCATGCACAAACAATACAAAGGCCTTTTCATAGTTTGTTGTGCCCAAAACTGGTGCAGAGCATAATGCAGTCTTAAGTCAAACGACTGCTAGTGTACCGCATTCCATGGCAATGGTGAAGAAATGCCCTTTGTCAAAGCCACCATTGATTTGATCACTAGTGAGAAATTCGGGATCCACAACCTACAGTAAGAAGCCATACCCATCAAGGCCCTAACTTTCTTCTGTGTATTTGGGACAGACATGCCAGAAATGTGTTTTATTCTTTCAGGTGTCAATCTTCTTCCCTCCTTTGACAGGAGATAGCCTAAATAGGCGACCTCCTGACAACAATATTGAAATTTTTTAAGCGAAGCTTTGTGACCATGCTTACCTAGATGAATAAGTAATAACACAATGCCCTCCTTACAGGCACTCTCAGAGTCAGCAGCTAGAAGCAAATCGTCAACGTACTGAAGCAAAGTACAATGAGAGGGCAATTCAAGGGTATCAAGTTGTTCTTTCAAAGCCCTACTATAAATACTAGGACTCTCTGTGTACCCTTGAGGTGCACAAGTAAATGTAAAGGAGCGCCCGCCTAAGGTGAATGCAAACAAATATCTACTATCCTTGTGTGTAGGAATACTAAAGAACGCATTCTTTAAGTCCACAACACTAAAGTAAGTAGCTGTAGCTGGAATCATGGTTAGGATCGTCGTTACATCAGGCACAATTGGAAATTGTGGGGCCACAACTTTATTAATGGCACGTAAAACAATTATAAAACGGAATGGAATTACATTATCGCCTTTCTTGTACACGGGTAAAATTGGACTATTACACAAACTTCCAGAAATTTCTTCAATCACACCGCGATACACAAAATCGGAAACAATACATTTCAAAGCTCGCTCGCCCTCAACCGAAATCTTATACTGGGGAATGCGTGGCAACTCAATTCCATGTTTCAAAACTATCTTCACAGGCTCGATCTGTAAAATACCGACATCATTGTCGTTGACAGCCCACAAGCTCTCTGGTACATCAATGAATTCTGGAGGCAAAGGTCTAGTCAAAAATTGCGAGACAGAAAATTGCTGTGGTGAAATCGTCAAGCGCACTCCATCAGAAGAACAATAAATCACTGCATTTAATTTTTTTAACAAATTCAACCCCAGCAAGTTCTCTCTGCAATCCGAAGTCAACAGGAAAGGACACTGGTCCGTAAAGGGACCCAAAGAAATAGATACCGGCATAGAAACCGGACAAACAACTGGTGTACCGGAAAACCCTACAGAAACATTGGTTTGCCCTAACAGTGGAATGTTTGGAACCCGTGAATGATCAATGGAACACTTCTGTGCTCCAGTGTCTATCAAAAACTGATGTTTCCTATTTCCCACCACCATTTCAACGTAGAGACCTTTCTGATTGACTGGAATAGGTGTAGGTTCCAAACCCTGCTTCGGGCAATCCTAACGAAACAGAATATCATCAAAAGGAAGCTCTTCAGATAAATATGCAGCGGAAGGATGATCAAATATATTCCTAGTGTCTGCACTCAAAGTCTGATTGTCCTGTGAAAAAGGTTGTTGAGGGTCCTGTGTAAACTGACCTTTACCAGGGCCCCCTATGCCCGGGCGACCTCTGGATCGCCTACCCATTTTACCAAATGTATTATTCGACCTTTGTTGAAGGACGAGGCATTGTGCTCGCCAATGACCCTCTCAACGACAATAAGCACATTGATTAATATTCACAGGACCCAAGTGCACATTCCCCTGCGGGACATACTGACCTCTAACCTGAGAATTACCCCCTCTGGGTCCCCTAAAAATTTGCTGCAATAGCACTTTAGTTTTTAAATCGCCTTTCCGTTTTTCAATCCTAACTTTTTCATTATTGACACGGTTCTCATAGTACTGAGCCATGTGCAGTGCTTCTGATTGTGATTTCGCCTGCCAAGCGCTCTCAAAAGACATAATCTGTGACTGGATGTCAGGCAGTAATCCATGTACACATTTGCCCACAAATAATCTTTTCCCAGACTCTGTGCCTAAGTCTTGTCCACTGAAATCTGAGAACACCTGTTTGAACCGATTAAAGAACTCGGTAGCTCCTTCAGACTTTCCTTGGACACAGCTTGGCCGTAAGCTTGTCCCAAATAATTCTCTTTTCGGGAATTATGGTTTTTAATTTAGCAATGATTCTATCAGGCAGAGTTAATATCACCTGTTGTGGTCTTTCGCCAGGTGGCCTTTCCCCATCGAGTCTAGTTATATTCGCCCATGTATCTCCCAACCCGGGTACATCGTCAATAGTTCTAACTTGTTTCCATAAATCTACGGGCAGGAGTACAGGAAACAACAAATCAATGTCACCTAAGGTAAACACTGAGGATTGCAAAACAGATTCCATCTCTTTATAGAACCGTGTCAGATTTTTCCTAATGTCAGGAATAGTCTGTCTAATGGTGTTCACTTCCTGCCGTGAAAACTGGACGTGAACAAACTGTGATACATAATGTGTGGGAATGTTCACAGCGACTATACCCTGTGCAGCATCGGCCGCAACCTCAACCTTCGGGACAAATGTCGGGAGAACCTGTCTCATAGGCAACTGAGATGTAGCCAACTCCGAACGCTTACCAAGCAACAGAGCCAAGTCGAGCGCTAAAGCAGTCGAAGAAGTGTCAAGTGAAAAAGCACTCTTAAAAATGCTCAATAACTCTGTGGGTCAACTAATCTTCCTCTTTACACACTCATCCTGCAGGTACTCTACCATTACCTGTATCACTTTCCTCTGAATTTCCAACGTATATTGACTATATGTGCCATATACCTCAACTGGAGTTATCGATATGTCTGAAATCCATCTAATCGCGTCTTTCTTACAAATTCGCATTTCCTCCGATATCGTTTTACGACGCGGAAGGAACCGTTTCTGTACATACATATTCTCCTCTTCATCATCCTCATTCTGTATCTTTTCTAACTCCTTTCTATACCCAAATAACCTCTCGACATGCTCATTTACTTTCTCCACAGTGTCTCTGGAAAGTGCTAGAGTATTTTGATCCTTCAACCCTTGCGGAACATCCGCATTATTTAATCTTCCCCACAAGATACATAACTGAATCCCAAAACCTTCAATAAAAACATTTTTCTCAGAAAAATTATCCGTATTACAAAGTGTGGCAAAAACAATAGCTTGATCATCCTTCTCCATACAATGCTTAGCCCATGCAATTAACTCACGTTTCTTCTCTGGCGGTACAGTATTGCGAGTGACAACTTTGGTTCCCGTACCTCGATCGATTACAAGCGGCTCAGGACCACTTGGAAGAGAGGGAGCAGGCAAATTTGATGGAGGTACTATAACTGGTGCGATAAAAAGAGGCAGAGGAGCAGGTGGAGGGACAAAAACCGGAGCAGTAGGAACAACAGGTTGAGTAGAAAGATCAGGAATAACAGCAGGAAGAGGTATAGCAGTGGGAAGAGGAACATACGGAGGTGGCGCAGAGACACCAAGCCTTCGTTCATTTAATAATTTGTCAATAAACTCATCAGAAATATGAAGATCTTTAGAAGGATAGATTTTCTGAATTCCAAGTGAGAAAGCCCTATCCATATTTTTAGTCACCTCAGACTGTTTGTTTTGGTCATATAACAATGTTTTTTCAGCGTTCGTTTTATGACGACGTGCATGTTTCTCTCTACCTTTAAGTTGTTGCAACGCTTCTTTTTTCCAATTCTGCAAAACATCAAATGCTGCAGGTCTAGCCTTTTTCTTTAACAAGACTGACTCCAAATATTCAATGCGAGGGATCTCAAAACTACCATTGATTGGCCAATGAAGTTCGGAGGCATGTCTGGTTTGTCTGTGCCAAATATCATTAAATACTATACTTCCAATGCCGTACTTACAGTACATAGTACATGCCGGCCACCCCTCCTGTGGTGCGGGACGGCTAAATTCCAGTGATTGTCTATCACTGTGGAATAATGCCCTAAAGCAGGTAGACAATTTCCCAGGCATATCTCAAATTCTTGGTGTTATCTGGTCAATAATTGTGTCTGCAGATACAATGCGCCAAAATTCAAATTGTCAGGGTTAAATTAAGAATCGGGTCACGACTCACCTGACCAAACCTAAGGAGCACCGATCGGTACTTCTAAGAATCTTACCTAACTAATCTTACCTCGTGTATGGTGATTTTGTAAAATCTGCCCGCCTCGATAAGTGGACCCTCGTCAAGATGCCGTCTCAGACCACAAGCTAATCGTCCAGGGATCGGGTCGTGCAGCGCTGCTGAGGTGTCGCGTCTCATCCAGGGGCCCCTTTATGCCACACCGTCCAATCCCGGTCCGATAGCGTGTGTCAACCTTCAACAATCCGGCATCAATCTTGAGGGTCCCTATTCGGGCGCCAACTGTGAAAACAGAAAAAGAATATCGAGGCTGAGTACCCCAAAAGGAAATACACCAAACACGGTTACAAAGGAACATACAAAGTACTTTATTTTATACTGTATCCAGTTACAAAAACAGAGCAAAATTATATAGCTATCGGCCCTCAGTACAACACAACGAACTCCAGCGTAGATTAGAATGCATTCACTTTTTATAAATTTTTGTGGGCGCGATACCCAGCCCCACTTTGGGTTAATATTCCTTTTAATATATCACTGATCTAGGGTTCGTGCCAAGTCTCAAATAACAGCATATAACTGGTTTGCCTTTAATACATGTATCAACACGCGTATGCAATAGCTGTGTATTCTAAAGTTTTCCATGCAGGCCTTCTTAAACATGAATACAATGTAGTTAAACAGATGTTCTTTGTTCAGTATTTGAATACATTGTCTCAACATATGCTCGTGGATTCGTTTTTTATTGCACGAGTAATCCTTCTACACATAGGTCAGTGAAGGACAAGGTCTCAGTTCATGACCTCAACAAGTGGCCTGCAGGCAGCTTACACATTAGCTATGTACAGAGGTCAAGACGGCCATGTTGTATTCTGCAATGACATCGTCCACCATTTTAGCTCACAGGGTGACTTTTACACAACGAATCCTAAAATGGCGGTTTGATCTAAAATGGCGGCCTCCATGGATTTAAGGTCAGGACCTTGCAACACAGATTTCTTTCACAAGCGACTTTCGAGCAGCTTGGCGTAGGCCAATATTAAATATATTTATTACAATAGGAGGCACGATATACTTTATATTTCGACAGGTTGAGCAGTATGACATGGTTGACTATGTCAGAGGCAGAGGAGAGATCAAGTCGGATGAGGACAGAGGGGAGATTAGAATTAAGGTTATAGAGCAGGTCATCACGGATGTTCAGAAGACCAGTTGTCATGCTTCTTGCTGCTCTGAAGCCAGACTGATGGTCATGGAGACAAAAAAACTGATTTGGTGTGAAGATTAAGCTGGGAGATGGCCAGCTATTCCAGGAATTTGCCCAGGAAAGGAGTGATAGAGATCAGGTGATAATTAGCCGGAAGCGAGGGGTCGACTGAGGGTTTCTTGAGAAGAGAGTGCACAAGAGAGGGCTTCAGGGGGGAGGGGAAGGTTCCAGAGGTGAAAGAGTGGTTGCAAAAGTCGGTCAAGACTGGTGTGAGGGTGTCAATGTGGTGCTTGATGGTTTTGGAAGAACAGGGAAGTACTTGTTTTGATGAGGTTTTCATAGATCAGACTTGTCTAGAAACCTCAACAGGGGAGAAGAGAGGAAAAGCAGAAAAGGGGGGGTTACCGGAGGGGGGCCGGAGGAAGAGGAGAGACTAGAGGGAGAAGCAGGAGAAGCTGAGAGGCGGGATAGGATGTCCTGGATTTTAGAGATGAAGTGAGAAGCCAGGGACGTACAGAGGGTCTGGGAAGGAACAGGAGAGGTAAAGACTGTGGCAGGATTGGCCAGCTCCTTTCAGATTTTAAAGAGTTCGCTGAATTGTTAGATGCCGCAGAGACGCAGGCTTGTATGTGAGCTCTCTTCTTAGTGAGGGCAGAGAGTCAGTATTTCCTTTGGAGCAGGCAGCAGGCCAGTTTGTCAGAGGATGTACAAGATGCCACCCATTTCCTCTCAGCCACCCTACACTTGCGTTTAAGGGTGACGAGATTTGAGTCACACCAGGAGTTGCACTTGGCTTTAGGCTTCATGCGAAACCTCATGACAGGGGTAAGTGCATCGAGAGTATTAGAGATAGCAGAGTGGAGCATGGAAAGGGCTGTGTCAGAGTGTGAGTCAGCCAGAGGTGCATGAGGGAAGGAGAAAGAGGCAGCAAAAGCCTCAACTGACACACTCTTTTTGGGTCAAATGACTGAGAAGCTGGGTGGCAGTGTAGGGGTAGGCTTGGCCTGCCAGGGGAATACAACAGTCAAAGGAGAAGAACTGTGGTATTCCCCTTGCTGGTAGTACCATGGTCTAGTTCTCTGTATGCAAGTTCAGATCTGGCAATAGATTATTGTTGGTCACTATTGCGAAGGAAGTGCATTTTCTCACCCTATCCAGAATGTTTACATCCAGGATGAATCTTTTTTAAGGCCCTTTTCTTGTAGATGTCCAGCTGCATGTTCATTGACTTGTAATGATTATCTCCAGCATGTTCTATGTACAGTACCATTAAGGTGTAGTGTGCCCTGTTATATGTGTAGTTCTATGGCTGCTTTTGCAATTTGGATTGTGTTTTCAGCATGCAAGAGCATCAGGGCAGTAAAGCTTTATATTGCTGGGATGCCAGCAGAGGTTGCTTTTACATCAGTGTACATGTCGTTCATGTACCGATTAACCAACCCTATGACTGCATTGATTTAATTGATTCGCTATTTAATTCAGGAGATAATAATGTGTCATTTATATAGTGCTTTTATCCAAAGCGATTTAAATAGCACACATTTACATACATTATGATTTATTATTACCCAATCGAAATTGGTACTCACTTTATCGACCTCAGAAGGATGAAAGGCTGAGATATATGTATAACATGCGACGCACGAAGGGTCAAAGAGCACCAGTACGAGGATGCAGCCTGTTTTCACTCATGGATTTGTGAGAATGTGCCTTGAGATTTCTCGTTACCGCTCTACCCATGCCCTGTCTTCAGGGTGTAACAATTCCATTCATTTTCATCCATAAGCAATACCCGTTGTATTTGTCTTGCCTGGTACTTATTGACTAGAGGATGGAAGTTCAATAATTGATCTACAGAAGAGAGGCTTCGGATGAAACCTCCCATTGAGGATTCCATCTTATTTTCTCCATTCCTCGATGTTTGCTAAGATGATTTTTTTAAAGAGTTTTTGATCAGGGTGCCCCAGGCGTATATGGCTATAAGAGAGCATAAGGTGATTTTCCTTTTGTGGTAACAGCATGATGGTTGGATTCCATGGCACAGGACAGAATTGTCCAATTCCCAATTATCGCAAGCTTTACAAAAAGAGAAAACCTCCGAGAGGACTTCTTAAAAGCGTTCTTTTGAGGTTGTATACGCTTAAGCTTTCCTAGTGCCTGTGCTTTTGCATAACTGAATTTTTCCAGCATTTGCATTGTAAGGCCCAGAGCCTGTGGGACTTGGTAGAGTATATTTTGATGTCCTTTCTGAGCGTGGTTGGTATTCTGCCCCATTCAGTGTTGAAAACATACCCAAAGGTATTAGCACATGCACCCTGAGTGATTTTAAATTTGACATTTGTAGGTTTGTTGCCAGTCATCTGTGAGCCTAGTGACCATCATGTTCATGGGTTTGTGTAATTGGCTGTCTGTTCAAAGGCCTTCCATCTATGTTTGCAGTAGCCCAAGCTTTTCTCCTTTTTGAACAAGGGACCCGTAATCTCTGTGATGGTGTTTGAGCTCTCCTGATCTGAGGCCCCTCCTCGAGGTCTCTGGGTGTTCGTCTGAATGGGTGTTTGATTAGTGGCAGGTTGAAGTCTAGTCCTGAGATGCATAAACACACCTGGATTTGGTGCAAATGCAAGAAAACTAGTGTCAACTGAAGGATAGGAAGGAAGTGTTCAGGCAAAGCAATGTTCAGTGCTAGCCCTACAAGGCAGGTCCTTATTGCAGATATATTGTTCTGATACAGGGCAGGTGATTTGCTGCACATGTATCGATGCCAGTCATGTGCATTGGCCTCTTCAGTGACTGAAACAACAGGGGATGCTGATGGACAGAAAGGAGATACATTTTTATGGCCGTGTGACAGCCCTAATACTAGCAGGAGATGTTGCAGGTAAAGATGGAGGTACACTATGGGAACATTGTTTCATAGCAATGCCAAAATAGCAGGTTCAACTGAAGTTCTGAAGTTTTGTTAACAGTTATGTTAATTCTCAGTATGAAACAGCAGACGGGCTGCATGTTGGTCTCATCTTGGTTTAAAATACCAGGTAATGCTGTGGGACAGGATGAAGTTCAATTGGCGGAACTGTGTGATCACCTATGTGCTGTCATGCTAGAGAATGTTCTTGACTAGAAATGATATGCAATGTAATGTAATGTGGTCTTGTATAGCACCTTTCTGCCATTTTTGGCCGCCTTGCCGCAAGTGACCCTGTAAGAAAAGAGGGGAGGGAGTTGCTAGTGAGATAGAGAGGAAGACAGATGCACAACTGTGGTGTTGATGGGTGTAGTTTGGAAGTACCTGAATCCTGAGTGCTGCTCTGGTTCTATGGGTTTGGCAATGATGCTTGGGAATATGTGTAACCATGCAGGTGTGGCTGGGGGGGAGAGTCCAAGACAAAATAAATGAATATACTCTGGGTCTGGGTTCACCGCAGATGTGTGGGTATGTATTATATCTAAAGTGGTGAGCATTGTCAGAGCTCAATGTATATTGCTGTGGTAACTAGTGTGTGTAGTTCTCGGCGGAAGGAGATTTTAGAGGGGTTAAGCTGGGAGGGAAAATGGGGAGCAGGCAAATGATGGGTACATATAATTAGGGGGAAAGCGTCGAACACCAACTGGGAGTAAGATAATTGGCACCAATTGGGAAGTGATTGGGACACTCTGTTACAGGTATTTGTTCAATTTCATGTCGGTTTCATGGACTCTGACTTGAAAGAGTCAATTTTTCGATAATCTTTGTGGGTGTGTAGTGTTTGGATTCCTGATATGTTTGTGTAACTTGAGGGATCACCTTCCATTGGGTCACAATTGACGTTAGTAGAAGTATAGTTGGCTGAGGTTTTCATTCAATTATCATGCCGGTGACAGTCGAATTGCTGTTTTTTGAAGGTTAAGGCGCTCATTTCCCATTGGCCGCAACATGAATGGAAGGCGTAAAAGCTTTGCCTAAGGCTTTAACGCCTTGCATTCATGCCACTGCTCATTTTCATTCATTTTTATGGCAGACTGTCGGGGTGGAATGCAACTTGCGTCTCTGCCGCTTCCTTCCTCTCCATCATACAAATGCTTCAGCCTCTCTGTCAACATAAATTTTCATCCTCATTCAAATGCTGGAGATCGCTATGGGGTCTGTCTGCTTTATGCACCAGCATGCATGAATGATAAGTAGTGTTCCCAAGTGAAATGAAACCCTCACTGCCGTGCGCCATGACCCATGCCAAGCGCTGCTCACAAACAAAAGTAAACGCTGCATGTCATGCTAGCAGGCTAGGCAGCGTTTACACACTTTGCATGCAGAGTGTAAATGTGAAGGGCAAAAGTGAGCATAGACTTTGTACGATGCCATTTACCCTTAACCTATGCACCCCAGAGTGCAAATGACAAAAATGTGGTGGCGGGGAGCCATTTACATTGCTTTGCAAACATAACAACTCCTCGCCGTCAAATTACAAATTTATTGAAAATTAGCTCCCAATTGTTTTTCTTCCTATGCTGAGGTGTCTGGCCATAGAGTTCCAGAGTTTGATTGAGAAGAAAGAGAAGGGCGACCCTCTGTGCCATTTCCAGTTGAAGTTTGGCAGCTTTACCGAGGCATCATTGCTGGATTGAAGCACTACCAATGGTTGGTAGTGGGTTTATTTGTTTGTAATGGTTACAGGCAGCCTGCATGGAAGGCCTGGTGGGTGAAGCATATACATGTATAGTGATTGCTCTGTTCAGTCAGAAGCCAACGCAGTGTACAAAGAGTTCTGGTGATGTGCTCATACATGTGCAGATTCAGGAGCAATCTGGATGGTGCATTGTGGACTCTTCATTGTCTCTACAGAATTTATTCTGTGAGTACAAGGTAAGGGCGATTGACATAGTCTTGTCTTTAAAGTGATAAATGCCATGGTCCTATGCTTGAACGTCACGTAGGACATTTGGACAGTGCAGAGCTGGACACTCCTTACGTTGGCGTTAACCAGTGTTCACTAGCCATCATGATTCTGAGGTACCTGACAGTTGCAGTGGCCATGGTACAGGTACCCGTTTTATGCAACCCGGGGACAGGAGTAAGGGTTGCTGGTGCCCTGCCACGGATCCTAAACTCTGCTTTGGTTAAGTTAAGTTTCTGATTATATGTAGTAATCTATATTTGCTGAGGTCTTTTTTGTTCGTTGTAAATTAATTTGTGAGCTTGTAAATGATATGAGTGTCGTCTATATATCTCTGGCATGTGAGCACTGATTTATTAATAAGTTGTAGTAGTGGGTTCATGTAGATGTTGAAAAGTAAAGAAGATAGATAGGATCGTTGGGGTACTCCACACGTCAACTTGCGAGGACGTGACCTGAAAGGGTCAATGTGCTGCTGCCGTCTCCTTGATCGGAAACAAGGTGATCCAACATAGTGTGACTCCTTTTACTCCAATTTCCTGGAGTCCTTGTAGTAGGATCTCGTCACTGATTGTGTTGGAGGCAGGCCGAATGTCCATGACTCTGAGTGTGCTTAGTGAATTGGCATCTGCATTGTTTTTCAGGATTTTCCATATCGATCATAGCGTGGATTCTGTTCCTCTCACACAGAGGTTGCTTCATGCACGCAGAGAGCTGTGAGTTGTCCCAGCAAGTCAGGATTGAGCTGGCATGTCCACATCCATGATCACTGCCATGTGATGTTTAAATCTAAAGGAGGGTGGTTACAGGATTGTTTGAATGCTAGCAGGCTCCTCCACAATTGTATTCATTCTCCCCTGCAACTCTTAAGAGCCCAATGCAAAGCAAGCATTGTCGCACCAAAGGTATTGGCTTCTGATTTGTGCTTGTACCTGTGACAGCGGGGGGGGGGGGGGCAGCCTGTGGCAAAAGTCAGAAATGTTGACTTTGACAATGCTTGTTTGTGATGTAAAGAACATTTGCAGAGCACACGTTCTGGCTAGTTCGTTCACTAAAGCACACGTATTTGTGCTGTTGGTGACAAATGGGGCATATCCAGTTCACCATCCCTTAACTTGACTGAGTATAGCACTGCATTAGCTTCATAATAGAGCATTTGACTGGCATAACAGACTATTGAAAGAGGCAGATTTAACTTTATTTTCAGCTGCACATGACGATAACACAAACACACTCATGTCAAGACAATAATACCCAGTCTGAGTTTTCAAAGGCATGTCCAGGTGCCCGCCCGCCTTACTCTTTGTGCATAGGGAATAGTAGTATTAAAATAAAATATGTCAAACACTTTTTCCGTGCTCCCTGTGGCCAGGCTGTCCAGCTATTAAAGCATTAAACATCATCCCGTAACAAAAGCCATGTGCTAGCAGTCTTTAATCAAGAGTTCACAACCCAAAGATCCCCGGCGCTCACTGCTTCTTTGTATGAGTAATGGAAGGTCTTGTTGTAGAGTCATGCCCTATCCTCGGCTTCCCAGGTTCTTCGGGGCACGTACAGTAGGCTCCAAAGGCACTCTTGTATTTCGGCAGCATTGTATGCACGTGTGGTGCCCGAGTCTCCCAGGCAGCGCTGCGTGCTGCTGATAGAAAGAATTCCTTTCAACTTCCGGTGATACATTACAGCCTCGCCATGAAAGAGAGTGCCGCCAGGAGCACTGATTCCAACACTGGTCATGAAACATGATCTTTGGGTAATCAAATGAAAACATGGATGCACCAGCTCACTAAGGCCTCTCTGCATATGCCACAGAATGAAGGATTGAGGGTGGAGGAGAGAGAGGCGTGGGATATGTTAGCACACAAGCACGGTCTAAAGGCTCACATTCGTGTTAAGATATAGTGAGAACAGTTAGACACCGGTTTGCAATTATATCCATGATAAATCAGGCAGAATGATGTGCAATCCTTCTGAGTATTGAGAGGTTTGTGTTTGAAATGCATCTGGCCTTTCATTCATTAAGTTTGTTAAGTGTCCTGTGTACCACTGGACCTTTCAGAGATATATAATGGTAATATATACAGTACTATTCCAATTGTGTACCAGTTAGATGTGTAACATGGCTAATTGCACAGGCAGTGTCAAAATGGGCCTCATTACAAGGGTGGTGGTCCGGAAATAATGGTGATGGTAGCAACGTACAGGCAGCCTTTCCGGACTGTCACACTACAAGTATGCCTGCAGGAGCCGTTGCGACCAGCACGTCTGACCTGCCCGGTGGGCAGGCTTGTCACGGTAACACCGGCACTGTGCTTCCATCTCCCCACTCCCATGGAGTCCTATAGACTCCACAGGGATAGGGAAACACATTTTCTGGTGCCTGACTTCCCCATCTGCCAAGACTTGTAATGTCCCTGTGGCACCAGGATATCATGTACCGGAAAAGTGTTACGAGTCCAGCGGCAACCCGCCGATAGCATGTGTGTATGGTTGCTTAGTATGTATGTTGCAGGGGGTTTTATCAGGCTCACACAAACTGCCCCGATGACTGCTCTCAGGTTACGAGTTGTAGGAACTTAAACATGTTTAGTGGTTGTCTTTGGTGTGGGGCCAGAGGGTTACACAATGTGAAGAATACTACTAGCAATGATGCAACACACGTACTCAAAGGGAGACATCATTAAGTATTCCTTAAGGGGGAAGATTACACCTTATGTAATACAATGGTGGCTAGGTAACCAAAATGGCAGCATTTTTCAGCAAGCAGCAGTGTTGTGATGGGCATGCTTTAAGGAAACTAATGTTTATGTATTTTTTAGCCCCTTTTATCACTACCCTCTACAACAACAAGCAGACATTGGACAATTCTACAGGAATGCCTGGTTTAAAGTCTGTGTTGTGTAGTATATAGTTGGGGTGAACTGATGGAGAGTGTGTGGATGCATGACTTGGGGAAAAAGACTTTCTGTTTGAGTGTTTCATGTGCAAATGTATTGTTAAATTCGTGTATGTATTACTCATTGAGTTTGGATCAAGGCATAACGGGGACAACCAGTCATGAATGTACTCTCCCAACCATATATCTATAGAGATACCCATAGGGATAAATGGCATTGATTATGACGACATCCTTTGGTGGATAGGTAAACTGCAACCTTCACTGTCCATTTAATCATTCTGTGTGCATTGCACCCTGCATGGATCAGCTGCCAGTGAGAAAGTCCTAAACAGTGCAGCCTGGTGCGGGGGCACTATACCTCACGATGTGAGGGCACCTATGTTAGGTGAACTGTATTCTACATCAGAATTTAAGTAGTGCATTCCCTTTGATCAATGTTCATTGTGAGAGCATCTGTTGGCTGTTTGGAGAAGTTCAGTTTTCTATCTTTATTTAATCCTCAAGTGCAAATCGTTCCCTCTCTGCACACATTATCTGCCGGTGATAACAGTTGCAAAGCAAGACTACCATTTCATGATGGCACCCTTGAACATTATTGCTTTTGTCACATTTTATTAATTGGACGCCTGTTATATTATTAAAATGTATAACGGACCACGCAAATTACAAGAATCAATGTACAAGCAGCCTGAAAACGAAACATGCTTTTAATAACATGATTTATCAAATCTTTCTCTGATGTAGAGAATGCCACATGCTCCTGAACAGAGCTGTCAACGTGATGGACTTGTTTTGCATCACAAAACAGCGCATTACCAGGGTCCCTCTATTACGCCTACAAAAGATCTTGCAGAAAGAACAATCTTAATCTTTAATCTTGCTAGACCTGCAAATGTAACTATGCACATTTGGCATAAGAAATGTGGTCGGAATGTACAGTACACTGAACAGTGATGCACAATAACTATTGCCACTATGTGAATGTCTACAATTTTGTATTGGGAATCCTGCAATCCAACAATATTCACCATATTTCTTTGCACGCATTTTGAAGTGCACTTTTAAAAAAAAAGTGGGGAAGAGAATATTGTTCCAAGTCAATGCCGCACAATCGTGTTTTGTGGTTTGTAACTAAATCCCGGCTTTCCCACATCATGAAAGTGTGTGATCATGGTTTACTCATTATATGTCTGTTTGACAACATGTGAAGTCTCTATATATGATGCAGCTAACATTCTGCAATAATAACTTAAAACCTTCACCCATGGTATTTTTTCATATATCTAAATAATCACGTGCCCGTTTCTATTTTGCACATTACGTCACACATGTATTTTTCTCATGGCTTACTCATGGAACGATTCCACGCGTTTCAGACTAAACGTAAAACCTGGCTTCCCCACTGTACTAACGTGTATGATCCTGGGCAAATCCTAGTATTTCTCTGTTTGCCTTTTCTTTCAAAATTAGCAGTCAGAGAAATTGTTTAGTTCGCACTGAAAACATTAATAAAACAGCCTCACTCATATTGCTCCAAAAATTATAATATATAATAATAACAGCTGCCATTCATATATGTTACCCCTCAAAACATGATTTGTCTCTTAGGCTACTCCTGTAACCTTGTCCAGTCTCTCTCTCTCTCTCTGTCCCTCTCTCTGTCTCTCTCTCCCCCCTCTCCCTCTCTCTCTCTCTCTTTCTCTGTCTTTCTCTCTCTCTCTCCCTCCCTCTCTCCCTCTCTCGCTCACACACACACTCCCTCACAAGCTATGTTCCTATATATCTCTCTGTCTTATTAAACACATTTAACAAACATCGAACCTTGTCCAGGCGATCTCTCTCTCTCTCTTTCTCTCTCTCTCTCTCTCTCTCTCTCGTTTGCTCTCTCGGTCTCTCTCTCTCTCTCACACACATACACACACACGCACAAGCTATTTTCTATATCTCTCTGCCTTATTTGAAACATTTAACAAACATTCCCTAGACATTAATCAGTTCACAGGCTCGGTCATGGTTTTGCCCCACATATAATAACAATTATAATGATAATAGTGGGCATTCATATATTACATATCGCAAAGTTATTTTTCTTTTAGCAACTGCTCCAATCATGGATACTAAATTCAAACACTAGTTTTACTTACCTCTTTGCTAATGTGTGTTATCCTAGGTAAATTAAAGTATTACTCTGTTTGACTTATCTTGCAAAAATTAGAAGTTCCCAGTGATTTGGTTCACATTGTATGCTAACCACATTTAAAAAAAAAAGCCCCAGTCATACATAATAATAGTCCCTCATTACGACCCTGGCGGAATACGAAAAACGATGGTGGAAATGTAATACCGCCATCGAATACCGCCCGTTGCGATCATGACCCATCACCGTTGTAAGAGGATTCAATTCAGCACTACAGCCAAGTCAACGCCTAGTCTAGAATACTGAATGAAAACCCTTATTGATATATCTTTATGTCCAGTTCATGCGTTCTGGATGACTACCCCTATATAACACCCCTCTCTTGGAATCCTCCTGACCCCACTGAGCCAAGAAGTAGTTCTGTTTTGCAAGTTTAAAGGTTTATTTGATAACTTAAACAATATATATTATATCACGCTTTATAATAAATTAATAATTGGATATCACACTTAATCTGGTATGATAAAGGTTAACAACGGAGAATCTGGCACTAGCACACTTCTTGATAATCACTAAGGAGTTGACATGAAATGGATAAGATAGCAACAATACTTTTATGGTTTCAAATGGATGCAATGTGGAATGAAATGCAGTACAGAAAATAACTTGATAGGATTTCAGCAAAAGACAATGTAATCACTTTCTTGGACAATTCACCCCCCCCTTTTATGCAATGCAAGGAAATGGAAGGAAGCACACAATTCTCAGAAATGCAATTCAAACGTAATTCAGTTCACCCAGCAACTTAGACTACAGACGTTGAAAACACAGGCCCAAATGCTTTTAAATGTGCTGGAAATGAAGAAAAATATGCTAAAATGCTTTTAATTCCCTCTAGAGGTTCAGGGTGAGTGGTATCTAGTTAATATTAGTCCAGGCTCACACTAGCAATGATGCAGGGATGGTTTTTATAAGGCAAACGAATTTCTTTCAGAGGAAAGCAAAAGCAGCTATCTTTTTGCAAGTGGAGAAATTTGCAAATCGCGGTAAAATTCGCGAATGCGTCTGGTGCGATTACAGAGGAACTACAAGGGCTAGCAATATCATTTCGGGGTCCTAGGAAAGCCTAGGATCTCAGCTTCCAGATGAAAGTTACTGCAAGTCTCTAGCACAAACGGTCACGGAGATATGAGCGATTAAATAAAGGTCGTTTTTCAGATTTGAAATTTTAAAGTTCAAAAAGACAAGTGCAGCTTGCAACTAGAAAATGACAGGTGACAACTTTGCAAATGACAGGTGACAGTTAAGAGACAGTTCTACTTAGATTAAAATAGGATTGAATTATATTATTTTAACTAAGAGATTGGTTCTGCACAGTTTTCTAGGTACTCACACTATATTCTTGAATGAAATGGGCCACGCCACGGATCTGGTCAGGTTTTAGACTCGCCTCTGGTCTCTGCACTTCACAGTGATCTGGGTCAGCTCTCTCTGGTTCTGCTAACAGGTCAGCTCTACTCTGCTGGTCTGGTCTGGGTCTCTGAAGGTGGATAGATTGAAGTCTCTATGTCTGCTCCCTGAAGGTGGAGGTAAAGTATGGATTTTCCCGGCAGCGCTTCCAGCTGCAAATGGATTTGAAGGTCCCTATCTGTCCTGTCTGTCTGCTTTTATGTGTTTTCAAAATGGGTGTGTGTGAGCAGCATCACTAGCCCCTACCCCTCTCCACTTGCCATTGGTCAAATTTCCATTTCTCACTTGATTGGGGAAGGAACTGTGAGTCAGAGCGATGTCATTTTATGGCTTGCAGAGAGGACACTCCCCTGCCAAATTGCACACAATCTATATATGATAAAAAGAGACATATTTGCACAGGTAAACATTTGTTTAAAATTACATGCACACATGAGGCATTACTGATGTTAGCCCCTGTTCTGACTCTGGCGTTTCTAGGAGCTTGCATCCAGAAATGGCAATATTTGCACCTTTTTAGTGGTTTTGCAACATCAGATATTACCCCAAATTTACACACATGTGCGCAAGGAGTATGGACATTAATTGATGAAGTGTCAGATTTTTCACATGCACACATTTTGAGTAATATCCTCTTTTCCGCTAAAACTCCCCTGAACATGCCACCGGTTCTAAAAACCTCTTAAAATGTGGGCAGAAAAATCACAAGAATTATGGTATCATTTAAATAATTTTCACAAGTCCGTACTATGAGTTATTCATCTTTTTCTAAAACCATATTCTGGCTATAGAGGTGTGTCTTTTCAGGTCACATGGTACAGAAACCAGTCTTTCCAGTTTCTGCCAAGCTCAGAGACCCTGCCACTCCCAGCTTCTGCCAAGAGGAAGCTGTTTTACGACATCTGCAATAAAACATTTGCCTGAGTCAGGACAGGGCTTTGTTCAGAGCTCCTGTATTCTGTGGGGCTCCCCTTAATTCAATTATCAGAGAGATGGCATATCCTTAATGTGGCCAGCAAAAGGCAGATAGGCCTGGGAACACAGCTGTGACTCAAGTTTCACTCCTGATGGGGGTGGCTGGTGGGCAGAATCCAGTTCCTTAAGCCAAGTTTCAGATAAAATGTCACTTTTTGTTCCCCAGTTTCTGGATTCAAATAAAACTAAACATGTTTACATATGCAGCTAGAATGCTGATTCTACGTTTAAAACTATGACATTTAAACAATTTCAACCTATGTGACACTCAAAAGTAGGTCACTCAGTCAATTTGAACATTTAGATTTGTAGTGTCTTTCAGTCCAAATTTACTTAAACTGCTGAAATCCACAGCTCAGCCAGTCTTGTTATACCCTTCAAGTCACTTCAGAATATAACTTTACATTGGACCCACCTCTCAGTAAGTCTTTCTTTGGCTTGCTTTGGGTTCATTTATTCAGTTTTCGCCAAAATCTGGTGGTTTTAAAACGCCGGCTTTTGGATAGTGGTGAGTACTGGTACTGCACCCCTTTTTGGGATTTAAGAAAATGAATTCCCAACAGTTATGGGTTTGCTTTTGGCAATCAGCATTGCCATTCCCAATGGTTTCAGACTACTGTGTGGGTAGTCCAATGGTGGTTTTAGGCAGTGTCCTTCTGTGCCCACAACATCGGCAAAAATGGGTGGCAGCCTCTTCTTCATGCATTTCCCTGTGCATTTTCTGGGAAGCTCTGGCCATCATGATGTTTTCCATGTCAGTACTGCACAGTTTTGAGGTAGGGCTCGGATGCATGGGTAAATACATCCCACAAGCCCCCCTCTTGCGATGGCCATTCGGTTTCACTGATGGGACTCGCAAGACCTGGGATGTTTCTTCATCTTCTTCCAATAGATGGCACAGTTCAGCATCTTTTCTCCATCCGGTCGGATCGATCGGTTCTCCTCGCCGGTCCTGATGGGAATTTTGGGCGGTACCCCGGGCCCGTTGCGTCTCTGCTCCCGGTCTCCGGATCATCCTCCTTGGTCATTCTCCATGGTTTCATCTCTCCTAGGACGACAAAGGAAGAGCGGCAATACCTATTCATAGACATTTTCCACCACTGTTGAGATAGTGGGGCAGCATATGCATTTCATCATAACAAAACATTACATTCTTATTTTGAAAAAACAACGGTATAACTAAGAGACAGTTTCATGCAAATCACAATATTTTAGAGACTAGATGTGGTCTGTTCTATGGTTGGAACTGAATTAGTCTGAGACAGTACCCGCTAGGATTCCTCCAGTTGTTGCAGAGTGTGCCTGGGATGGCAACATTTCAACTGGTTTATGTGGACCCACTTGTCTTCCCCCGCTGCCAAAGGACCTTTGGGGATGTGGATTTTGTAGGCCACAGGGGAGATCTTGTCGATGATCTCAAAGGGTCCCTTCCATGTAGGCAAAAATTTGCGCTGCTTGGCCTGGTTCCTTTGGAAGTTGTATAGATAGACCCGGTCTCCCACCTGATAGTCCTTCCTGGAAGTTTTCAGGTCATAATGGGTCTTCATGCTATCAGCCGATCTTTCTAGATTCCGCTGAGCGTAAGCAAAAGCATGTTGGAGGTATTTCCTTAAATTCTCCACATACTCATGAGTTGTGGAGGCATTTATTAGTGTCTGCTCTTGGGTCCTATAGAGCAAATGCTGCGGAAGCACCATCATGCGCCCAGTCATCAACTCAAATGGTGACATTTTGGTTGCAGATGAAGGGGTAGATCTGATGGCCATTAGGACCAGAGGTAATCGGATATCCCAACTTGGCCCAGAATCTGCCACAAACTTCTTTAATATGCTCACAATGGTTCGGTTATATCTCTCTACTGCCCCAGAAGAAGCTGGCCTGTAAGCAATATGCAACTTCCTTTTGACCCCCAGTATCTCCCACATCTTTGTCATTACTTCACTGGTGAAGTGGCTACCTCTATCTGACTCAATGCTTTGAGGTAGACCAAAACGGGAAAAGATATGGTTAATCATCAGGGCAGCTGCGGTTTCTGCCTTGCAATTTGGGGCTGGGAGACATTCCACCCACTTGGTAAACAAGCATGTCACAGTCAACATGTACTTATTCCCCCTAGCCGAGCGAATCACGGGGCCTACAAAGTCGATTTGTAAATCTGACCATGGCAGTGTCATCCCCCTCTTTTGGAGAGGCGCACGGTGCGTGAGGGATGATGGCTGAAATTGTGCACACACAAGACACCCCTTCAAGTATTGGTCGAGGTCCTGCCCCATGTGTGGCCAGTATGCAACCTCTCTTAAGATTTCCAATGTTGTGTGAAACCCCCTATGACCGGCGGTGGCCGCATCATGGGCGTGACTTAACATCAGGCTTCGGAATGAGGTAGGAACCACCCACTGATCGTGGCCAGCTTTGGATTTCCTTACCAACAAACCGTCTTGGATCCGGAACATTTTTGGACATTTCATCAACACTCTTAGGTCCTCTTTCCCAATGTAATCGGTATCCGTCAGGGGAAAGTTCTCAGGGTCCTCAAGGTGCTGGTAAAATTTACCAATTATTGGATCCCCCTTCTGAGCTGTAATCAAATCAGCATCAGGGGTCTCCTTACTCCATTGTGCAATTGAAAGGTCATTGTGAGCATTTGTCTGGGACCTAGTGATAGCAGTGACCTGGATTTCCCCCAACAGGGACTCAATCTCAATTAGATCCCCTTGGATGGCCCCGGTTTTGGCCAGCTGATCAGCTTAGTCATTTCCAGTTTTGTCTGGTCCCTCTACTTTGGAATGACCCTTGATCTTTTTCCAATAGATGGTCATCTCATTCGAGGTGACCAGATCATCAATGTTTTGGATCAACTTCCCATGTTTCAAGGGTTTGTTGTTAGCACATAACATGCCTCTGGTTTTCCAATTAACCAGGTGCTCCACGAACCCGTTCCGTACATAATCCGAATCTGTGATTATGACCAGTTCGCGGAGTTGATGCTGGACAGCAGTGAGGATGGCCTGATGCACAGCCATCAATTCTGCCACCTGACTACTTCGGGGACCAATTTTGTATCCAGCAGAGGGTTCTGGGGACTCATTCACCCATGCATTCCCTACGCCAGCCACCAGTTCTTTCTCCCCGTTGTTGTCAACATGGTAAGAGCATCCATCCACATAGACAGTGGGCATTCCCTCACACTTGTCCTCTTCAAAGACTTTGTGTGGGGAATTAAGGTATGCCACCGTGTTGTCCTTGATTTTTAGACTTTCGTCCTCGAGACAGTTTTCTCTGGCACAATCATGCAAGTCAGCCAGACCTTGCGCGAGGGGACTCTTCTTGTTTTGGCCATATCTGACCTCCACAGGAAAGCCTTGCATTGACAGAATCCAGGAAGTAATTCGGGAATTACTCACATTTCCGGCCCGGATTCTGTCACTTTGGAGATATTGCAGAGGCTGGTGTGGAGTCTCCACTATGATGTGTTCCCCCTGGATAAACGGGCGGTAATTCTTCAATGCCCACACCGTTGCCAGGAGTGCCTTCTCACAATCGTTGAATTTTTCCTCCACAGAGGATAAAGTTTTGCTCGCCTAGGAGATTACTTTATTGACCTTGTCATGCTTTTGGTATAATACTGCCGTCAAGCACGTATTAGAAGACCCCGTCTCCAGGAAGAACTCCTTGTTTCTGACAGGGTAAGCTAGGCAGGGTGCTTTTGAGAGGCTTCTTTTGAGTTGTCTTACTGCCTCGGATTGTTCTGGACCCCATTCCCACTTGACCCCCCCTTCAGGAGATGAATCAGGGGTCTGGTGATCTCTGCGTAGCCCTCAATGAACTTTCTGCTCTAATTAGTCAGTCCAAGGAGGCTCCTTAGTTCCCGCAGAGTTGTGGGGTCTTTCAGTTTCTAAAGTGCTTCCACCTTCTTTTCCTGGGGACAGAGACCCTGAGGAGTAATCTCATGCCCCAAGAAATTAACACGGGTTCTACACCACTGTGCTTTCTGAAAGGAAAGTTTTGCTCCGGCGGCCCTCAACTGGGTCAGAACATAACGGATCTCCGCTATGTGTTCCTCCACAGATGAACTTTTAATGAGGACATCATCTACATAAGCCAGGTTACCCCTCGCACCCAGGTCGGGCATGGCCTTATGTAGGAAAATATTGAACTCATTACCGGAGTTGAGGTATCCGAAGGGAGTCCGGGTCCATGTATACTGCTGGCCCCCAAAGGTAAAAGCCAGCTTGTATTGGTCCTCCCTACTGACAGGCACGGTCCAGTACCCATTGGTCAGGTCTATTGCAGTGAATACCTGTGACCCCTGGATCTGGGCCAGCCCTTGGTCAATGTAGGGCAGTGGCCATCGGGAAGTATGGACCCGTTTGTTGAGCTCCCTAAGGTCCGCACAGAGTCTCCACTGGCCGTTTGGCTTCAATATTCCCAGCACCGGATTATTGAAGGTGCTGTGGACTGGACGGATTATTCCCCGGGACTCAAGGTTCTTAATTATTTCAGTAAGGGACTCCATTGATGCGAGAGGCAAACGATATTGCTTCACAACTACAGGAGTCATGCCAGGGTCCGTGGGGATTGTTGTTGTGTGGATGTCAGTGCGACCACAGTCATATGAGTCTACCACAAAGAGATCTTGGAAATCCAAGAAAACTTGTTTCAACTTTTGCTTCTGTTCCAGAGTCACACAGGCATCAGCTAGGTTGACTCTCTCTTCCACCATCTGCCTGAAGCCTGGAAAGACTTCTGGTTTGGCTATCTCAGCGGCCTCCTCCAGCTGGGTGGAGAAGTCCCTGGTCAGAGTGCTGATTTGGACTGGAGGCTTCAGGTGGGAAAGGCAGCCCTCATGGACCTGGAAAATCACCTCATCCCTCCTGAAGTCACAAGTCACATCTTCCTTACCATAGGGGCAGGAAATGTACACCAGGAAGTTCCCCCCATGCCGGGTAAAAATCCTGTCTGGTGTTGTATTGTCATCACTGTCACTGTCAAAACAGTCCTTGGGGATTGGTCCTAACAGTTCATTTACTAAGTCGATGGAAAAATGTCGGTCATCAACCGCCATTCCAATAATGGTGCCTGTGGCTAGAGTAATACTCTTTAAGTCGCTGTTATCCACCTCTATTAGAATGGTGTCATGTTCTATGTTGACTAATGGAGTTGGGTTTACCCCCAACCCTTGCTGTTGGAGAGAAGCGTTTAGATGTATGTAAGCATCAGGGTTTTTCAAATGTTGTCCTCTTTTAACTTTCACTTCCAGGGAGAATTGTCGGGTCCTTTCTGGGATGGTGACCTCCTCTTTAATCTGGATTTCAACTGCATAAGGTAGCAATTGAGCTGACCTAAATGCTTTTTCTGGATCATCAAAGCCCATGGGATTATCCGCTAATCGGGACCAAGCTTTGAAGTTTATTAGGTCCAAACTAATGGCAAAGCGATTGAGAATGTCACCGCCTAAGTAAAAGGCGGCAGGGACGTCTCGCACGACCCAACAATTGTGGACTATGCTCTTGTTGCCAATGGAGATTTTGAGCATACACCTGCTTGGCAGGAGATGTTTGGAATTAGGTGCTTCCAGGTCCATTTCCCATTTGTCTATCAGTTTGAATGTGGGAATGGCTGGATCTTTTGGAGTTGGCGGAACATGGCTTCGCTGATGAAGCTCTTACCATTGTTCACGCACACTCGAGCGAGAACAGAGTTCTTCCCATCATTTAACTGAACAGGGATGAACAACTGCTCTCCAATTTGCTGAATATCAGCCAGGCTCTGAGCTGGTTTCACATCTTTCTGGACTATAGGAGTGGGAGTTTCTGATTGTGGATTAGTATAGAATCTCAGAGTGTTTCCTTCCAGCGTGGAGTACCACTTTAGACTGGAAGGAAGGTTGATTTTCAGAAATAGAGAGGACCCCCCATCACCAGTCTCTTGTCCTACTGCTATTACTGTCACGTCTGGAATTTGGCTATTCTGGAAGTGAAATTCTACTTGGTCAGATTTTTGTTCAACCATGTGGCATGTGCCGTTTAAACTAACATGGTTGACACTCTGTTTTAATTTTATTGGTCGGCTAGTCTGGGTCCAGAGGACCTTGTTAACGCAATCTATTAGGGGTGACAACCTTCTCAGGAGGTCATTCCCTAGTAAACAAGGGGTGCCCTCTGGGGTCACAACTATGACTGGGTGTTTCAACTTGTGTCGCCCAATTTTAATGTCCAAATCTGCAGTCCCCTCAACGGGAATTTCCTTCCCGTCAAAGTTCTGGAGTTGTCCAGGAAGTGAGGTGAGAGGAATTTGGTAATTCCCTCCCCTTCCTGCATTCAGTTCGTCAAAGGCCCTTCTGGACAGAAGGGTAGCTTGAGATCCAGTGTCCACCAGTGCCAAAATTGTACCCTGCCCCTGTACTTGTACCGGGGCATAATATCTTACCTCCTTCTCCTCAAGGGGGCACAGATAATGTACATTTTTGGACAACTGGTGGGCTAATTTTCTGGTTTTGGACAACGCTAGCGAAGAGATTTGGGCAGAATTCTGTGGAGAGCCTTGGGAATCTGAAAGAAAAAGTTGGCAACTGGAGATCAGAGCCATTGTGGGTTCCCCTGGTTCCGGTTCTGGGCCGCCCCCCCCTTCTTGGAGGCAGTCACCAGGATGGGTTTGAACCGGGGGATTTTCTTGCTGTTGGTTCTGGGATGAGATGGTGGGCGGCGGTAGCTCAGTCTCCACATCTCCCCAGTCTGGATTTGCATCCCTAGGGACCCATTTTTCTTTGGGAGGAGTTCCCCCCTCTCTGAAGGAGAAGATCCTTTTCCCAGGATCCTCTGAGGATCCCTCTCCCTCAAATTGGAAGACCTGTACCTCCTCCTCAAACTGAGTCTGTTTGGGTCTTTTGTTTCTCCTACCCCCCCTCTGCTCCTTAGGAGGCAGACTTTCAGGGGCAAGAGATTTTGTTTCCGGTTCCTGGGTTTCCAGGGGCTGTTTACAAGTGAGGAAGTAAGCTTCCTCCAAGGCTTTACACCCCCCTTCCCTTTGTGCCTCCTCCCTGGGAACCGGTGAGTTATCGGGGTGCTGCCCCCGTCATTGTTCTGGAGCACCAGGTCCAGAGTTGGGTGCGTTCTGCGCCAGCACGCCCATCTGAGGGTTCTGCTGAGCCCTCAGTATGTGACCCAGATCCCGCGCCATGTTTTGAACCTGGCGCTCTAACTGGGAAACCCGCTCAGGCTGATACGGGGCCCTGTTTTCTCCCCTGGGCTGATCCCGGGAAGGGTAGCTGTCCCTCCTCTGGTAATACCCCGGGTTGGGAAGATTTGGGTACCCCTCCACCCTTGGCCTCCCCTCTCTCGGATTCAGTGGTCTGGGCTCAGGGAATTGGGGAAAGAAGGATGGATGGTTTTGGGGCTGAAAGTCGGGTGGATATCTGGGGAAAAAGTCCTGCCCAGGGTTTGGTAAATTTCTGCCCTCCTGTGGGAAGTTTGGAGGGAAGTTCCCTGGGTTAGGTACTTGGCTGGATCCCCCCCCTTGGGCTGGAGGAGTCCATACATAACCCAGGATGGGTCGATTTCCCTTGTAACGGGGACTTACATAATCAGGAGAGCGAGGGACCCCATTTGTGGGGCTGCCTCCTTGGATCCCTGTCTGTGACTGACCCGAGGACCTCCTGGGCCTAGCATTATTAGGTGCAGGTAGGTTTTTAGGCCTCCCCATCTCCAAATCCAAAACGGGGGTGACCTTTACCTCTGCCACCTTGGCAGCAGCAGGGGTGCTGTTGGCTTTGGGGTTTTTCTGGGCATTACTTTTGCTATCTATCGGTTTCTGCACCTCATAGATCCGGGTAGCCTGTTCAATGACCCAGTCTAAAGATCTTTTCTCGTGAAAATCCCTCACGAGCTGGGTCATGATATATTTGGGCAAGGCATGGAAAAACGTATTAATAAATTCTCTGCTATCCGTGCGCACCCTTCTTGTGGTCTGTGCAAAAGCACTCTTTAACTCCTGCACAAATTCTTGTGGGGCCTGATCCTCCCCACATTGCAAATTGTAGGCTGCCTTGCGAGCCTCTTGAGGATTTCTGTGAACAGAAAAATGTTTCAAGATGGCCGCCTTATAGGTGGACCATCTTAAATGATTTTGGTCCTCCAGCCCCGCAAAGAAACTGGAGTATTCCGGGGAGAAGGTCCACTTTACATATTGAATACAGCTTTGGCTGTCCTTCAAATGGAAAGTCTCCATCATTTGTTCAAACAACTCTAAGTGCTCCCAAACAGAATACTTAGCGTTCTTATGGTAAGGCGTGATGACGCTCCTGATCGCCTTAATCTGCTTTAAGGGGTCCTTAAGCAAGGCCCTTTTTGCCTTATTGGCCTTTTTGGTTCGGGTAACCCTTGTCCATTCGTCCTCGGACTCAGAGGCACTGCTCCCAGAGGTTCCCGTCTGTTCTTCCAGGTTTTCCCGGATTCTGCGAGCCTGGGAATGGCTGGCAGAATGTGGGGACCTGGTCTCCTGTGTCCTGCGCAGTTCAGAGGAGTCTTCAGATTCCTCCTTGCTGCCAGGATTTGATGGGTACCCCCTCCACTGACCTAACTGGGCAGAGGTTTTCAGTATGCCCTTAATGGGCCTACTCTCCTATGGTTCCCCATTGAACTGTACTGTACTTGGGTGCCCATACCCGGATGCCCACCCCTCCATTCCTGAGTGGTACTGGCCTATGAGCCCCATACTCTTAGCTGGATAGTAATCTGCCATCCCTGTGGCCCTGTGCTCATGTGCGCCAGGGGACATGGGGGTGGTAGAGTCCAGGGACTGGGGGAGATGAAGGCCCCTGGTGTTAGGGCTCCTGCGGTTATGGTCAGGAATTTCTCTTTCCCAGCGGACCTCATCTCTATCCGCCCCTGCTCCCTGTTGCAATGCAAGAGCCTGCATTTGTGCTTTCAGTTCCTCTGTTAAGGCCTTACTCGACTCTATCAGTTTCTCCTGCATCGCTACCTGTTGCTGGAGCCTCTCATTGTGCTGGCAGAGAGCCTCATCTTCCCTCCGTGCTTCCTGGTTGGTCCTGGAGAACTGGGCCAGTCTTTGCTGCAGGAGGGTTACCTCCTGAGCTGTGTCCCTATTGGCCTGCTCCTTTCTTGCTAGAGCATCCTCCACCCTCCTGGTGTGCTCTAGCAAGTTCTGGTGTTCTTTTTGGAGGTCACCCAGTCCCTGGTGGGCCAGGTGATTTTCTTCCATTTTTCTTTTTAAGTGGCAGACTTCCTGGCCTAAGGTGTCCCTTTCCTGACTAAGAGTCTGCATCTGTACCGTCAGGTCGTCCCTTTGCCTTTGGAAGGCGCCAGCTTTCTGGCGCTCCTGATCAAACTCTGCCTGGGTATCCAGGTCTTTCAGAATCAGTTTTTTGCTCTCTGCCTTCTCCCTATCTAGGTGGCTTTGCAGGTTGACTACCTGCTCAGCACATGCCCTATTGAAGTCTAGCTGTTGCTCCAGCTTTTTCTGGCTTTGCAGTAGGGAGTCCAAACCTTCTTGGTGTTCCTTCTGCAAGGCCAGAAATCTGGTATCCTGTTCTGACTTTTCCTTTTGCAGCACATCCATATCCTACTTTATTTTAGTGATGTACTGTCTGGTCTCATTTTCTGACTCCTGGCTTCTGTGCAGCCTTTGCTCAGAAGAGTCCAGATCAGATTGGGCCTTCTCTAACGCCATCTGTTGCCTTTTTGCCAGATCATGGCCTTCAGCACATTTGTCCTGCATGGCTCCCATATGTAAATATAAATATGCCGCTACCCTGGCAATCTTGTTGTGCTCATCCTTGGCCTTAGAGGACATATATAGTTCACTCAGGGCCACATGTAAGGGACCCTGGTCTCTCCATATATCTGACCCTGTTTCCGTGATTTGGGGTGTGATGGCCTGCAACCAGACTGTTTGGTCCTGGTGAGTCCACTCACCTCTCACAAATAACTTATGTAAGAAGTGCTCTCTGGCTATTTTCATGTCTACTAAGGTCGTCATTCTAGAGATTGGTCTCTGTCCTGACTTACAGAAGTTTGTATTTTATTTTTGCAAAACAGACCTTTTCCTAAGAGCGTTCCTTTGAGGAGTGCTTTACAGCGTAACACAGGGTGGTGATCCGACCGGATATGTGTATCTGGTCAGCTGGCACACTGTTTTAATCTGCACAAGTGATAGATCTAATCCAAACGTCCGGCACAAGCCCCCAATTTGTAAGAGGATTCAATTCAGCACTACAGCCAAGTCAACGCCTAGTCTAGAATACTGAATGAAAACCCTTATTGATATATCTTTATGTCCAGTTCATGCATTCTGGATGACTACCCCTATATAACACCCCTCTCTTGGAATCCTCCTGACCCCACTGAGCCAAGAAGTAGTTCTGTTTTGCAAGTTTAAAGGTTTATTTGATAACTTAAACAATATATATTATATCACGCTTTATAATAAATTAATAATTGGATATCACACTTAATCTGGTATGATAAAGGTTAACAACGGAGAATCTGGCACTAGCACACTTCTTGATAATCACTAAGGAGTTGACATGAAATGGATAAGATTGCAACAATACTTTTATGGTTTCAAATGGATGCAATGTGGAATGAAATGCAGTACAGAAAATAACTTGATAGGATTTCAGCAAAAGACAATGTAATCACTTTCTTGGACAATTCACCCCCCCCCCCCTTTTATGCAATGCAAGGAAATGGAAGGAAGCACACAATTCTCAGAAATGCAATTCAAACGTAATTCAGTTCACCCAGCAACTTAGACTACAGACGTTGAAAACACAGGCCCAAATGCTTTTAAATGTGCTGGAAATGAAGAAAAATATGCTAAAATGCTTTTAATTCCCTCTAGAGGTTCCGGGTGAGTGGTATCTAGTTAATATTAGTCCAGGCTCACACTAGCAATGATGCAGGGAAATGCATGAAGAAGAGGCTGCAAATCTCTAGCACAAACGGTCACGGAGATATGAGCGATTAAATAAAGGTCGTTTTTCAGATTTGAAATTTTAAAGTTCAAAAAGACAAGTGCAGCTTGCAACTAGAAAATGACAGGTGACAGCTTTGCAAATGACAGGTGACAGTTAAGAGACAGTTCTACTTAGATTAAAATAGGATTGAATTATATTATTTTAACTAAGAGATTGGTTCTGCACAGTTTTCTAGGTACTCACACTATATTCTTGAATGAAATGGGCCACGCCACGGATCTGGTCAGGTTTTAGACTCGCCTCTGGTCTCTGCACTTCACAGTGATCTGGGTCAGCTCTCTCTGGTTCTGCTAACAGGTCAGCTCTACTCTGCTGGTCTGGTCTGGGTCTCTGAAGGTGGATAGATTGAAGTCTCTATGTCTGCTCTCTGAAGGTGGAGGTAAAGTATGGATTTTCCCGGCAGCGCTTCCAGCTGCAAATGGATTTGAAGGTCCCTATCTGTCCTGTCTGTCTGCTTTTATGTGTTTTCAAAATGGGTGTGTGTGAGCAGCATCACTAGCCCCTACCCCTCTCCACTTGCCATTGGTCAAATTTCCATTTCTCACTTGATTGGGGAAGGAACTGTGAGTCAGAGCGATGTCATTTTATGGCTTGCAGAGAGGACACTCCCCTGCCAAATTGCACACAATCTATATATGATAAAAAGAGACATATTTGCACAGGTAAACATTTGTTTAAAATTACATGCACACATGAGGCATTACTGATGTTAGCCCCTGTTCTGACTCTGGCGTTTCTAGGAGCTTGCATCCAGAAATGGCAATATTTGCACCTTTTTAGTGGTTTTGCAACATCAGATATTACCCCAAATTTACACACATGTGCGCAAGGAGTATGGACATTAATTGATGAAGTTTCAGATTTTTCACATGCACACATTTTGAGTAATATCCTCTTTTCCGCTAAAACTCCCCTGAACATGCCACCGGTTCTAAAAACCTCTTAAAATGTGGGCAGAAAAATCACAAGAATTATGGTATCATTTAAATAATTTTCACAAGTCCGTACTATGAGTTATTCATCTTTTTCTAAAACCATATTCTGGCTATAGAGGTGTGTCTTTTCAGGTCACATGGTACAGAAACCAGTCTTTCCAGTTTCTGCCAAGCTCAGAGACCCTGCCACTCCCAGCTTCTGCCAAGGGGAAGCTGTTTTACGACATCTGCAATAAAACATTTGCCTGAGTCAGGACAGGGCTTTGTTCAGAGCTCCTGTATTCTGTGGGGCTCCCCTTAATTCAATTATCAGAGAGATGGCATATCCTTAATGTGGCCAGCAAAAGGCAGATAGGCCTGGGAACACAGCTGTGACTCAAGTTTCACTCCTGATGGGGGTGGCTGGTGGGCAGAATCCAGTTCCTTAAGCCAAGTTTCAGATAAAATGTCACTTTTTGTTCCCCAGTTTCTGCATTCAAATAAAACTAAACATTTTTACATATGCAGCTAGAATGCTGATTCTAAGTTTAAAACTATGACATTTAAACAATTTCAACCTATGTGACACTCAAAAGTAGGTCACTCAGTCAATTTGAACATTTAGATTTGTAGTGTCTTTCAGTCCAAATTTACTTAAACTGCTGAAATCCACAGCTCAGCCAGTCTTGTTATACCCTTCAAGTCACTTCAAAATATAACTTTACATTGGATCCACCTCTCAGTAAGTCTTTCTTTGGCTTGCTTTGGGTTCATTTATTCAGTTTTCTACAAAATCTGGTGGTTTTAAAACGCCGGCTTTTGGATAGTGGTGAGTACTGGTACTGCACCCCTTTTTGGGATTTAAGAAAATGAATTCCCAACAGTTATGGGTTTGCTTTTGGCAATCAGCATTGCCATTCCCAATGGTTTCAGACTACTGTGTGGGTAGTCCAATGGTGGTTTTAGGCAGTGTCCTTCTGTGCCCACAACATCGGCAAAAATGGGTGGCAGCCTCTTCTTCATGCATTTCCCTGTGCATTTTCTGGGAAGCTCTGGCCATCATGATGTTTTCCATGTCAGTACTGCACAGTTTTGAGGTAGGGCTCGGATGCATGGGTAAATACATCCCACACCGTAAAGTAGGATGAGATTAGCGACACCGTAGTGAACGCCAACGCTAACTGCACCAAGTACGCGCACGCGCGCCGTGCAAAACCGCAATATCCGCCATGGCGCAACGGTACGCGAATGCTGACCCCAGTGGACATTCACTTAACGCCATCAAGCATGGCGGAAAGTACCATTCCGCCATGACGAGAACTACGGCATCGCGAACCAACCGTAATGGCCCTACTGAGTGCCTGTACTCCACTCCCTGGCCACATTGCACAACTCCTCGTAGGTGCAATGCAGCCACACCATGCAACCAGTGAAATGTAGAAGTCACCCATGCATGCCAACTAACAAATGCATGCAGGTGCCCCAAGTGCCCTGTGAGTGGCCATCCACAATTGGCAACACACCATTGCCGTACTGATGCAGCACAGGCATCTGAAGGTGCAAGTACACCAAAATGAACTGAAAATTCCATGACACAAAACAACAACAGTCCCCCATCGCTTGCCACCAGTGTAAATCAACATTCAAAGCAGTAACCTGAGGGAGACTGCACCAGCCCTGTACACATGCCAGTAGTCAAACCAACCATCAGCAGAAGCACGTACCACACAACTGTACCCAGAAGCCGGAACCCAATGCAGAACACCTCACAATACATCACGCCACAAATCTGAATATGCCACATTACTAGCAAAGAATAACGCTACACGGTTAATATCTGAATATAAATTTAATGCACATCAAAATCACCAAGCCATACAGCCATTTGAACACAAACTCACAAATGATCAGCATTACTGTGGGCTGCATCCGCAATAAATGACCAGCTTCCCCATGTGTGACGCCCTGTACCTTCATGGCACACAGGGGCTACATCAACGTCCAATAAGGCAACATGGAAGCGCCTAGGACCGCAGGGCCGTCCCATGAAGTAGGCACTAGTCCAGCTGGAAGCTAGGTATGCTGCACCTAGCCACTAGTACTGCGTAAGGGCATGTGGGCCATTGGCGATCGTCCCATAAGATCGTAATGGTGCTCCACTGATTAACTCGAAGCTGCAGGTGTCGACTGTAGAAGCCATCTGCAGGAGTGGCGTACAGATGGCAGCGGCAGATGGGGAGGAGATACCTGTCACCCAAATTAAAAAAATGATAGTATGGGCATCCGAACTTCATATGTATTACTCACTTCACTCAACACACCAAACCTACAACCATATGCATGCTAGCCCACTCATAAGGATCAAATGCAACCAAAAATCACTTGCGAATTATTACGACACAAATCGAGGTGAATACACTATTTCAAACGAGTGTCTGTGTGCATGCGCCTGTCAGAACAGGATCCATCAGATGGGATCATCAACGTGCATAGACACAAGTGATTGAAGGCGCGTCGAGACAGGGAGGGTTCAACAAGGGCAGACAGACGATGGTCCCACTATGGCAGCCTTGCATCACATAGCGCAGGGGAAGGGGATAGATTCCAAATAGCCATGTACATGGCAGACTCCCAATTAAATCATCTTTCCATGCATCCATTCATCATTCCCTCATCCCGTTATGAAAACGCCTGAATATTCACTCACATAACATTCGCAATTTCCATTGAGTCTGTGCGTAATGCAGCCTTCAAAATCCACTGTGCTCCTGCCCGGATTCCTTGTGTAGTGAAGTCACATGTATTTGGGAATGTCCTGCCTTATCGTCCACTACGCTATAGCGCATCCCATTCAAATCATATCAATCATTGCATTCCCGTCATGGGCCCTGTCCCAAGGACATTCAACAATAGAACGTTACATTTCCAGTCAGACCTGTGGGCGTCTCCACGCCGCTAGTTGAAAACCGAAAGCGCTGTCCTTCGAATTCCTAATTTGCAACATCACGTCGAAAAGGCATCTGTGAACGCTTGTATTCACAAATACATCTATGCAGTGCGGCTGTGTGTGAAAATGGTAGCTGGCCTCAATCACTGATGGGACTCCCCGCCGTCGGTGAACGTCGGTACAGTGCTGCATGAGGGTCCACCGTTGATCGAGTACTACATTCCAGTGACCCTTCACAAGTCTGCTCGCGAATGCAAATATAGTATGTGAAACAATGGGACCATAGCAGAATTAACATATAAACCAATATATCACTGCCATCGGGATTAAAAACATGAATGTAAATGCAAGATGCCATGCGTCGAATTGCAGCGTTGTGTGCGGGACGTGCTCGCACGAAAGGCATTGCAGCTGACACAGGTGGAATGAATCACCACAGGTGAAGGCTATACAGCCTGAAAACACATAAATTGCACACCCAACCCCCTCCCCCAACCACACCCACTCCAGAATGCTACCGGCAGGACTAGCGATGTTGGGCCTGGGGGACCTGATTGCACTGCAAGTACTCCAACTTCAAGAAGAAGACGAACGCCAACTACTACAACAACCGGCCGCACAGAGGAGACGCAGGAGGAGGAGGAGGAGGGCAAGGCATGGCCAGCAAGCCCCACCAGCACAGCCACTACCACCACGCAGGCAGCCCGCAATCCCACGCCTCCGAGCTAATCCGTTCAACCTCACAGCTGAGCAGATCCACACCCTCTACCGTTTGGACCGGGACACCATAACCGCCATTGTCGACATGACACACGCTGACCTTGTCAGCATGATAGATAGCCCAACCGCCATCCCACCCCTACTGAAGGTGGCGTCTGTACTCCACTTCCTGGCCACAGGCACCTACCAGCACACAGTCGGACAGTTGCATGGCATTTCACAGCCACTATTCTCACGGACACTATTCCAAGTGCTTGATGCCCTCCTGAAGCACTCAGACGACTACATCACTTTACCACGCTCGGAGCAGGAGCTTACAAACACAAAAGTGGGATTCCATGCACTTGGCGGCATACCGGGTTGCATTGGTGCCATCGACTGCACCCATGTGGAATTGGTTGTCCCACATGCCATGGAGGCCCAGTACCGCAACCGGAAACAACATCATTCTATCAATGTACAAATGGTGTGTGACTCCAACAGGATCTTTACACATTGTTCTGCCCGATTTCCAGGATCAACACATGATTCTATGGTCTTGCGGAACTCTAGAATACCACGCTACATGGAGCGACACGCAGGGCGCCGATCCTGGCTACTCGGTGAGTCTCATTTAATGCATGAGTATGTGGGGTAGGTGATGCGTGAATGACCTGGCAGGAAGGGGGGGGTGCGTACGTAGCAATGACATTCCACAAACATCCTTTGTTGTCCACATACAGGTGATGCCGGGTATCCACTGAAGAGATGGCTCCTTACACCAATCCGGAACCCACAGGACCAGCATGAGGAGGACTACAACCATGCCCACTCACGTACCCGTGTGGTCATAGAACAGGCATTCGGCCTACTGAAGGCTCGTTTCCGCTGCCTCAGCAGGTCTGGCGGGGCACTCCTGTACCGCCATGAGAAGGTGGAAAAGATGGTCATGGCATGTGTCATGCTACACAACATGTGCGTACGTAGGAATGTGGCTATGCCCCCCGACGCAGAACTGCTAGCACCTGAAGATGGTCATGATGAGGGTGGGGATGTGGCAGCACCTCAAGGGGTCCGCAAGGCACAGGAGGCCCGTGAATTACGTCAGAATCTCATAGATGCATGCTTCTAGCACTCACGCCTGGTGGCTGTTACATGGACACGGGACTTGTGGCACTGTGTGTGTCTGGAACATGCACAATGTGGACTGTACGCCAAGATAGGCCTCGTACACAGAGATCAATGTGCACACATCTCATTGGATGAATATGAAGAATTGTATTGCAGATGTGAAATGACATTACACACCCAATCGACCCGCCACCCGAGGAAGCACAACACACCCCCTCCACCCTCCTACCCCCCCCACGAACACCAGTGTCCAATGACGCTCATTGTCAGTGGGCAGACGCTATTGCAAGCCCCCTCTCCGGGTATCAGGGGCACCCCTGCCTGTGGAGCGGCGGTTCCTCCCAGATCTACGTTGGGGGCTGCCCTGGACGGAACTTGCAACGGATGATGTCTCTGCCTGCTCACGTCCATGCATGTCCCTAAGGGTTTGTGAGAGCTCAGTGAGCACACGGCGCACAGCGGCAAGTTCACCACATACGTCTTTGGACGTCGCATGCAGTTCCCCCCTCAGGCTCTCGGTGCTTCTCTCCATTTGTCCCCTCAGGCTCTCGGTACTTCTCTCCATTTGTCCCCTCAGGCTCTCGGTACTTCTCTCCATTTCTGCCCTAAGTGTCTCAGTAGATGTTTCAATGGCTGCCTTAGAACCCCCACATTCAGCAGCATGCTCCTTGATGCTCGAGGGACTGTTGCCTCTGCTGGGCCATGCCCATTTGCGGTGGTGTCACAGAGGGGCTGGACGCCTCATGTTGCCTTGCAACAGGCCTTGTGGGGGTTGGCCAGTCGTCGTCTTGTGGGTGCCCCTGCGTGGTTTCCTCATGGTGTACGGGATGATACAAACAGGGGGATTGGGACAGGTCATGGATGTGTCCTACTTCGGCAGCACCGTTTTCTGTGTCGGAGCATGCTGGCATGAATGCAGTGTCACCTAGGGTGCTGCTGCCACCAGAAGCAGTGCCTTCTGTGGCATCCATTGGGGGGACCTGTGGTGCTGCTGTTGTGGACATGCTGGCTGCTGGGGTGCCTGTTGGAGTCCCCTCCAGTGTGCTGCCACTCGATTTATGCAGCTGCCGTGTCTTGATCCGTGCAGCTGAGGTGGAGGGTCTTTGGCCGTTGGTCTTGGCCCTCTTTGCAGGTGTGCTGGTAGGGGTGTCCTGAAGCTCGTCGTTGGAATCAGACCCTGTGGTGGAGTAAAGGAGGGCGAGCGTTATTCATGGGTCTGTGGTAATTGTAATGGCAATTGTGTCACATGCATTGGGGTGGTACCTGGGGGTGATTTGGGTCAGGGCCTTGGAGGTGGTCTCATTTTTGTGTGCATTGGGGATGCAGTTATTTTGCAGTCTGCAGTTAGGGTGTGCATGCTGCACATGTAGAGTGTGTTTTTGGGATTTTTAAATATTTATTTATTTAATCTGACTTTTAAGGGGCGCTGTCATGGCAATGTATGTGGTCGTTCTCCTGGACATGTGTTTCTATTGCACTATGGGGACACATGGTACTTCACATGGTTGGTAATTGTGGATTTGGCATAGTTTTATTTGGGCCACCTACCTGATTCTTCTGATGTCTGCACTCCTTTCTCCATCCCTCCGACTCCCTCTATGCTCTCCATTCCAATGGTGGAGGCACAGATTTCTTCCCAGGGGGTCAACTTGATGGGTGATTCCGATCCTCCCCCAGTAGCTGTGGCAATGTTCCGGTTGGCAGAGAGTATGCTCCGGACGCGTATCCGTAGGTCGTCCCATCGCTTTCTGCATTGCTGTGGGTTGCGGGGTGCGGTCCCCACCGCACTTACCCGCTGTGCCACCAGCGCCCATATGGCCTTCTTGTTCGCAAGTGCCGTCCTGGTCATTTGCGTCGAGAAGACGACGGCGGCATTCTCCTGGAGGGTCTCTGTGAGCACGGTGAGTTCCTCGTGGGAGAAGTGGACCTGCCGCTTGCGGTCGCACGCTTCTTTAGCAACTTTTCCCATGTTTATTTTTTTAGATGGGGTGGCTAACGGGTTGTGATGTGTCTCAGGGTCGGATTTTTTATGGTTGTGTTGGGATTCTGATTTTATAGGTGTACGGCGTGCTGTTTCCCGTTCCGGCCCCATGTTTTTACTTCCGTTTCCGTATATTTACGGTGACCGTATTTTGCGCTGACCGCTCATTACGGTGACCGCTAAGATGGGTGGCGGAATTGCACCTAGGGCGACGTACGACGGCGGTAAGGGGCGTTTTGGGGTCATTTCCGCCATCGCGGACTTTGCACTTCTGCCATGGCGTAATGCTCGTGCCCGATGGGTCAGAATTAGCCGCACTTTCCTCCATCGTGCAGTGGCGGAAACGCTAATTACGCTATGGCGGTCATGTCAGTTACTTTCCGCCAGGGTCGTAATGAGGGCCACAGTGACCATTCATATATTGCACTTTGCCCTACTGCCCACTAACAGAAGGAAGCACAACCATGTGTGTCAATACTCGTATTCTTCCAACTTCTACCCTGAATCTACATTTGCAAAACCTGTAGTGTATGAATGTGTTCATAGTACCCATGACATGTCCCAGGCCATGACTCAGGTACGGTGTAGACTGCGGCTGCGCGGACACAATGGGAATAGAAGACCAAAGTATGGCAAACAGGTTCACAGGGTGTGGTTTTGAGATGTCCGGGAGGTTGCCAAAAGTCCTATTCAAGCAATATGGCCACTAGGCTTAAGTGTAAGTCATGACCATAGGCATATTTGTTGGTGGATGCATCTTGACTTAAGGACATGACTGGACACATTGTGCACTGGGCATGTTTGCAGGATGTGCCCAGTGGGTATAAAGGGTGGTGTGGGAAACACCCAGGCAATGTATCCCATGGGAATGATCGTAGGCCATGTTCAATGGGATTTGTTGGGCATGTTGGGCTCATGGAGGATCCCTGGGCATAGCTTGGCCCATACTGTATGCACAGTGGGCACAATGGGTAGATTTGAGGTGTAAGTACATGGCCAAAAGACATGGTTTGGGCAAAGTTGACACCGTGCTTTGTGAAGGCCATAGTCAGTGGGAACACTGGCCTATTGGAAGAGCCTGGCACATGACCAGAGTAGGCTACTGACAGGGCATGGGTTCTGACCATGCCCAAAAGACCCAACGAGTGGCTTGGAGAGGCTTAAGTCATGGCCTAATGCCATGCCTCTGACAAAGTGAACGCAGGGCATATTGCATTTGTTGGATGTGGATAGGGCTGTCAGGCACTTTTATCAAATGTTGGTTTTCGTTTGTTGAGATACTTTGAGATCTAACATCCCCTACCACAATGATCCTACCTCAAAAGAAAAAGAGCCAGGATGTTTTTGATCTGAATATTCAGTTGTATTTAAAATAGTAAATCAAAACCAATGCCACCCTAATTTTTTCGTAGGGAATTAACCTATAACATTTTATACAATACAAGCAGATAGCTTCCAGAAGAGAAACCATGCCTGCTTGTATCTCGATAAGTAGATTCAGAATGCACACAAACACCCATCAGAGTCACAATAATTATTCTGGACAAATATACAATGAACATTCAAACTATCACCGCTTGACAGCTTCCATTGCTTCTTTTTTTAAATTTTTTTTAATATCTTTATTTACATTTTCAAACCAACAACCACATCAAAACATGTTGGTGTGAGTCAGAAAAATAAAAAAGTACATAACATTTCCATAACCAAATAACCATCCGTTAACAACAACCTTTAACAAAAATTGCCCCCCCACATTTTCATTAAAAGCATAACAACACAAACAACACTTGCACATAAACACAACCAGGAAAGAAAACACAACACATTAAGCCCCACGCCCCATTACCCATATTTTACCAAACATTCCATACCATTACTCAAACAAATCATTAAAGGAATCCCAATTATTACAGTATTCAGCCTCTCGATGAAGCCAAAGCGCCCGAGACCTCTCATACTTTGAATGCGTGCGCATGTCAACCATCCAACTATAATATGTGGTTTCTTATTCGATTTCCACACTCTCATAATATGCTTTATTGCCATCAGCAATGCCCTATCAATCCATTCAGATACACCACATATTTGTAAACCTCTGCTTTCATTGGAGAGAAAAACTGCAGACATGAAAGTTTGAGGACACGACCTACCAATCACTAGATCAACTCGATCAATTACCTCCTTCCAAAAAGTCAGAACCCTATCACATTCCCAAAGCATATGCAAATAAGTCCCTTTTGAACGTGAGCACCCCCAAAACAAATCCAACTCAATCAAACCCGGCTCAGCCATCTTCACTGGTGTCCAATAAATACGCCCCAAAATTTTCTGGCGAATATACATCAGATTCGAATACATTTTTGCTCTCACCGTCACTCTCCACACATTATCCCAACCAGCTTCAGATATATCCCTGCCTAGTTCAATCACCCATTTATTCCGCAATTTCCCCCAGGAGTCCTGCATACACACCTGTACAGGTATAAGTTCAGTAAAGGTAAAACTACATTTAGAGCAGTATCATACAATATGCACACTTGGGGTTTTCCACTTAATAGTTCACATAACATTTGATGCCTCTCATTCAATAAACATTCTAGTGACCTATATCTCTCAATTTCCCTATTTCCTAAACCATATTGCTTCACTAAGTCTCCAAACGGTAACATCTCCCCAACTTTCCAACATCTTCAATCTTTAAAATACCCTTATTAGCCCAACCCCTCAAGTGTAACACTTTGTTCTCAATCTGTAAACCAGGATTCGACCAGTGAGAAGCAGAATTATAAAAATAACTAATTTTGCCCACACCCTTGAATCAAAGAAACCAAAGCAGTCTTTGTAGCTGTTAATGCCTCTATCTTAACCCCAGATTACGGCAATTTACCATAGGAATATGAATAATCCAATGAAAATGGACTCAATCTTTCCCTCTCCTTCCGAAGCCACAAAGGATCGAAGCCCCCATCCTTCATAAAATAGTAGGACTTTTTTTCAATAGAAACCCTTTATAATAATTCTCTAATACTGGGAAACCAAAGCCCCCATCTCTAACACTACGTATTAGAATAAATCGCAGAATTTTGGCTTCTTGCCCACTCCCCATAAGAAATCCATAAAAGGTTTTTCAATACGCTTTAGTGCCTACTTTGTGAACTTTAAGGGAAGGGATTAAATGAAATACAAAACTTTTGGAAGTAATACCATTTTGACATTGTTGATCTTGGCCCAAAGAGTTAAAGTCAATCTATCCCATCTAAACAAATCCTTCATTAGGATTTCTTTCAATTTATCTATATTAAAATTCACAGTCCTCCGAACATCTCGCACCAGGTATATACACAAATACTTCACAGAGACATCCGCCCATTGACACTCCCAGTCCAATAGCCTCCTACTTAGAGGAGTCATTTTCATCGGGAAAAACACAGTTTTTCCCCATTTCACTTTATAACCCGATATTTGACCCATTTATTCCATTGCTTCTTATTTATCAGTAACTTCAATATAAATATGGTACACTTTATTTTCTCTAACAAAATTGATACATACTGGGATCAGAGTGTTAGGGAGAATTCTCCAGAATGGCTAATTGCCCTTACCTACTGAGTCCCTCAGCAGCTTTGCTGGATTTCTAGGATTCTTTTTTTTTCACGTGGTACGAGTGTGAGCCTTTTTTCCCACTCTTACATGTGTTTTGCTGTGTGTGTTTAACATTTTTGTGTTCATAGACTGTGGAGCTACACCTACTCTATAGGCACCTTTAGTGCAGTGACACAGGGCTGTCTTTTTCAGACTTCCCACTTTAAACTGCATTTTCCGGGACTGACTACTGTCTCCCAGAACATATAAAGTTGCCATTGACTTTATTAGTCTTTTTAAAAGCCAGAGACCCAGTACCAACTATCTTAGATAGAGTACCGGAAAGGGTTAATTGTTATCCCTTTTTGTCTGTCTCTCATGGAACATTATTTTGTTCCCCTTTCTTTAAGATTTGGCTGGTGGCAGTGCTATCTACCCTATCTTTTCTACCGCGGTCTATGTAAATAGGCTTGGAATTGTTTTAGGCTAAATTAGTAGCCTCGAACTTAAATCCGCTGGACCCCATTTACTTTTATTTGGTTCTAGCTGGGTTTATTCGCCATTTCTTTTTTGTAAAGGTCTTTCTCGTGTTTTACTCTGCATGCCAAACCAGGTTTGGTTCCTTTGATTGCCATCCTTTGGCGGGCTTCTGCACAGAAGCCCTCCTTGGGCGCCTGAATGTCTGAGGGGGACAGGATGTGAGGGAGGGGTTTTAGACTCCCTGCACATGTTCTCCTTGGAGACCCATGTTGCACTCTGTATGATTGGCTGTGATGACTGTCCCGCTAGGACAGCCACCCTGCTGTGTGATTGACAGCCAGGCTGTGTGAATGGGGGAAAACTGCATAAAAAGCAAGTCTCTGGGACTTGCATGGCAGAGTCGCCACTGGATCAAGAAAACCAAAGAGAAGCTGAAAGAAGAGGACCATTACCACAACTGAACCTCCCGGTGAAGCCCTGCTGCGGGTCTGATTCTCCAAACTTTGACGACAGAGAAGATCTGCAAGGAATCTTCATAAATTGAGCTGGTGGGACCAACCAGTTAGCCAAACACCAATCAAGGCCTCTCTCCCCTGGTCAAAATTTGCTGTGCACAGCTGCATTGTACTGGATAGCCAGGAGGACCGGACCCTGTTTGGGTTTTAAGGAGCACACCTTTTATTCGTTGCTATGCTCTGCTGCTGGTTTCTTCCATGTGCAGTGCAGGACCCTCCAGTCTTCCTACTTCATGTAAGTATGACAGTCGCTTCAGGAACCATGAGCCTGCAAGACCTGCCAGGAACTTCTGCCTGAGCTACAGCCTTCTTCTTCATTTTAAGGTACTGTTCAAACCCGGTTGTTTGTTCCATCCTACTGCGGTGAAAGTGTTTGAAATCCTTCGCCAATCTGAGGGTTTGTCCTTCTCTACTATTTAAATAACTTTTCTTCCAACCAACTTCGTTTCAAACTCTTGGCAAAGACTTAAATGCAAACTACTCTGAACTGTGTGATCCTCTGCAAAGACTCTGAACCATTAACATTGGCCCAGGCCTATTGATTTCAATCCTCATTTTAGCAAGCCTTTTCTAGATTGCCCTGCCTGGTTACTTGTTGGTGCTGATTAATTTTGTATAACCTTGTCTTTCCCTACCTTTTTAAATTGCTGGAGTGCCATTTTGATCACACTTCATTTTGTGCTTACCTTGTCCAGAATTCATAGGGTGTTGTGTAGTGTATTAAGATTGTGATTTTCTGCTGATTTACTTTAGTGAACTGTTTTACAAATGAATGTGTAAATAAATGTATATTCTTTTACTCAAAATCCTTGAGTCAGTGTTTGTTTAAACCATAGTAATTGCTGTCCTTTGTGTAACTATTGATACTGCTCACTTTACTCTTGAGATAAGTCTGGCTGCTCAGCCATCGCTACCACTTTACTGTGTAGTACAGGTTTGTACCAAAGGTGAATTTGTACTATCACTTGTAGTCTTAATTGTGTGTGGTGTTCCCAAAGTGTACTGCATAGGATTCTGCCTAACACTGGTGGCAGGGTGGGATCAAGCATAGTGATTACACTTAGAGTGCTGCTATTACCTTGGATCAACTAACCACAAGGCTAAACATCACTAAAACGCAGTTTAATCATGTCTGGTATAGAAAGCTACAGTCAGGAGATCCTCCTTAGTTACATTGTGGATTATCTGAAAAATCTGTGTAGAGAAAGGAATCTCTCTGTTAAAGGCAAAAAGTCAGAATTAATTGAAAGGTTGTTAGAGAAACAAAGTCTGGAGAGTGGGTCTGAAATACCTGACCCTGCAGCAAATGAGGATGATAATGTGTCTGTTATTTTGGATGAGTTAGATGAGGCAGATGTTTCTCACAATGTAGGCCTTACTGCTCCTCCACCTGCTCAGCAACCTCAACCTTTGTCCACTGGGACCCCATCAGGTCCTACACTCAGTCCTGAATTCATTGCTCTAGAAAAGATGATGCTTGAAATGTACTTCAAACGTATTAATGCTCAAACTGAACAAAAGCATCAAGAACTTAAGATCAGAGAAATTGAGTTGAATCATTTGGATTGGTTGGCAATGTTTGAATATAACCATGGGATTCAAGACATTACAGGGAATCAGTTGCGTCCTTGGCTCTTCTCTAGGCTACCCACTGTTGCATCTGATGTTGTGATTGAGTGGGGGAGGTGGGTAGGATGGATTATGAGTGTGTGAAGCTAGCTTTAATTGCTAGATTTGGGAAGACCCCTTCCCAGTACCTTAAGAGGTTTAAGACCCTAAAAAAGCATGATGGTACCCTTGGGCTATCTAGGTATTTGAATGTTTGAAAAACTTAGATGGTATGGTTAAGGGTTACAGAGTAAACACTTCTGAAGGTATGAATGAAAGAGTCATGTTAGAGTCAATGTATAATGCCTGCTCTCCTGAGCTCAGACTGCACTTGGCTGATTCTAAGGAAATAGATCCAAAGAAGTTAGCTAAGGCTGCTGACTTGTGGGTTGCAAACAGGGCTACTCACAAGGATTCTGGGGCAACTCAGAAGAAGGATGAGGGAAAGCAGCCAAAGAAAGATAACAAGGAGAATTCTAATACCTCCAATCCAAGAGAGGGCCCCAAGCAGCAACATAAGGGTAAACGACAAGGGAAACCGAATCAGGCTAGTGTACCATCTGGACCCAAACCAGATGGAGGTCAGAACAAACCCCTATTCATCAAGACATTTGGGAAATGTTATGTTTGTGGGTCAACTGACCATGTGAAAGGGGATCCCAGATGTAAGGGTAAACCTTCAGGGGTCCACACTTTCTCCTTAGCCTTCTCCCGAGAGGAAGAAGTACCTATGGCAAGTGGAAACTTTCACCTACTGGCTGATGAACCCATGAGAGTCTCAGCCTGTGTTTCTTTAGTGTCCCTGGGCTTGTGGGAACAAAATAATTTAGATGTCTATAATTCCATCCCAGATATTACTAAAGAGTATTATAAAGATAGTATTCTTGTGAATGGCCAGGAGACTCCTGCCATCAGAGACACTGGAGCCTGCATAACTGTGGTGATGAATCATTTTTCAAGGTAGAGGATGTTGCTAAGGCACTCAAATGCCTAACCAAGTTAGCTGGAGGCCCTGTGCAAATGCTTCCCCAGTTACCAGCTCTCATCCAGTGTAATGATATGACTGTCAAAATACCTGTTAGAGTGCAGAGTGAAGTGCCTGGGAGAGTACTGTTGGGTAATGACCTGAACATTCTTGGAGTTGTGTCTAGTACCCCCAGGCCTCCCAGTAAAAGGAAACAGGATCTCACTGGGCCTGCGAGAGAGAGGATCTTGAAAGGCTCTCCAGGGGAATTGATAAAGGAAACTATCACCCTCACCCCACAGGAGTTGCTCACTACTAATTCAGGAATGAAAGAGGCAAAGAGGAAACCCAAGACCTCCAAGAAGAAAGCAGATAGCACCCCTGTGCTACCAACGAGGACATCCCCAAGATTGTCCAAAGTCACACCTGTGACTCCTCCAAATGCTGAGGCTCAGTGTGAGATACAACTATGTGTGGTTGATCCAGTCTCTGAAGAGTCAGACATCACTCTAGTTGGAGATCTGGATCCTGTTGACCATCCTGAGCTGCAGTCTTTATTGGCAGAAGGTGGATCCAACAGGGCAGACTTCAGCGGAGGACAAATAGAGTGTCCTACTCTTGAAGGTCTTCACCTACAGGCAACTTCTCAGCTCGATGGGCAAGAGCCTGGGAAGCATGGGTTGCAATGGGAAGATGGTCTCTTCTACAGTGAACTGACTGAGTCTATCCCTGGGGACTGCAAAATACTTGTAGTGCCCCTAGAAAACAGACTCCAGTTCCTACAGCTGGCCCATGAGATACCTTTGGCTGGTCATTTGAGTTTCAAAAAGACCAAGGAAAGGCTCTCCCTACACTTCTACTGGCCTAAGATGGGTTCAGAAATTGACAAATTCGGTAGGAGCTGTCACACTTGCCAAACCTCTGGCAAGAGTGGAGCCAAGAATGTGGTACCCTTGGTGCCTCTCCCAGTGGTGGGAGTTCCTTTTGAGAGGGTGAGCATCGACATTTTTGGTCCCCTTGACCCTCCCATATCTTCAGGAAATAGGTTTATCCTGGTTGTAGTAGACCATTCTTCTAGGTATCCTGAAGTAACACCTATGAGTACTGTTATGGCTCAGGGTGTGGCTAAGGCTCTACTTGGTATTTTTACCAGAGTAGGGTTTCCTAAGGAAGTGATATTTGACAGGGGATCCAATTTTATGTCCCACTACATGCAAGCATGTGGAAAAACTGTGGTGTCACTTACAAGTTCTCTACAGCCTACCATCCACAGACAAATGGACTGGTAAAGGGGTTTATTCATGCTATGAAGAGATTGATAGGTGCTTTAGAGGAACCCCTTAAAAGAATGTGGGACCTTCTACTGCCATGCCTTCTCTTTGCTTATAGAGAAGTCCCTCAGGAGGGAGTTGGTAACAGTCCCTTTGAACTTCTCTATGGCCATCCAGTCAGAGGTCCTTTGGCCCTGATTAAGGAGGGGTTGGAGAGTGCTCATTCCCCCAAGCCAGTCAGAGTAAATGACTATGTGATAGGTCTGCGGAAGAGAACGTCACACATGATGGCAGAAGCTAGTGATCACTTAATAGAAGGTCAGGCTCTGGTCAAACATTGGCAGGACCAGAAGGCCAGCATGGTTGAGGTTACTCAAGACCAGCTTGTACTGGTTATGGTGCCACAAGGCAGAGGGCCTTGAAGGACAAATGGATAGGACCTTTCAAGGTTGTGGGAAAACTTGGAGAGGTGAACTATCTGGTGGACTTAGGCAGTCCTAAAGAGGCTCCCAGAGTCTTTCACACCAACCGTCTGAAGGCATATGTTTCGAGACCAGAAGTGGGAGCTATGCTTCTAGCTTCAGCTCAAGAGGAGGAGGAGAGTTAATCTCTACCTGACCTACTCAGAGGCCAACCTTTGGATGAGAACATATAAAGTGTTAATCTCTCTTCTAATCTGACATCTGAACAACAAGATGAGTGCAAGTGTCTGTTAAATCAGTTTGCCTCCCTGTTTTCACTTTCACCAGGCTTGACCCCTTGGGGCCAGCATGATATTCTCACTGGTGACTGTTTACCTGTGAAAAGCAGAGGTTACAGAATGTCAGAATATGTAAGATCCCACATAAATGAAGAGGTCAGTAAGATGCTTGATCTCGAGGTTATAGAGCCATCTACAAGTCCATGCTCTAGTCCAGTTGTTCTGATACCAAAGGCAGGATCCAAGGAGTTGAAATTATGTGTGGACTATAGAGCTCTAAATGCAGTCACTAAGCCTGATGCCCATTCTTTGCCAAGAAGAGATGAACTGGTGGACAAACGTGTGCAGCCAAGTACCTCAGTACATTTGATCTGACATCAGGCTATTGGCACATAACCCTGACAGACCATGCCAAGGAGGAGAAAACTGCATTCTCAACCCTAGCAGGCCTCTACCAGTTTAAGGTTATGCCTTTTGGATTAAAGAATGCACCTGCTACATTCCAAAGGATTGTCAATCAAGTTCTGAATGGGATGGAGGACGTCTACATGGCATACTTGGATGACATTGCAGTGTTCATCCCTACTTGGAAAGAACATGTTAATCACTTAGGATATGTTTTGCAGGCTCTTAAGCAGGCCCATCTGCCCATAAAGGCAAGCAAATGTCAAATTGGTCAGAGCAAAGTGGTCTACCTTCGTCATCAGGTAGGAGGAGGTGAAATAAGGCCACTGTCTAGCAAAGTACAAGCTGTACAAAATTGGGCCACCCCTACTACTCAAACCCAAGTGAGATCCTTTCTAGGTCTCACTGGGTATTACAGGAATTTCATTGAGAACTATGGGTCCATAGCTTCTCCTTTGAATGTAATCTCCTCTCCAAAATTCCCTAAAAAGGTCATATGGAATGAGGAGTGCACTCAAGCCTTTGAAAACCTGAAGAAAGCCCTTTGTCAATCTCCAGTCCTAAGAGCTCCTGATTATCACCAACCCTTCATTATGCAAACAGATGCATCCAATACAAGTATAGGGGCAGTCCTTAGTCAACTGGATGAGAAAGGTAGGGAGCACCCCATTTGCTTCATCAGTAAGAAACTGAAGGAACCGGAAACAAGGTGGGCAACCATAGAGCATGAGTGTTTTGCCATTGTGTGGTCTCTGAAGAAGTTTAGACCATACTTGTATGGATCTACTTTTGTGATTCAGACAGACCACCAACCCTTGAGATGGTTAATGCAAATGAAAGGGGAGAACCCAACACTTCTAAAATGGTCAATCTGCCTGCAAGGGTTTGATTTCACTATTGAGCACAGGGCAGGATGTCACCACCAATATGCTGAGGGTCTCTCTAGGATGTTTATAATCAACTAGAATGAAGAGATTCATCCAGGAGTGGATTAAATCCTCCTGTCCCCTAGTCTGGAGGGGGTGATTGTTAGGGAGAATTCTCCAGAATGGCTAATTTCCCTTACCTACTGAGCCTCTCAGCAGCTTTGCGGGATTTCTAGGCTTTATTTTTTTCACCTGGTAAAAGTGTGAGCATTTTTTCCCACTCTTTCATGTGTTTTGCTGTGTGTGTTTAACATTTTTTGTGTTCATAGTCTGTGGAGCTTCACCTACTCCATAGGCATCATCTTTTTTCTTTGTGTAACGCAGCACTTTTAGTGCAGTGACACAGGGTTGTCTTTTTCAGACTTCCCACTTTAAACTCAATTTTCTGGGACTGACTACTGTCTCCCAGAACATGTAAAGTTGCCATTGACTTTATAAGTCTTTTTAAAAGCACAAACCCAGTACCAACTATCTTACATAGAGTACTGGAAAGGGTTAATAGTTATCCCTTTTTGTCTGTCTCTCATGGAACATTATTTAGTTCCCCTTTCTTTAATATTTGGCTGGTTTCAGTGGTATCTACCCTATTTTTTCTACTGCAGTCCATGTAAATAGCTTTGGTACTGTTTAGGCTAAGTTAGTAGCATCAAACTTAAATCCGCTGGACCCCATTTACTTTTATTTGGTTCCGGCTGGGTTTATTCACCATTTCTTTTTGTAAAGGTCTTTCTCGTGTTTTACTCTGTACGCCAAACCAGGTTTGGTTCCTTTGTTCACAGTCCTTTGGTGGGCTTTTGCACAGAAGCCCTCCTTAGGTGCCTGAATGTCTGAGGGGGACAGGATGTGAGGGAGGGGTTTTAGACTCCCTGCACAGGGTCTCCTTGGAGACCCATGTCAAACTCTGAATGATTGGCTTTGGTGACTGTCCCGGCAAGACTGCCACCCTGCTGTGTGATTGACAGCCAGGCTGTGTGAATGGGGGAAAACTGCATAAAAAGCAGGTCTCTGGGACTTGGAAGGCAGAGTCGCCACTGGATCGAGAGAACCGAAGAGAAGCTGAAAGAAGAGGACCACTACCATGACTGAACCTCCCGGTGAAGCCCTGCTGTGGGTCTAAATCTCCAAACTTCGACGACAGAAAAGATCTGCAAGGAATCTTCTTCCCTTGAGCTGGTGGGACCATACAGTTAGCCAAACACCAAGCAGGGCCTCCCTTCTCTGGTTGAATTTGCTGTGTACAGCTGCAGTGAACTGGATAGCCAGGAGGACCGGACCCTGTTTTGGTTTTAAGGAGTGCACCTTTTATACGTTGCTTTGCTCTGCTGCTGGTGTCTTCCATGGGCAGTGCAGGACTATTCAGTGTTCCTACTTCATGTCATTCCGACAGTCGCTTCAGGAACTGTGAGCCTGCAGGACCTGCCGTAAACTTCTGCCTCAGCTACACCCTTCTTCTTCATTTAAGGTACTATTCAAACCCAGTTGTTCGTCCGTCCGACCGCAGTGAAAGTTTTGAAATCTTTCGCCAATCCGAGGGCTTGTCCTTCGCTACTCTTTTAAATAACTTTTCTTCTTACCAACTTCGTTTCAAACACTTGGCAAAGAATTAACCTCAAACTACTCTGAACTGTGTGATCCTCTGCAAAGACTCTAAACCATTAACATTGGCCCAGGCCTATTGATTTGAATCCTCATTGTAGCAAGCCTTTTCTAGATTGTCCTGCCTACCTATTTGTTGGTGCTGATTAATTTTGTATAACCTTGTCTTTCCCTCCCTTTTTAAATTGCTTGAGTGGCATTTGCTCACACTTCATTTTGAGCTTAACTTGTCCAGAATTCATAGGGTGTTGTGTATTGTATTAAGATTGTGATTTTCTGCTGCTTTGCTTTAGTGAACTGTTTTACAAATGAATGTGTAAATAAATGTATATTCTTTTACTCAGAAACCTCGAGTCAGTGTTTGTTTGAACCATAGTAATTGCTGTCCTTTGTGTAACTATTGATACTGCTCACTTTACTCTTGAGATAAGTCTGGCTGCTCAGCCATCGCTACCACTTTCCTGTGTAGTACAGGCTTGTACCAAAGATGAATTTGTTCTGTCAATTGTAGTTTTAATTGTGTGTCGTGCTCCCAAAGGGTACTGCATATGATTCTGCCTAACACAGAGAACATTTTTAGAACATACATTTCCTTTGAGTTTCAATAATGCAATTGGCAACTGTTGGCATCAGAGCAAACCATACATTGAAATCCTATATAACTTTCTTAATCTCAAAACAATCAGGATGGAATGGGCACACTCTGGTTCCCTGCACTATTCAACTCTCTCCTACTGATGCTCTCCCCTTACTGGTTTCTGTGCTTGGCATGTCATCAGGGAGGCAGTCTCAACTGATAGGTGTAGTCATCCGGTTTCCACAGACCACAGAGGGTTGGGGGATTAGCCCACAGTGTGGCACTCCAAAGCAGGGCATGGGTCACCTTGATGAAACACCCTGTAGGACCCTGGAGCTTCCAGCTTCCACCATCCAGAGTTCCTTAAATATTGACAGTACAGGATGGAAGGGAGCACTCTGGTTCCCTGCACAATTCACCTTGCAGCTACTGATGTTCTCCTATGACCCGTTTTTGTGTTAGTCACGTCATCAGGGAGGCAGTCTCAACTTCCAGCACAAAGCCAGTGCAGGTGTAGTTAATCAATGTTGATTCTGCTGAGTAAGTAAAGTAATGGAATGTGATGTAATGTAATTATATTTATTACGTGCAAACCAAGAACATAAGGCATCTGTGCGTTGGCAGCAATAGTATACATTCCCAGAGAAATAAATGATCTGAAATCTCTCGCAAATAAATAGGGAGAGAATTCCTCAATACTGGGGCTAAAACTGAGAAAGAGCGCCCTCCTACTCGCACTCTACAGAATCTAGGAACCTACAACATATTTAAATAAACTGAGCGCAAGGTTCACGAAGGACCTTAGAGTGTCTGATTAGATTGCAGATAAACAGGCCTAGAGAAATAAAAGGCGCAATGTGCCATGCAAAGTATTTTGAATTTTATACGGCTCTTCCCTGGGGCCCAATAAAGCTGTACCAACAGAGAGGAGACAACATATAAGCTGCAGCTTCCTGAAAAAGAAACAAATACACTGTCTGCATGCGATCTGTCAAAATGGAGGAAATCCATGCCAATCCAGAACCTGACATCCCCACCCGTTACTGATGATGCAGGAGAATTGTTTGATCAATTGTATTGATCGCTGCCAAGAGGTCAAGGAGAATCAATGCTCTGACCTCCCCACAGTCCTGAAGTAGCGCTAGATCATCTAGAACCAATATCATAACGGATTCTGTCCCTATTAAAGGCCTAAAACCAGATTGGTAAGGAAGCAGCACACCTTTCTCTGAATTGGTGAATTGTGCACGGAACCAGAGTGTACCCCTTCCATCTTGTACATTCGTGCTTATGGAATCTTGGAGGGTGGAAGCTTCAGATTCTAATAGGCTGATGCACCAGAGTGACACATGCCCTGTTTTGGAGTGCCACACTGGGGGTTACACCCCTCACCCCGACTGTGGATATTTGGGTGTGAGCAGGTTCCCTGTAAACTGACGACTACAACTAACACAAGTCCTTGCTTCCAAATAATACTGATTGACTACATATGCCCTGGCAGTGAGCTGCAATTAGAGACTGACTCCCTGAAGACATGATTAGCACAAGTCCGGTTGGAGGTGAACACCAGTGGCTCAGTAGGTGAATTGTGCATGGAATCAGAGTGCACCCCTTCCATCTTGTACTGTAGTGTTTGCGGAATATTGGAGGGTGGAAGCTCTAGATTCTAACAGGGCACTGCACCAAGGTGACACAAGCCCTGCTTTGGAGTGCAACATGGTGGGCTACCGCCCCCCCTCCCTATGTGTGTGTTTAGATGTGAGCAGGTTCCGTGACAACCTGATGAGTACAGCTACCACAAGTCCTTGCAGCAGAAATACTACTGATTGATTACGCCTGTGCTGGATTTGAGCTGCAATTAGATACTACCTCCCTGAAGACGTGATTAGCACAGAATCCAGTTGAGGAGAACACCATTGGCTGAGTTGGTTTATTGTCCAGGGAGCCGGAGTGCAGCCCTTACATCTTGTAATGTTATGTATTTATATATTTCAAAAAAGGTAGCAGGCGCTCCTCTCCAGAAAGAACATGGCATGATAACCTGTTCTGAGATGAGAGTTTGCAGCACACGCTTTTTGCTCACTGTACCTTTCACCAATGGGAAATATCCATTTGCATATTAGTCTTTGTCCCGCTCACATGTGCAGTCCAGCACCGAAATGCTATGGCAATTTCTCTCTGAACAAGAGTACCACAAGCAATCCCATACACGTGTTTCAGCCTTGTTGGGCCTCATCAGTGAGGTGAAGCTTTGTCTCTCTGAGCACAGTGAGCAGGGAATCCACGTCTGGTTGCCCCCAGGTAACTCAAGGTGACCAACCCCAAGTTCCTTGCAAATATTTCAAAAAAGGTAGCAGGCGCTCCTCTCCAGAAAGAACATGGCATGATAACCTGTTCTGAGATGAGAGTTTGCAGCACACGCTTTTTGCTCACTGTACCTTTCACAGATGGGAAATATCCATTTGCATATCAGTCTTTGTCCCGGCCACACGGGCAGTCCACCACCGAAATGCTATGGCAATTCCTCTCTGAACAAGAGTACCAAAAGCAACCCCATACACGTGTTTCAGCCTTGTTGGGCCTCATCAGTGAGGTGAAGCTTTGTCTCTCTGAGCACAGTGAGCAGGGAGTCCACGTCTGGTTGCCCCCAGGTAACTCAGGGTGACCAACCCCAAGTTCCTTGCAAATATTTCAAAAAGGTAGCAGGTGCTCCTCTCCAGAAAGAACATGGCATGATAACCTGTTCTGAGATGAGAGTTTGCAGCACACGCCTTTTGCTCACTGTACCTTTCACAGATGGGAAATATCCATTTGCATATCAGTCTTTGTCCTGCCCACATGGGCAGTCCAGCACCAAAATGCTATGGCAATTCCTCTCTGAACAAGAGTACCAAAAGCAACCCCATACACGTGTTTCAGCCTTGTTGGGCCTCATCAGTGAGGTGAAGCATTGTCTCTCTGAGCACAGTGAGCAGGGAGTCCACATCTGTTGGCCCCCAGGTAACTCAGGGTGACCAACCTCAAGTTCCTTGCTAATATTTCAAAAAAGGTAGCAGGCGCTCCTCTCCAGAAAGAACATGGCATGATAACCTGTTCTGAGATGAGAGTTTGCAGCATACACGTTTTGCTCACTGTACCTTTCACAGATGGGAAATAACCATTTGCATATCAGTCTTTGTCCCGCCCACATGGGCAGTCCAGCACCAAAATGCTATGGCAATTCCTCTCTGAACAAGAATACCAAAAGCAACCCCATACACGTTTTTCAGCCTTGTTGGGCCTCATCAGTGAGGTGAAGCATTGTCTCTCTGAGCACAGTGAGCAGGGAGTCCACGTCTGGTTGCCCCCATGTAACTCAGGGTGACCAACCCCAAGTTCCTTGCAAATATTTCAAAAAAGGAAGCAGGCACTCCTCTCCAGAAAGAACATGGCATGTTAACCTGTTCTGAGATGAGAGTTGCAGCACACACTTTCTGCTCACTGTACCTTTCACAGATGGGTAATATCCATTTGCATATCAGTCTTTGTCCCGCCCACATGGGCAGTCCAGCACCGAAATGCTATGGCAATTCCTCTCTGAACAAGAGTACCAAAAGCAACCCCATACACGTGTTTCAACCTTGTTGGGCCTTATCAGTGTAAGAGGATTCAATTCAACACTACAGCTAAGTCAATGCCTAGTCTGGGATACTGAATGGAAACCCTTATTGATATATCTTTATGTCCAGTTCATGCGTTCTGGATGACTACCCCTATATAACACCCCTCTCTTGGAATCCCCCTGACCCCACTGAGCCAAGAAGTAGTTCTGTTTTGCAAGTTAAAAGGTTAATTTGAGAATTTAAACAATATATATATATATATATATCACACTTTATAATAAATTAATAATTGAATCTCACACTTAATCTGATATGATAAAGTTTAACTACGGAGAATCTGGCACTAGCCCACTTCTTTATAATCACTAAGGAGTTGACATGAAATGGATAAGGTAGCACACTGGTAAATGGGACAGAAGAATAATGTGGTAGAGAATGCTTTATAGGGTTCAAGGAAATGCAAGGTTGAATGAATGAAATGCAGTATAGAAGATAAACTGATATGGTTTCACAAAAGACAAGGTAATCACTTTCCCTTTGTGGCAATTCACCCCCCCTATACAATGTAAGGAGATGGAAGGAAGAGCACACGGTTCAGGTATACAATCACAATGTAATACAGAGTTCCAGTTTCCCAGCAAGCTTAGAGGAGAATAGATATGAGTTTTACACAGGCTCAAAATGCTTTAAAATGTGATAGCAATATATTGGAAAATGTGCTAAAATGATTTTAATTCCCTCTGGAGGTTCAGGTTGAGGATTAGTTGGTTTAAATAAGTTCAGGCTTACTTTAGCAATGTTCTAGGAATGATTGGCAGGTTAAACGAATTTTTGGCAAATGAAAGCAAGGAAGCTGCTGTTTTCACACGTGGAGAAATTTGCAAATCGCGGTAAAATTCGCGAGTGCGTTTTTCACGATTGCGGCAGAAGTATAGAGAAAAGGAATGCGGTTCTAGGTTCGTTGAAAAGCCAAGATTCCCAGCTTCCAGAGGAAAGTTACTGCAAGTCTCTAAGACAAACGGTCACAGAGATATGAGCGATATGGTAAAGGTCGTTTTTCAGATTTGAAATTTTAAAAGTTCAAAGTGACAAGTTACAGCTAGCAACTAGAAATGACAGGTGACAGCTTTGCAAATGACAGGTGACAGTTAGGAGACAGTTCTGGTTAGATTAAAATAGATTGAATTATATTATTTTAACTAAGAGATTGGTTCTGCACAGTTCTGCTAGGTACTCACAATATATTTAGAAATAGAATGGGCCTCGCCACGGATCTGGTCAACAGGTTTTCTTCACTCGCCATGGACGGTTTCTAAGCACAGCGTCTGGGTCAGCTCTCTAGTTCTGTGAACAGCGGTCTGGGTCAGCTCTGCTCTGCCTCTGGTTCTGGATACTGCTCTGCTTTCTCTGGGTACAGCACTGCTTCTGGATCTTTCTGCACAGCTTTCTCTGGACCCAGCGCAGATCTGCACGGCTCCTGGATGCTGCTATCGCTGTTAGGTTTGCTGGATGCTGAGGCCCACTGAGAAGAGTTCTCAGTTTGTGGGTTTAGGCCCTTGCTTTGTGTTCTGAATCAAGTTCTTTGGAGTTTTAAAGTCTAAGTGTTGAATCTAGTATCTTCTGGATGTTGTGTGGTCCGGCAGAGCGCGTTGCAGCAAATGGAATTGAATGTCCCTATCTGTCCTGACTGTCTGCTTTTATCTGTTTTGAAAGTGGGTGGAGAGGCTAGCTTTCTAGGCCCAACCCCTTCAGAGTTCGGATAGGTTGGAGAATTCTTTGCGTTCTCACTGGAGAGCAGGATTGTGTGTCAGAATGATGTCATTTAATGGCTTTCAGAAAGGACACTCCCCTGTCAAATTGCACACAATCTATATTTGATCAAAAAGACATATTTGCACAGGTACACATTTGTTTAAAATTGCATGCACCCATCACATATCACAGGAGGTATACCCTGTCCAAATCTGCTCTTCCTGGGGGCTTGCATTCAGAAATGGCAACATTTGCACTTTTTAACTGGTTTTGCAATATCGGACATTAACCCAAATTTACACACATGTGCGCAAAAAGTATGGACATTAATTGATGAATTGATAAATTACAACAAATACAGAACCCAGTTTGGGATTCCAGAGAGCGGCTGTATGATTGGGTTTTTACCTAATCTTTGTTTTTTGCTGCATTTCTGGGTTTGGGTGTCTCCAGGCCTTTTTCAGCCAGCTCCTGTATACAGGATCTAACTTCCTAACAAAGATTCAGCACACTAGAAACCTTTGATAACGCTAGAAAGACTCGATACCCTTGTGGTGCCCACTCAAATTTGCTTCCTGCTTCTTTTTTTCCCTCCAATGGTGAGACAAAGAGCAGTGGTGGCACACAATTTCAAAAAAGATAACCCACACACTGAACATGTCATTTGAGGACATTGAAGGTGTATCTAATATATGTGCAGAAACTTTAGGTTTCTCAACTGAGGAAGCATCTGCCATTCTTGGACTTATTAGTGAAACATCTATTGGTGCTCATGGTACTACACCAAAGGATCCGGCCAAACGAATTAAACAATTAGAGTATCTTATACGAAAGGAGATAAATAGGAAATTACACGTAATTACCCTCGGACGATACTTCAAAAACCAACGCATCCCAAGGGGGCTTCGCATACAGCTCCGACCGACTTTGTGTAAAGAGAGTAGAGAGTTTGTTCAAAGGTGGGAATCTATACTGAACAAATGCTCACTGGACCTCATTTTGCTAACTATTCAGGAGCTATCAAAGAATTTAACAACCCTGAGTACAGAAATTCAGGAGATAGAGAAAGATTTAGTTGACACACTGGGAAAAGAAGAATATGACACTATACTACTAGAGATTAACACCAAACTTGAGGACTACAGGTCTGAATTGGAGCAAAAGAAGATCAAGAAATTCAGAAGGGATACCTATGATTATATTAATGACGAGGTATACACCTGGATGGACAAATACGGCCAAGTAGCACCAAAGAAACCTTTTAAATACACATCTGACAATACCTCCAGTTCCGACTCAGAAGCCCAGAGAGAGTCTGATATTCCAGCAGAACAAACCATTGAGAATCTCGCACAGACAACAAGCCCTTTGGCACGAGCTCCATCTGCTGTATCTTTTTTAGGCGCCTGCCGAAAAGAACCCGCAGGGAGAGGAGGCAACACAAGAAACAAACCTCAAACGAGATTACAACAGAAGAAAAGTTAGTCGTTAACATTTCGGGGAGGCGACTCAACAAGGCAGAGGAAGAGACTCTACAGAAAGGTCTCAGTTTCGTACCGACTTACAGTACCACCTTGTTTGACACGAAGATAGAACTGTACAAGTTTGTTCGTAAACTTAAACTTAAAGTCTTCTTTAACAAATTGGAGACACAAGAGAGTCCGACCGAGATTCCAGACTTTCAAGAATTTAGAGTCAAAAGTGGATTTGTTCCACCCATTATAGTACCATCCATAGAAATATTTCAGAGACTAGTCACCCGGGACCTTGAACAAATCAGCTACAGAAATCCTCCGTACAGGAACCTAAAACCACATGAGATGAGATTGCTCAGAGACCTGTTTAGTGACAAGAGCATTACCATTCGTCCTGCGGATAAGGGAGGAGCTTTGGTTATTCAGAATACATGTGACTATGATACTGAATGTAGAAGACAGCTCCAAGACCAGACCACATATGCTAGTTTGGACCATGATCCCACCTTTTCGATGAAACAGAATTTGAAGAGCCTACTAGCTAAGGCATTTGAATTGGATTGGATCAACGAGCATACACAAAAATTTCTCTTGAATGAACATCCTAGAATACCTAATTTCTATACGTTGCCGAAGATCCATAAAGATGCCATCAAACCACCAGGTAGACCAATTGTTGCGGGGATAGAGAGCATCAACCAACCTTTAGGGATCTATATAGATTTCTTCTTACAGCCATTGATACAAGAGACCAACACCTACACAAGGGATACCACCCACTTCCTGCAAAAGCTTAGCTCATTGACACCTTTGCCTGAAGATTTGATGTTTACCATAGACGTGAAGAGTTTATACACCTCTATACCCCACGACTTGGGGATAGAGGCTGTAGAGTGGCTGTTACTGAAAGCACCTGAGATACATGCCCAGAAGGAATTCATACTGGCATTGTTACAATTTATTGCTGAAAACTCCTATTTTCAATATGGCAATCAATTTTTTCTACAAATTGCAGGGATTTCAATGGGAGCCACCATGGCACCCTCGTATGCCAACAGTTTCATGCATAAATTTGAAACAGACCATGTATTGAATAAACAGGAATGGAATAAGGACATCCGAATCTGGACAAGATACATAGACAATATCTTTGGAATTTGGAAAGGAACCAGAGAGTCTTTTGAAACATTTTTTGTGTATCTAAATAGCATCGACCAGAGGGTACAGTTCACTAGAGAGATCTCATATGAAATCATAACATTCCTTGATGTACAAGTCAGAAAGCAACTTACTAGCTACAGCACTTCACTGTTTCGGAAAGTGACAGATCGGAATAATCTCCTGCACCGCCTCAGTTTCCATCAGTCGAGCCTACTGAAGAATTTACCATACAGTCAATTACTTAGGGTCAAGAAAATAGTGAGTGATCCTGAAGACTACAAAATGCAACAGATGGAAATGAAAGAAAAATTTTTGGCCCGGGGATACAAGCAGAATGAACTTGATCTGGCATCTGACAGAGTTGATGCCGTATCACGAGAGACTCTATTATCAGAACAGAATCCCAAAAGCAAGAGAGAATTAAAGTCACTAGTATTTGTATCTAAGTTCTCTACGCAAAGTAACAAAATCAAGAAAACTATTATGAAACATTGGGAGATTTTTAAGAATGACAGCCGAGTTCAAGATATTTTTAGTGAGAAACCAATCTTTGCATACCAACGCAGCAGGAACCTAAGGGACTATCTGGTGCAGACGAAATCTACAGCCAGGGAACCTATGACACAACGAACTGGGACTTTTCCTTGTTTACAGTGTGTCAACTGCAATTTTGTTATTAAAGGAAACTCCATTAACCATCCAAGAACGGGGCAGAAGATTATGCTTAAGACGTTTGCTACATGTGACAGCAGTAATATCATCTATGGCATTAAATGCCCTTGTGGGAAATTTTATGTGGGACAGTCAACCCGAACAGCCAAGTTGAGGTGGGGTGAACACCGATCTTGTATTCGTAATGCAAACATCAATTCAGCCGTGGCACGGCATTGGATGGCCAATGGACATAATGTGTCACAAATAAAATTTGTGATTTTGGAAGTTCTAACCAAGAATAGCCCTCATGAGGATTTATGCCAACGTTTGAATCGCAGAGAGACATACTGGATTGACAAACTTGACAGCCTGGCACCCAATGGGTTAAATGAGGAGATCAACTTTCACTGTTTTCTCTAATTGTTTTCTCTAATTGTTTTTTTTATATTGTATTTAGCATCGTTTGGTTTAGATTGACACCAGTACGCACATGACCTGAATGTTGAGGGTCACTCGAATGTATATGAATAAGAGATCTTTTCCATGTTTAAATGTCCTGCATGCTGCGCATCCTGGAGTTCCCCCAGGACCCGAGGTGCCGTCTGTCTGGACGACACCACTAGCGGCATTAAGGCACATACTATCAATATGAGGTACAGTCCTAGGGTTGCTCCCTAGTCTCTATCCATCCAACTTAGGCACGTTCATCATAGTATAGCCCCATTACTTTGATCCGATTTGGGTTCTATTACTCTTAGTATTTTTTCTTTGTCCATGGATGACATACTACTTATTTCTTTTTTACTTTCTTCTTTGATTATTAGGCGATGACTTTTTTCATTACTGTCCCAGGAGGTTCGCTAATTAGGTATTTTGATCATATTTAAGTTCATTGATTAGTTTTCAGACACGGGTCGCAGCTGGTGTTCATGGAGACGCGATCACGTGTTTTACACAACTGAGTTGCTCGGTAACGGACCGATACAAGGAGGCCATTTTGCCTTCAATCACGTGTCTTATAAAACTAGGTTGCTCGGCAACGCGCCGATGCAACGAAGACAGTCTGCCTTCAGCAAACGCAGAGAGAACTTCTCCGCTTCGTTCTCTACATATGGTGAGCTACAATCCACATTGGTTTTCTCCATTAGCGATTAGCTACTCTTTGGATAGGTTCTTTATATATATTCACTTTACTATTTACAGCACCTGCTCGCTGTACACGGTGGAGCAGCCTGGCCTTTGAAACATAGATGATTTCGCCATTACTCATCTACATCAGGTAATGGACCCAATTCCCTCCGTTTTGTTATAGGACGTCTTTACTTACCTTTGTACTGATTTGTTTTCTTATTTTATATCTTTTGACCTGCCTTCTGATCCGGCTCATTACATTGTCGGGTATGTGTTTACCTTTATTTTTTCAACTATTTGGATGATGACTATTCATGTTGATATTTATATATTTACGTTGTTTTAAATATGGGAATTATTCTATATGGTTGGTATAATTGCAATTGAATGTCTTGTTTTAGACTTGCCCTGATGAAGGAATTTGTTGTATTCCGAAATGCATTGGCACGATATAAGTCTACGGATAGAGTGATTTATGGCAATCTCTTCCTCACGAAGAACATTATTGGTGGCTACTTGCCACTTCTTTCAATAAAATAATTTCCTAATTGATGGATAAACCAACATTGAAAATCACTATATATTTGACTTTCGTATTTTTCCAAGAATTGGACTAAAGGAACTATACATAGCAAAATTACAACAAATACAGAACCCAGTTTGGGATTCCAGAGAGCGGCTGTATGATTGGGTTTTTACCTAATCTTTGTTTTTTGCTTCATTAATTGATGAAGTGTCAGATTTTTAACATGCATACATTTTAAGTAATACCCTCTTAACTGCTAGCTTGCCCCCAGATCATACCACTGGTTGTAAAAACCTCTTAAAATGTGGGCAGAAAAATCACAAGAATTATGGTATCATTTAAATAATTTTCACAAGTCCGCTCTATGAATGATCCATCTTTTTAGAGTTATGTTCTGGCCCCAAAGGGGTGTTGTTTCCCCCCAGCACAAGGTTGAATTTCTGGTTTTTCCAGTTCTGCCAAGCCAGCTTACTCTCACAGGCAGTGCTCCTCCCCTTTCCTTCCAGGAGGAAGCCACATTTACGACTCCCACCAATAAAACATTTGCCTGAGTCAGGACAGGGTTTTGTTCAATTTCCTGCAGAGCCCAGGTAATTCAATCAGAGAAGTGTCATATCCCTTTTGGTGGGAACAGCAAAAGGCAGCTAGGCCTGGGAGCACAGCTGTTGTGCAAGTCTCAACTCCTGTCGGGGGTAGCTGGTGGGCAGAATTCAGTTCCTTAAGCCAGGCCCCAGCTAATGTCACTTTTAGTTACCCAGTTTTCTGCATTCAAATAAAACTAACCATTTTTACATGCAGCTATAATGCTGATTCTAAGTTTAAAACTATGACATTTAAACAATTGAAACCTATGTGACACTCAAAAGTAGGTCACTCATTTCTTTTAAACATTTAGATTTTTAGTGTCTTTCAGTCCAAATTTACTTAAACTGCTGAAATCCACAGCTCTGCCAGTCTTGTTATAAACCTTCAAGTCACTTCAGAATATAACTTTACATTGGATCCACCTCTCAGTAAGTCTTTCTTTGGCCTGCTTTGGGTTCATTTATTCAGTTTTACACAAAAAAATCTGGTGTTGTTTTAAAACGCCGGCTTTCTGATAGTGGTGAGTACTGGTAATGCACCCATTTTTGGGATTTAAGAAAATGAATTCCCCACAATTCTAGGTTGCTTTTGGCAATCAGCATTGCCATTCCCAATGGTTTCAGGCTACTGTGTGGGTAGTCCAATGGTGGTTTTAGGCAGTGCCCTTCTGTGCCCATAACATCGGCAAAAATGGGTGGCAGCCTATTCTTCATGCCTTTCCCTGGGCATTTTCTGGGAAGCTCTGGCCATCATGATGTTTTCAATGCCAGTACTGCACAGTTTTTGAGGTAGGGCTCGGATGCATGGGTAAAAATATCCCACAAGCCCCCTCTTGCGATGGCCATTCTGTTTCACTGATGGAACTCGCAAGACCTGGGATGTTTCCTCATATTCTTCCAATAGATGGCACAGTTCAGCATCTTTTCCTCCATCCGGTCGGATCGATCGGTTCTCCTCGCAGGTCCTGATGGGAGTATTGGGCGATACACTGGGCCCCTTGCGTCTCTGCTCCCGGTCTCCAGATCGTCCTCCTTGGCCATCCTGCAGGTTTTCCTTCTCCTAGGATGACAAAGGAAGAGCGGCAATACCTATTCATGGACATTTCTCCCCCACCATTGATATAGTGGGGTGGCATATAAATTTATAGTCAAAACATATGAACATGCACATTTCTTTTTGCATTCAAAAACAAAAACACCCACATTGAGAAACTCAGAATTTGATAGGCGATATGTAGGATATTTTAATTTAGAACTGAATTAATCTGAGACAGTACCTTCTAGGATTCCAGAGGATTCCTCCAGTTGTTGCAGAGTGTGCCTGGGATGGCAACACTTCAACTGGTTAATGTGGACCCACTTGTCTTCCCCCTCTGCTAAACCGCCTTTGGGGATGCAGATCTTGTAGGCCACAGGGGAGATCTTGTCTATAATCTCAAATGGTACCTTCCATGTAGGCAAAAATTTTCGCTGTTTGGCCTGGTTCCTTTGGAAATTGTATAGATAGACCCGGTCCCCCACCTGATATTCCTTCCTGGAAGTCTTCAGGTCATAGTGGGTCTTCATGCTATCAGCTGATCTTTCTAGATTCCGCTGAGCATAAGCAAAAGCATGTTGAAGGTGTTTCCCTAAATTCTCCACATACTCATGAGTTGTGGAGGCATTTATCAGTGTCTGCTCTTGGGTCCTGTAGAGCAAATGCTGAGGAAGCACCATCTTGCGCCCAGTCATCAACTCAAATGGTGACATTTTGGTTGCAGATGAAGGGGTAGATCTGATGGCCATTAGGACCAGAGGTAATCGGATATCCCAACTTGGCCCAGAATCTGCCACAAACTTCTTTAATATGCTCACAACGGTTCAGTTATATCTCTCTACTGCCCCAGAAGAAGCTGGCCGGTAAGCAATATGCAACTTCCTTTTGACCCCGAGTATCTCCCACATCTTTGTCATCACTTCACTGGTGAAGTGGCTACCTCTGTCTGACTCAATCCTTTGAGGTAGGCCGAAACGGGAAAAAATGTGGTTAATCATCAGGGCAGCTACAGTTTCTGCCTTGCAATTTGGGGCTGGGAGACATTCCACCCACTTGGTAAACAAGCATGTAACGGTCAACATGTACTTGTTTCCTCTAGACGAGCGAATCACAGGGCCTACAAAGTCGATTTGCAAATCTGACCATGGCAGTGTCATCCCCCGCTTTTGGAGAGGCACGCGGTGTGTTAGGGACGTCGGCTGAAATTGCGCACACACAAGACACCCCTTCAAGTATTGGTCAAGGTCCTGCCCCATGTGTGGCCAGTATGCAACCTCTCTTAAGATTTCCAGTGTTGTGTGAAACCCCCTATGACCGGCGGTGGCCGCATCATGGGCGTGACTTAACATCAGGCTTCGGAATGAGGTAGGAACCACCCACTGATCGTGGCCAGCTTTGGATTTCCTTACCAGCAAACTGTCTTGGATTCGGAACATTTTTGGACATTTCATCAACACTCTTAGGTCCTCTTTCCCAATATAATTGGTATCCGTCAGGAGAAAGTTCTCAGGGTCCTCAAGGTGTTGGTAAAACGTACCAATAATTAGATCCCCCTTCTGAGCGGTAATCAAATCAGCATCAGGGGTCTCCTTACTCCATTGTGCAATTGAAAGGTCGTTGTGAGCATTTGTCTGGGACCTAGTGATAGCAGTGACCTGGATTTCCCCCAACAGGGACTCAATCTCAATTAGATCCCCTTGGATGGCCCCGGTTTTGGCCAGCTGATCAGCTAAGTCATTTCCAGTTTTGTCTGGTCCCTCTACTTTGGAATGACCCTTGATCTTCTTCCAATAGCTGGTCATTCCTTTCGAGGTGACCAGATCATCAATGTTTTGGATCAACTTCCCATGTTTCAAGGGTTTGTTATTAGCACATAACATGCCTCTGGTTTTCCAATTAACCAGGTGCTCCACGAACCCGTTCCGTACATAATCCGAATCTGTGATTATGACCAGTTCGTGGAGTTGATGCTGGACAGCAGTGAGGATGGCCTGATGCAAAGCCATCAATTCTGCACCTGACTACTTCGGGGACCAATTTTGTATCCAGCGGAGGGTTCTGGGGACTCATTCACCCATGCATTCCCTACGCCGGCCACCTGTTCTTTCTCCCCGTCGTTGTCAACATGGTAAGAGCATCCATCCACATACACAGTGGGCATTCCCTCACACTTGTCTTCTTCAAAGACTTTGTGGGGGGAATTAAGGTATGCCTCCATGTTGTCCTTTATTTTTAGACTTTCGTCCTCGAGACAGTTTTCTCTGGCACAATCATGCAAGTCAGCCAGACCTTGCGCGAGGGGACTCTTCTTGTTTTGGCCATATCTGACCTCCACAGGAAAGCCTTGCATTGACAGAATCCAGGAAGTAATTCGGGAATTACTCACATTTCCGGCCCGGATTCTGTCACTTTGGAGATATTGCAGAGGCTGGTGTGGAGTCTCCACTATGATGTGTTCCCACTGGATAAACGGGCGGTAATTCTTCAATGCCCACACCGTTGCCAGGAGTGCCTTCTCACAATCGTTGAATTTTTCCTCCACAGAGGATAAAGTTTTGCTCGCATAGGAGATTACTTTATTGACCTTGTCATGCTTTTGGTATAATACTGCCGTCAAGCACGTATTAGAGAAACCCGTCTCCAGGAAGAACTCCTTGTTTCTGACAGGGTAAGCTAGGCAAGGCGCTTTTGAGAGGCTTCTTTTGAGTTGTTTTACTGCCTCGGCTTGTTCTGGACCCCATTCCCACTTGACCCCCCCTTCAGGAGATGAATCAGGGGTCTGGTGATCTCTGCGTAGCCCTCAATGAACTTTCTGCTGTAATTAGTCAGTCCAAGGAGGCTCCTTAGTTCCCGCAGAGTTGTGGGGTCTTTCAGTTTCTGAAGTGCTTCCACTTTCTTTTCCTGCGGACAGAGACCCTGAGGAGTAATCTCATGCCCCAAGAAATTAACACAGGTTCTACACCACTGTGCTTTCTGAAAGGAAAGTTTTGCTCCGGCGGCCCGCAACTGCGTCAGAACATAACGGATCTCCGCTATGTGTTCCTCCACAGATGAACTTTTGATGAGGACATCATCTACATAAGCCAGGTTACCCCTCGCACCCAGGTCGGGCATGGCCTTATGTAGGAAAATATTGAACTCATTACCAGAGTTAAGGTATCCGAAGGGAGTCCGGGTCCATGTATACTGCTGGCCCCCAAAGGTAAAAGCCAGCTTGTATTGGTCCTCCCTACTGACCGGCACAGTCCAGTATCCATTGGTCAGGTCTATTGCAGTGAATACCTTTGACCCCTGGATCTGGGCCAGCCATTGGTCAATGTAGGGCAGAGGCCATCGGGAAGTATGGACCCGTTTGTTGAGCTCCCTGAGGTCGGCGCAGAGTCTCCACTGGCCATTTGGCTTCAATATTCCCAGCACCGGATTATTGAAGGTGCTGTGGACTGGACGGATTATTCCCTGTGACTCAAGGTTCTTAATGATTTCAGTAAGGGACTCCATTGATGCGAGAGGCAAGCGATATTGCTTCACAAACACAGGAGTCATGCCAGGGTCCGTGGGGATTGTTGTTGTGTGGATGTCAGTGCGACCACAGTCATATGAGTCTACTGCAAAGAGATCTTGGAAATCCAAGAAAACTTGTTTCAACTTTTGCTTTTGTTCCGGAGTCACACAGGCATCAGCTAGGTTGACTCTCTCTTCCACCATCTGCCTGAAGCCTGGAAAGACTTCTGGTTTGGCTATCTCTGCGGCCTCCTCCAGCTGGGTGGAGAAGTCCCTGGTCAGAGTGCTGATTTGGACCGGAGGCTTCAGGTGGGAAAGGCAGCCCTCAAGGACCTGGAAAATCACCTCATCCCTCCTGAAGTCACAAGTCACATCTTCCTTACCATAGAGGCAGGAAGTGTACACCAGGAAGTTCCCCCCATGCCGGGTAAAAATCCTGTCTGGTGTTGTATTGTCCTCACTGTCACTGTCAACGCAGTCCTTGGGGATTGGCCCTAACAGTTCATTACCTAAATCAATGGAAAAATGTCGGTCCTCAACCGCCATTCCAATAATGGTGCCTGCGGCTAGAGTAATACTCTTTAAGTCGCTGTTATCCACCTCTATTAGAATGATGTCATGTTCTATGTTGACTACTGGTGTTGGGTTTACCCCTAACCCTTGCTGTTGGAGAGAAGCATTTAGAAGTATGTAAGCATCAGGGTTTTGCAAATATTGTCCTCTTTTAGCTTTCACTTCCAGGGAGAATTGTCGGGTCCTTTCTGGGATGGTGACTTCCTCTTTGATCTGAATTTCAACTGCATAAGGTAGCAATTGAGCTGACCTAAATGCTTTTTCTGGATCATCAAAGCCCATGGGATTATCCGCTAATCGGGACCAAGCTTTGAAGTTTATTAGGTCCAAACTAATGGCAAAGCGATTGAGAATGTCACTGCCTAAGTAAAAGGCGGCAGGGACGTCTCGCACGACCCAACTATTGTGGACTATGCTCTTGTTGCCAATGGAGATTTTGAGCATACACCTGCTTGGCAGGAGATGTTTGGAATTAGGTGCTTCCAGGTCCATTTCCCATTTGTCTATCAGTTTGAAGGTGGGAATGGCTGGATCTTTTGGGAGTTGGCGAAACATGGCTTCGCTGATGAAGCTCTTACCACTGTTCACGCACACTCGAGCGAGAACAGAGTCCTTCCCATCATTTAACTGAACAGGGATGAACAACTGCTCTCCAATTTGCTGAATATCAGCCAGGCTCTGAGCTGATTTCACATCTTTCTGGACTATAGGAGTGGGAGTTTCTGATTGTGGATTAGTAAAGAATTTCAGGGTGTTTCCTTCCAGTGTGGAATACCACCTTAAACTGGAAGGAAGGTTGATTTTCAGAAATAGAGAGGACCCCCCATCACCAGTCTGTTGTCCTACTGCTATTACTGTCACGTCTGGAATTTGGTTGTTCTGGAAGTGAAATTCTACTTGGTCAGATTTTTGTTCAACCATGTGGCAGTTGCCGTTTAAACTAACATGGTTGACACTCTGTTTTAATTTTATTGGTCGGCTAGTCTGGGTCCAGAGGACCTTGTTTACGCAATCTATTACGGGTGACAACCTCCTCATGAGGTCATTCCCCAGTAAACAAGGGGTGCCCTCTGGAGTCACTACTATGACCGGGTGTTTCACTTTGTGTCGCCCGATCTTAATGTCCAAGTCTGCAGTCCCCTCAACGGGAATTTCCTTCCCGTCAAAGTACTGCAGTTGTCCAGGAAGAGAGGTTAGAGGAATTTGGTAATTCTCTCCCCTTCCTGCATTCAGTTCGTCAAAGGCCCTTCTGGACAGAAGGGTAGCTTGAGAACCAGTGTCCGCCAGTGCCAAAATTGTACCCTGCCCCTGTACTTGTACCGGGGCATAGTATCTTCCCTCCTTCTCCTCAAGGGGGCACAGATAATGCACATTTTTGGACAACTGGTGGGCTAACTTTCTGGTTTTGGACATCGCTAGCGAAGAGATTTGGGCAGAATTCTGTGGAGAGCCTTGGGAATCTGAAAGAAAAAATTGGCAACTGGAGATCAGAGCCATTGTGGGTTCCCCTGGCTCCGGTTCTGGGCCGCCCCCCCTTTTTGGAGGCAGTCACCAGGATGGGTTTGAACCAGGGGATTTTCTTGCTGTTGGTTCTGGGATGAGATGGTGGGCGGCGGTAGCTCAGTCTCCACATCTCCCCAGTCTGGATTTGCATCCTAGGGACCCATTTTTCTTTGGGAGGAGGTCCCCCCTCTCTGAAGGAGAAGATCCTTTTCCCAGGATCCTCTGAGGATCCCTCTCCCTGAAATTGGAAGATCTGTACCTCCTCCTCAAACTGAGTCTGTTTGGGTCTTTTGTTTCTCCTACCCCCCCTCTGCTCCATAGGAGGCAGACTTTCAGGGGCAAGAGATTTTGTTTCTGGTTTCTGGGTTTCCAGGGGCTGTTTACAAGTGAGGAAGGAAGCTTCCTCCAAGGCTTTACACCCCCCTTCCCTTTGTGCATCCTCCCTGGGAACCGGTGAGTTATCGGGGTGCTGCCCCCGTCATTGTTCTGGAGCACCAGGTCCAGAGTTGGGTGCGTTCTGCGCCGGCATGCCGATCTGAGGGTTCTGCTGAGCCCTCAGTATGTGACCCAGATCCCGCGCCATGTTTTGAACGTGGCGCTCTAACTGGGAAACCCGCTCAGGCTGATACGGGGCCCTGTTTTCTCCCCTGGGCTGATCCCGGGAAGGGTAGCTATCCCTTCTTTGGTAGTAGCCCTGGTTGGGAAGATTTGGATACCCCTCCACCCTTGGCCTCCCCTCTCCCGGATTCGGTTGTCTGGGCTCAGGGAATTGGGGAAAGAAGGGTGGAGGATTTTGGGGCTGGAAGTTGGGTGGATACCTGGGGAAGAAGTTCTGCCCAGGGTTTGGTGAGTTTCTGCCCTCCTGTGAGAAGTTGGGAGGGAAGTTCTCTGGGTTAGGTGCTTGGCTGGATCCCCCCCCTTGGGCTGGAGGAGTCCACACATAACCCAGGATGGGTCTGTTTCCCTTGTAACGGGGGCTTACATAATCAGGAGAGCGAGGGACCCCATTTGTGTGGCTGCCTCCCTGGATCCCTGTCTGTGACTGGCCCGATGACCTTCTGGGCCTAGCATTATTAGGTGCAGGTAGGTTTTTAGGCCCCCTCCCATCTGCAAATCTAAAACGGGGGTGACCTTTACCTCTGCCACCTTGGCAGCAGCAGGGGTGTTGTTGGCTTTGGGGTTTTTGGGCGCATTATTTTTATTTTCTATTGGCTTCTGCACCTCATAGATCCGGGTCGCCTGTTCAATGACCCAGTCTAAAGATCTTTTCTCGTGAAAATCCCTCACGAGCTGGGTCATTATGTATTTGGGCAAGGCATGGAAAAACGTATTAATAAATTCTCTGCTATCCGTGCGCACCCTTCTTGTGGTCTGTGCAAAAGCACGCTTTAACTCCTGCACAAATTCTTGTGGGGCCTGATCCTCCCCACATTGTAAATTGTAGGCTGCCTTGCGAGCCTCTTGAGGATTTCTATGAGTAGAAAAATGTTTCAAGATGGCCGCCTTATAGGTGGACCATCTTAAATGATTTTGGTCCTCCAGCCCCGCAAAGAAACTGGATTATTCCGGGGAGAAGGTCCACTTTACATATTGAATACAGCTTTGGCTGTCCTTCAAATGGAAAGTCTCCATCATTTGCTCAAACAACTCTAAGTGCTCCCAAACAGAATACTTGGCGTTCTTATGATAAGGCGTGATGACGCTCCTGATTGTCTTAATCTGCTTTAAGGGGTCCTTAAGCAAGGCCCTTTTTGTCTTATTGGCCCTTTTGGTCCGGGTAACCCTGGTCCATTCATCTTCTGACTCAGAGGCACTGCTCCCAGGGGTTCCCGTCTGTTCTTCCAGGTTTTCCCGGATTCTGCGAGCCTGGGAATGGCTGGCAGAATGTGGGGACCTGGTCTCCTGTGTCCTGTACCGCTCAGAGGAGTCTTCCGATCCCTCCTTGCTGCCAGGATTTGATGGGTACCCCCCCACTGATCTAACTGGGCAGAGGTTTTCAGGATGCCCTTAATGGGCCTACTCTCCTGGGGTTCCCCATTAAATTGCACTGTGCTTGGGTGCCCATACCCGGATGCCCGCCCCTCCATTCCTGGGTACTACTGGCCTATGAGCCCCATGCTTCTGGCTGGATAGTAATCTGCCATCCCTGTGGCCCTGTGCTCATGTGCGCCAGGGGACATGGGGGTGGCAGAGTCCAGGGACTGAGAGAGATAAAGGCCTCTGGTACTAGGGCTCCTGGGGTTATGCTCAGGAGTTTCTCTTTCCCAGCGAACCTCATCTCTATCCGCCCCTGCTCCCTCTTTGCAATGCAAGAGCCTGCGCCTTCAGTTCCTCAGTTAAGGCCTTACTAGACTCTATCAGTCTCTCCTGCCTCGCTACCTGTTGTTGGAGTCTATCATTGTGCTGGCAGAGAGCCTCAATCTCTCTCTGTGCCTCCTGATTGGTCCTGGAGCACTGGGCCAGTTTTTGCTGCAGGAGGGTTACCTCCTGAGCTGTGTCCCTATTGGCCTGCTCCTTTCTTGCCAGAGCATCCTCCACCCTCCTGGTGTGTTCTAACAAGTTCTGGTGTTCTTTTTGGAGGTCACCCAGCCCCTGAGGGCCAAGTGATTTTCTTCTGTTTTTCTTTTTAAATGGCAGACTTCCTGGCCTAAGGCGTCTCTTTCCTGACTAAGAGCCTGCATTTGTGCCGCCAGGTCGTCCCTCTGCCTTTGAAAGGCACCAGATTTCTGGCGTTCTTCATCAAACTCTGCCTGGGTATCCAGGTCTTTCAAAATCAGCTTGTTGCTCTCTGCCTTCACTCTATCTAGATGACTTTGCAGGGTGGCTACCTGCTCCGTGCATGCCCTGTTAAAGTCTCATTGTTGCTCCAGCTTTCTCTGGCTCTGCAGTAAGGAGTCCAAACTGTCTTGGGGCTCCTTCTGCAGGGCCAGAAATCTAGTATCCTGGTCAGCCTTTTCCTGTTGCAGTATATCCATGTCCTCTTTTATTTTAATGATATACTGCCTACTATCATTTTCTGACTCCTGGCTCCTCTGCAGCCTCTGCTCAGAAGAGTCCAGATCAGATTGGGCCTTCTGTAATGCCAGCAGTTGCCTACTCGCCAGATCTTGGCCTTCAACACATTTGTCCTGCATGGCTCCCATATGTAAATATAAATATGCCGCTACCCTGGCAATCTTGTTGTGCTCATCCTTGGCCTTAGAGAACATATATAGTTCACTCAGGGCCACATGTAAGGGACCCTGGTCTCTCCATATATATGACCCTGTTTCCGTGATCTGGGGTGCGATTGCTTGCAACCAGACCGTCTGGTCCTGATGAGTCCACTCACCTCTCACAAATAGCTTATGTAAGAAGTGCTCTCTGGCTATTTTCATATCTACCAAGGTCGTCATTCTGGAATTTGAGTTCCTTCCTGACTTACAGAAGTTTGTATTTTATTTTTGCAAAACAGACCTTTTCCTTAGAGCGTTCCTTTGAGGAGTGCTTTACAGCGTAACACAGCGTGGTGATCCGACCGGAAATGTGTATCTGGTCAGCTGGCACACTGTATTAATCTGCACAAGTGATAGATCTAATCCGGAATCCCCGGCTACGAGCCCCCAATTTGTAAGAGGATTCAATTCAACACTACAGCTAAGTCAATCCCTAGTCTGGGATACTGAATGGAAACCCTTATTGATATATCTTTATGTCCAGTTCATGCGTTCTGGATGACTACCCCTATATAACACCCCTCTCTTGGAATCCCCCTGACCCCACTGAGCCAAGAAGTAGTTCTGTTTTGCAAGTTAAAAGGTTAATTTGAGAATTTAAACAATATATATATATATCACACTTTATAATAAATTAATAATTGAATATCACACTTAATCTGATATGATAAAGATTAACAACGGAGAATCTGGCACTAGCCCACTTCTTTATAATCACTAAGGAGTTGACATGAAATGGATAAGGTAGCACACTGGTAAATGGGACAGAAGAATAATGTGGTAGAGAATGCTTTATAGGGTTCAAGGAAATGCAAGGTTCAATGAATGAAATGCAGTATAGAAGATAAACTGATATGGTTTCACAAAAGACAAGGTAATCACTTTCCCTTTGTGGCAATTCACCCCCCCTATACAATGTAAGGAGATGGAAGGAAGAGCACACGGTTCAGGTATACAATCACAATGTAATACAGAGTTCCAGTTTCCCAGCAAGCTTAGAGGAGAATAGATATGAGTTTTACACAGGCTCAAAATGCTTTAAAATGTGATAGCAATATATTGGAAAATGTGCTAAAATGATTTTAATTCCCTCTGGAGGTTCAGGTTGAGGATTAGTTGGTTTAAATAAGTTCAGGCTTACTTTAGCAATGTTCTAGGAATGATTGGCAGGTTAAACGAATTTTTGGCAAATGAAAGCAAGGAAGCTGCTGTTTTCACACGTGGAGAAATTTGCAAATCGCGGTAAAATTCGCGAGTGCGTTTTTCATGATTGCGGCAAAAGTATAGGGAATAGGAATGCGGTTCTAGGTTCGTTGAAAAGCCAAGATTCCCAGCTTCCAGAGGAAAGTTACTGTAAGTCTCTAAGACAAACAGTCACAGAGATATGAGCGATATGGTAAAGGTTGTTTTTCAGATTTGAAATTTTAAAAGTTCAAAGTGACAAGTTACAGCTAGCAACTAGAAATGACAGGTGACAGCTTTGCAAATGACAGGTGACAGTTAGGAGACAGTTCTGGTTAGATTAAAATAGATTGAATTATATTATTTTAACTAAGAGATTGGTTCTGCACAGTTCTGCTAGGTACTCACAATATATTTAGAAATAGAATGGGCCTCGCCACGGATCTGGTCAACAGGTTTTCTTCACTTGCCATGGACGGTTTCTGCGCACAGCGTCTGGGTCAGCTCTCTAGTTCTGCGAACAGCGGTCTGGGTCAGCTCTGCTCTGCCTCTGGTTCTGGATACTGCTCTGCTTTCTCTGGGTACAGCACTGCTTCTGGATCTTTCTGCACAGCTTTCTCTGGACCCAGCGCTGATCTGCACGGCTCCTGGATGCTGCTATCGCTGTTAGGTTTGCTGGATGCTGAGGCCCACTGAGAAGAGTTCTCAGTTTGTGGGTTTAGGCCCTTGCTTTGTGTTCTGAATCAAGTTCTTTGGAGTTTTAAAGTCTAAGTGTTGAATCTAGTATCTTCTGGATGTTGTGTGGTCCGGCAGAGCGCGTTGCAGCAAATGGAATTGAATGTCCCTATCTGTCCTGACTGTCTGCTTTTATCTGTTTTGAAAGTGGGTGGAGAGGCTAGCTTTCTAGGCCCAACCCCTTCAGAGTTCGGATAGGTTGGAGAATTCTTTGCGTTCTCACTGGAGAGCAGGATTGTGTGTCAGAATGATGTCATTTAATGGCTTTCAGAAAGGACACTCCCCTGTCAAATTGCACACAATCTATATTTGATCAAAAAGACATATTTGCACAGGTACACATTTGTTTAAAATTACATGCACCCATCACATATCACAGGAGGTATACCCTGTCCAAATCTGCTCTTCCTGGGGGCTTGCATTCAGAAATGGCAACATTTGCACTTTTTAACTGGTTTTGCAATATCGGACATTAACCCAAATTTACACACATGTGCGCAAAAAGTATGGACATTAATTGATGAATTGATAAATTACAACAAATACAGAACCCAGTTTGGGATTCCAGAGAGCGGCTGTATGATTGGGTTTTTACCTAATCTTTGTTTTTTGCTGCATTTCTGGGTTTGGGTGTCTCCAGGCCTTTTTCAGCCAGCTCCTGTATACAGGATCTAACTTCCTAACAAAGATTCAGCACACTAGAAACCTTTGATAACGCTAGAAAGACTCGATACCCTTGTGGTGCCCACTCAAATTTGCTTCCTGCTTCTTTTTTTCCCTCCAATGGTGAGACACACAGCAGTGGTGGCACACAATTTCAAAAAAGATAACCCACACACTGAACATGTCATTTGAGGACATTGAAGGTGTATCTAATATATGTGCAGAAACTTTAGGTTTCTCAACTGAGGAAGCATCTGCCATTCTTGGACTTATTAGCGAAACATCTATTGGTGCTCATGGTACTACAACAAAGGATCCGGCCAAACGAATGAAACAATTAGAGTATCTTATACGAAAGGAGATAAATAGGAAATTACACGCAATTACCCTCGGACGATACTTCAAAAACCAACGCATCCCAAGGGGGCTTCGCATACAGCTCCGACCGACTTTGTGTAAAGAGAGTAGAGAGTTTGTTCAAAGGTGGGAATCTATACTGAACAAATGCTCACTGGACCTCATTTTGCTAACTATTCAGGAGCTATCAAAGAATTTAACAACCCTGAGTACAGAAATTCAGGAGATAGAGAAAGATTTAGTTGACACACTGGGAAAAGAAGAATATGACACTATACTACTAGAGATTAACACCAAACTTGAGGACTACAGGTCTGAATTGGAGCAAAAGAAGATCAAGAAATTCAGAAGGGATACCTATGATTATATTAATGACGAGGTATACACCTGGATGGACAAATACGGCCAAGTAGCACCAAAGAAACCTTTTAAATACACATCTGACAATACCTCCAGTTCCGACTCAGAAGCCCAGAGAGAGTCTGATATTCCAGCAGAACAAACCATTGAGAATCTCGCACAGACAACAAGCCCTTTGGCACGAGCTCCGTCTGCTGTATCTTTTTTAGGCGCCCGCCGAAAAGAACCCGCAGGGGGAGGAGGCAACGCAAGAAACAAACCTCAAACGAGATTACAACAGAAGAAAAGTTAGTCGTTAACATTTCGGGGAGGCGACTCAACAAGGCAGAGGAAGAGACTCTACAGAAAGGTCTCAGTTTCGTACCGACTTACAGTACCACCTTGTTTGACACGAAGATAGAACTGTACAAGTTTGTTCGTAAACTTAAACTTAAAGTCTTCTTTAACAAATTGGAGACACAAGAGAGTCCGACCGAGATTCCAGACTTTCAAGAATTTAGAGTCAAAAGTGGATTTGTTCCACCCATTATAGTACCATCCATAGAAATATTTCAGAGACTAGTCACCCGGGACTTTGAACAAATCAGCTACAGAAATCCTCCGTACAGGAACCTAAAACCACATGAGATGAGATTGATCAGAGACCTGTTTAGTGACAAGAGCATTACCATTCGTCCTGCGGATAAGGGAGGAGCTTTGGTTATTCAGAATACATGTGACTATGATACTGAATGTAGAAGACAGCTCCAAGACCAGACCACATATGCTAGTTTGGACCATGATCCCACCTTTTCGATCAAACAGAATTTGAAGAGCCTACTAGCTAAAGCATTTGAATTGGATTGGATCAACGAGCATACACAAAAATTTCTCTTGAATGAACATCCTAGAATACCTAATTTCTATACGTTGCCGAAGATCCATAAAGATGCCATCAAACCACCAGGTAGACCAATTGTTGCGGGGATAGAGAGCATCAACCAACCTTTAGGGATCTATATAGATTTCTTCTTACAGCCATTGATACAAGAGACCAACACCTACACAAGGGATACCACCCACTTCCTGCAAAAGCTTAGCTCATTGACACCTTTGCCTGAAGATTTGATGTTTACCATAGACGTGAAGAGTTTATACAGCTCTATACCCCCCGACTTGGGGATAGAGGCTGTAGAGTGGCTGTTACTGAAAGCACCTGAGATACATGCCCAGAAGGAATTCATACTGGCATTGTTACAATTTATTGCTGAAAACTCCTATTTTCAATATGGCAATCAATTTTTTCTACAAATTGCAGGGACTTCAATGGGAGCCACCATGGCACCCTCGTATGCCAACAGTTTCATGCATAAATTTGAAACAGACCATGTATTGAATAAACAGGAATGGAATAAGGACATCCGAATCTGGACAAGATACATAGACAATATCTTTGGAATTTGGAAAGGAACCAGAGAGTCTTTTGAAACATTTTTTGTGTATCTAAATAGCATCGACCAGAGGGTACAGTTCACTAGAGAGATCTCATATGAAATCATAACATTCCTTGATGTACAAGTCAGAAAGCAACTTACTAGCTACAGCACTTCACTGTTTCGGAAAGTGACAGATCGGAATAATCTCCTGCACCGCCTCAGTTTCCATCAGTCGAGCCTACTGAAGAATTTACCATACAGTCAATTACTTAGGGTCAAGAAAATAGTGAGTGATCCTGAAGACTACAAAATGCAACAGATGGAAATGAAAGAAACATTTTTGGCCCGGGGATACAAGCAGAATGAACTCGATCTGGCATCTGACAGAGTTGATGCCGTAACACGAGAGACTCTATTATCAGAACAGAATCCCAAAAGCAAGAGAGAATTAAAGTCACTAGTATTTGTATCTAAGTTCTCTACGCAAAGTAACAAAATCAAGAAAACTATTATGAAACATTGGGAGATTTTTAAGAATGACAGCCGAGTTCAAGATATTTTTAGTGAGAAACCAATCTTTGCATACCAACGCAGCAGGAACCTAAGGGACTATCTGGTGCAGACGAAATCTACAGCCAGGGAACCTATGACACAACGAACTGGGACTTTTCCTTGTTTACAGTGTGTCAACTGCAATTTTGTTATTAAAGGAAACTCCATTAACCATCCAAGAACGGGGCAGAAGATTATGCTTAAGACGTTTGCTACATGTGACAGCAGTAATATCATCTATGGCATTAAATGCCCTTGTGGGAAATTTTATGTGGGACAGTCAACCCGAACAGCCAAGTTGAGGTGGGGTGAACACCGATCTTGTATTCGTAATGCAAACATCAATTCAGCCGTGGCACGGCATTGGATGGCCAATGGACATAATGTGTCACAAATAAAATTTGTGATTTTGGAAGTTCTAACCAAGAATAGCCCTCATGAGGATTTATGCCAACGTTTGAATCGCAGAGAGACATACTGGATTGACAAACTTGACAGCCTGGCACCCAATGGGTTAAATGAGGAGATCAACTTTCACTGTTTTCTCTAATTGTTTTCTCTAATTGTTTTTTTTATATTGTATTTAGCATCGTTTGGTTTAGATTGACACCAGTACGCATATGACCTGAATGTTGAGGGTCACTCGAATGTATATGAATAAGAGATGTTTTTCATGTTTAAATGTCCTGCATGCTGCGCATCCTGGAGTTCCCCCAGGACCCGAGGTGCCGTCTGTCTGGACGACACCACTAGCGGCATTAAGGCACATACTATCAATATGAGGTACAGTCCTAGGGTTGCTCCTTAGTCTCTATCCATCCAATTTAGGCACGTTCATAATAGTATAGCCCCATTACTTTGATCCGATTTGGGTTCTATTACTCTTAGTATTTTTTCTTTGTCCATGGATGACATACTACTTATTTCTTTTTTACTTTCTTCTTTGATTATTAGGCGATGACTTTTTTCATTACTGTCCCAGGAGGTTCGCTAATTAGGTATTTTGATCATATTTAAGTTCATTGATTAGTTTTCAGACACGGGTCGCAGCTGGTGTTCATGGAGACGCGATCACGTGTCTTACACAACTGAGTTGCTCGGTAACGGACCGATACAAGGAGGCCATTTTGCCTTCAATCACGTGTCTTATAAAACTAGGTTGCTCGGCAACGCGCCGATGCAACGAAGACAGTCTGCCTTCAGCAAACGCAGAGAGAACTTCTCCGCTTCGTTCTCTAAATATGGTGAGCTACAATCCACATTGGTTTTCTCCATTAGCGATTAGCTACTCTTTGGATAGGTTCTTTATATATATTCACTTTACTATTTACAGCACCTGCTCGCTGTACACGGTGGAGCAGCCTGGCCTTTGAAACATAGATTATTTCGCCATTACTCACCTACATCAAGTAATGGACCCAATTCCCTCCGTTTTGTTATAGGACGTATTTACTTACCTTTGTACTGATTTGTTTTCTTATTTTATATCTTTTGACCTGCCTTCTGATCCGGCTCATTACATTGTCGGGTATGTGTTTACCTTTATTTTTTCAACTATTTGGATGATGACTATTCATGTTGATATTTATATATTTACGTTGTTTTAAATATGGGAATTATTCTATATGGTTGGTATAATTGCAATTGAATGTCTTGTTTTAGACTTGCCCTGATGAAGGAATTTGTTGTATTCCGAAATGCATTGGCACGATATAAGTCTACGGATAGAGTGATTTATGGCAATCTCTTCCTCACGAAGAACATTATTGGTGGCTACTTGCCACTTCTTTCAATAAAATAATTTCCTAATTGATGGATAAACCAACATTGAAAATCACTATATATTTGACTTTCGTATTTTTCCAAGAATTGGACTAAAGGAACTATACATAGCAAAATTACAACAAATACAGAACCCAGTTTGGGATTCCAGAGAGCGGCTGTATGATTGGGTTTTTACCTAATCTTTGTTTTTTGCTTCATTAATTGATGAAGTGTCAGATTTTTAACATGCATACATTTTAAGTAATACCCTCTTAACTGCTAGCTTGCCCCCAGATCATACCACTGGTTGTAAAAACCTCTTATAATGTGGGCAGAAAAATCACAAGAATTATGGTATCATTTAAATAATTTTCACAAGTCCGCTCTATGAATGATCCATCTTTTTAGAGTTATGTTCTGGCCCCAAAGGGGTGTTGTTTCCCCCCAGCACAAGGTTGAATTTCTGGTTTTTCCAGTTCTGCCAAGCTAGCTTGCTCTCACAGGCAGTGCTCCTCCCCTTTCCTTCCAGGAGGAAGCCACATTTACGACTCCCACCAATAAAACATTTGCCTGAGTCAGGACAGGGTTTTGTTCAATTTCCTGCAGAGCCCAGGTAATTCAATCAGAGAAGTGTCATATCCCTTTTGGTGGGAACAGCAAAAGGCAGCTAGGCCTGGGAGCACAGCTGTTGTGCAAGTCTCAACTCCTGTCGGGGGTAGCTGGTGGGCAGAATTCAGTTCCTTAAGCCAGGCCCCAGCTAATGTCACTTTTAGTTACCCAGTTTTCTGCATTCAAATAAAACTAACCATTTTTACATGCAGCTATAATGCTGATTCTAAGTTTAAAACTATGCCATTTAAACAATTGAAACCTATGTGACACTCAAAAGTAGGTCACTCATTTCTTTTAAACATTGAGATTTTTAGTGTCTTTCAGTCCAAATTTACTTAAACTGCTGAAATCCACAGCTCTGCCAGTCTTGTTATAAACCTTCAAGTCACTTCAGAATATAACTTTACATTGGATCCACCTCTCAGTAAGTCTTTCTTTGGCCTGCTTTGGGTTCATTTATTCAGTTTTACACAAAAAAGTCTGGTGTTGTTTTAAAACGCCGGCTTTCTGATAGTGGTGAGTACTGGTAATGCACCCATTTTTGGGATTTAAGAAAATGAATTCCCCACAATTCGAGGTTGCTTTTGGCAATCAGCATTGCCATTCCCAATGGTTTCAGGCTACTGTGTGGGTAGTCCAATGGTGGTTTTAGGCAGTGCCCTTCTGTGCCAATAACATCGGCAAAAATGGGTGGCAGCCTATTCTTCATGCCTTTCCCTGGGCATTTTCTGGGAGGCTCTGGCCATCATGATGTTTTCAATGCCAGTACTGCACAGTTTTTGAGGTAGGGCTCGGATGCATGGGTAAAAATATCCCACAAGCCCCCTCTTGCGATGGCCATTCTGTTTCACTGATGGAACTCGCAAGACCTGGGATGTTTCCTCATATTCTTCCAATAGATGGCACAGTTCAGCATCTTTTCCTCCATCCGGTCGGATCGATCGGTTCTCCTCGCAGGTCCTGATGGGAGTATTGGGCGATACACTGGGCCCCTTGCGTCTCTGCTCCCGGTCTCCAGATCGTCCTACTTGGCCAGCCTGCAGGTTTTCCTTCTCCTAGGATGACAAAGGAAGAGCGGCAATACCTATTCATGGACATTTCTCCCCCACCATTGATATAGTGGGGTGGCATATAAATTTATAGTCAAAACATATGAACATGCACATTTCTTTTTGCATTCAAAAACAAAAACACCCACATTGAGAAACTCAGAATTTGATAGGCGATATGTAGGATATTTTAAGTTAGAACTGAATTAATCTGAGACAGTACCCTCTAGGATTCCAGAGGATTCCTCCAGTTGTTGCAGAGTGTGCCTGGGATGGCAACACTTCAACTGGTTAATGTGGACCCACTTGTCTTCCCCCTCTGCTAAACCGCCTTTGGGGATGCGGATCTTGTAGGCCACAGGGGAGATCTTGTCTATAATCTCAAAGGGTACCTTCCATGTAGGCAAAAATTTTCGCTGTTTGGCCTGGTTCCTTTGGAAATTGTATAGATAGACCGGGTCCCCCACCTGATATTCCTTCCTGGAAGTCTTCAGGTCATAGTGGGTCTTCATGCTATCAGCTGATCTTTCTAGATTCCGCTGAGCATAAGCAAAAGCATGTTGAAGGTGTTTCCTTAAATTCTCCACATACTCATGAGTTGTGGAGGCATTTATCAGTGTCTGCTCTTGAGTCCTGTAGAGCAAATGCTGAGGAAGCACCATCTTGCGCCCAGTCATCAACTCAAATGGTGACATTTTGGTTGCAGATGAAGGGGTAGATCTGATGGCCATTAGGACCAGAGGTAATCGGATATCCCAACTTGGCCCAGAATCTGCCACAAACTTCTTTAATATGCTCACAACGGTTCAGTTATATCTCTCTACTGCCCCAGAAGAAGCTGGCCGGTAAGCAATATGCAACTTCCTTTTGACCCCCAGTATCTCCCACATCTTTGTCATCACTTCACTGGTGAAGTGGCTACCTCTGTCTGACTCAATCCTTTGAGGTAGGCCGAAACGGGAAAAAATGTGGTTAATCATCAGGGCAGCTGCAGTTTCTGCCTTGCAATTTGGGGCTGGGAGACATTCCACCCACTTGGTAAACAAGCATGTAACGGTCAACATGTACTTGTTTCCTCTAGACGAGCGAATCACAGGGCCTACAAAGTCGATTTGCAAATCTGACCATGGCAGTGTCATCCCCCGCTTTTGGAGAGGCGCGCGGTGTGTTAGGGATGTCGGCTGAAATTGCGCACACACAAGACACCCCTTCAAGTATTGGTCAAGGTCCTGCCCCATGTGTGGCCAGTATGCAACCTCTCTTAAGATTTCCAGTGTTGTGTGAAACCCCCTATGACCGGCGGTGGCTGCATCATGGGCGTGACTTAACATCAGGCTTCGGAATGAGGTAGGAACCACCCACTGGTCGTGGCCAGGTTTGGATTTCCTTACCAGCAAACTGTCTTGGATTCGGAACATTTTTGGACATTTCATCAACACTCTTAGGTCCTCTTTCCCAATATAATTGGTATCCGTCAGGAGAAAGTTCTCAGGGTCCTCAAGGTGTTGGTAAAACGTACCAATAATTAGATCCCCCTTCTGAGCGGTAATCAAATCAGCATCAGGGGTCTCCTTACTCCATTGTGCAATTGAAAGGTCGTTGTGAGCATTTGTCTGGGACCTAGTGATAGCAGTGACCTGGATTTCCCCCAACAGGGACTCAATCTCAATTAGATCCCCTTGGATGGCCCCGGTTTTGGCCAGCTGATCAGCTAAGTCATTTCCAGTTTTGTCTGGTCCCTCTACTTTGGAATGACCCTTGATCTTCTTCCAATAGCTGGTCATTCCTTTCGAGGTGACCAGATCATCAATGTTTTGGATCAACTTCCCATGTTTCAAGGGTTTGTTATTAGCACATAACATGCCTCTCGTTTTCCAATTAACCAGGTGCTCCACGAACCCGTTCCGTACATAATCCGAATCTGTGATTATGACCAGTTCGTGGAGTTGATGCTGGACAGCAGTGAGGATGGCCTGATGCAAAGCCATCAATTCTGCCACCTGACTACTTCGGGGACCAATTTTGTATCCAGCGGAGGGTTCTGGGGACTCATTCACCCATGCATTCCCTACGCCGGCCACCAGTTCTTTCTCCCCGTCGTTGTCAACATGGTAAGAGCATCCATCCACATACACAGTGGGCATTCCCTCACACTTGTCTTCTTCAAAGACTTTGTGGGGGGAATTAAGGTATGCCTCCATGTTGTCCTTTATTTTTAGACTTTCGTCCTCGAGACAGTTTTCTCTGGCACAATCATGCAAGTCAGCCAGACCTTGCGCGAGGGGACTCTTCTTGTTTTGGCCATATCTGACCTCCACAGGAAAGCCTTGCATTGACAGAATCCAGGAAGTAATTCGGGAATTACTCACATTTCCGGCCCGGATTCTGTCACTTTGGAGATATTGCAGAGGCTGGTGTGGAGTCTCCACTATGATGTGTTCCCACTGGATAAACGGGCGGTAATTCTTCAATGCCCACACCGTTGCCAGGAGTGCCTTCTCACAATCGTTGAATTTTTCCTCCACAGAGGATAAAGTTTTGCTCGCATAGGAGATTACTTTATTGACCTTGTCATGCTTTTGGTATAATACTGCCGTCAAGCACGTATTAGAGAAACCCGTCTCCAGGAAGAACTCCTTGTTTCTGACAGGGTAAGCTAGGCAAGGCGCTTTTGAGAGGCTTCTTTTGAGTTGTTTTACTGCCTCGGCTTGTTCTGGACCCCATTCCCACTTGACCCCCCCCTTCAGGAGATGAATCAGGGGTCTGGTGATCTCTGCGTAGCCCTCAATGAACTTTCTGCTGTAATTAGTCAGTCCAAGGAGGCTCCTTAGTTCCCGCAGAGTTGTGGGGTCTTTCAGTTTCTGAAGTGCTTCCACTTTCTTTTCCTGCGGACAGAGACCCTGAGGAGTAATCTCATGCCCCAAGAAATTAACACGGGTTCTACACCACTGTGCTTTCTGAAAGGAAAGTTTTGCTCCGGCGGCCCGCAACTGCGTCAGAACATAACGGATCTCCGCTATGTGTTCCTCCACAGATGAACTTTTGATGAGGACATCATCTACATAAGCCAGGTTACCCCTCGCACCCAGGTCGGGCATGGCCTTATGTAGGAAAATATTGAACTCATTACCAGAGTTAAGGTATCCGAAGGGAGTCCGGGTCCATGTATACTGCTGGCCCCCAAAGGTAAAAGCCAGCTTGTATTGGTCCTCCCTACTGACCGGCACAGTCCAGTATCCATTGGTCAGGTCTATTGCAGTGAATACCTTTGACCCCTGGATCTGGGCCAGCCATTGGTCAATGTAGGGCAGAGGCCATCGGGAAGTATGGACCCGTTTGTTGAGCTCCCTGAGGTCGGCGCAGAGTCTCCACTGGCCATTTAGCTTCAATATTCCCAGCACCGGATTATTGAAGGTGCTGTGGACTGGACGGATTATTCCCTGTGACTCAAGGTTCTTAATGATTTCAGTAAGGGACTCCATTGATGCGAGAGGCAAGCGATATTGCTTCACAAACACAGGAGTCATGCCAGGGTCCGTGGGGATTGTTGTTGTGTGGATGTCAGTGCGACCACAGTCATATGAGTCTACTGCAAAGAGATCTTGGAAATCCAAGAAAACTTTTTTCAACTTTTGCTTTTGTTCCAGAGTCACACAGGCATCAGCTAGGTTGACTCTCTCTTCCACCATCTGCCTGAAGCCTGGAAAGACTTCTGGTTTGGCTATCTCCGCGGCCTCCTCCAGCTGGGACGAGAAGTCCCTGGTCAGAGTGCTGATTTGGACCGGAGGCTTCAGGTGGGAAAGGCAGCCCTCAAGGACCTGGAAAATCACCTCATCCCTCCTGAAGTCACAAGTCACATCTTCCTTACCATAGAGGCAGGAAGTGTACACCAGGAAGTTCCCCCCATGCCGGGTAAAAATCCTGTCTGGTGTTGTATTGTCCTCACTGTCACTGTCAACGCAGTCCTTGGGGATTGGCCCTAACAGTTCATTACCTAAATCAATGGAAAAATGTCGGTCCTCAACCGCCATTCCAATAATGGTGCCTGCGGCTAGAGTAATACTCTTTAAGTCGCTGTTATCCACCTCTATTAGAATGATGTCATGTTCTATGTTGACTACTGGTGTTGGGTTTACCCCTAACCCTTGCTGTTGGAGAGAAGCATTTAGAAGTATGTAAGCATCAGGGTTTTGCAAATATTGTCCTCTTTTAGCTTTCACTTCCAGGGAGAATTATCGGGTCCTTTCTCGGATGGTGACTTCCTCTTTGATCTGAATTTCAACTGCATAAGGTAGCAATTGAGCTGACCTAAATGCTTTTTCTGGATCATCAAAGCCCATGGGATTATCCGCTAATCGGGACCAAGCTTTGAAGTTTATTAGGTCCAAACTAATGGCAAAGCGATTGAGAATGTCACTGCCTAAGTAAAAGGCGGCAGGGACGTCTCGCACGACCCAACTATTGTGGACTATGCTCTTGTTGCCAATGGAGATTTTGAGCATACACCTGCTTGGCAGGAGATGTTTGGAATTAGGTGCTTCCAGGTCCATTTCCCATTTGTCTATCAGTTTGAAGGTGGGAATGGCTGGATCTTTTGGGAGTTGGCGAAACATGGCTTCGCTGATGAAGCTCTTACCATTGTTCACGCACACTCGAGCGAGAACAGAGTCCTTCCCATCATTTAACTGAACAGGGATGAACAACTGCTCTCCAATTTGCTGAATATCAGCCAGGCTCTGAGCTGATTTCACATCTTTCTGGACTATAGGAGTGGGAGTTTCTGATTGTGGATTAGTAAAGAATTTCAGGGTGATTCCTTCCAGTGTGGAATACCACCTTAAACTGGAAGGAAGGTTGATTTTCAGAAATAGAGAGGACCCCCCATCACCAGTCTGTTGTCCTACTGCTATTACTGTCACGTCTGGAATTTGGTTGTTCTGGAAGTGAAATTCTACTTGGTCAGATTTTTGTTCAACCATGTGGCAGTTGCCGTTTAAACTAACATGGTTGACACTCTGTTTTAATTTTATTGGTCGGCTAGTCTGGGTCCAGAGGACCTTGTTTACGCAATCTATTACGGGTGACAACCTCCTCAGGAGGTCATTCCCCAGTAAACAAGGGGTGCCCTCTGGAGTCACTACTATGACCGGGTGTTTCACTTTGTGTCGCCCGATCTTAATGTCCAAGTCTGCAGTCCCCTCAACGGGAATTTCCTTCCCGTCAAAGTACTGCAGTTGTCCAGGAAGAGAGGTTAGAGGAATTTTGTAATTCTCTCCCCTTCCTGCATTCAGTTCGTCAAAGGCCCTTCTGGACAGAAGGGTAGCTTGAGAACCAGTGTCCGCCAGTGCCAAAATTGTACCCTGCCCCTGTACTTGTACCGGGGCATAGTATCTTCCCTCCTTCTCCTCAAGGGGGCACAGATAATGCACATTTTTGGACAACTGGTGGGCTAACTTTCTGGTTTTGGACATCGCTAGCGAAGAGATTTGGGCAGAATTCTGTGGAGAGCCTTGGGAATCTGAAAGAAAAAATTGGCAACTGGAGATCAGAGCCATTGTGGGTTCCCCTGGCTCCGGTTCTGGGCCGCCCCCCCTTTTTGGAGGCAGTCATCAGGATGGGTTTGAACCAGGGGATTTTTTTGCTGTTGGTTCTGGGATGAGATGGTGGGCGGCGGTAGCTCAGTCTCCACATCTCCCCAGTCTGGATTTGCATCCCTAGGGACCCATTTTTCTTTGGGAGGAGTTCCCCCCTCTCTGAAGGAGAAGATCCTTTTCCCAGGATCCTCTGAGGATCCCTCTCCCTGAAATTGGAAGATCTGTACCTCCTCCTCAAACTGAGTCTGTTTGGGTCTTTTGTTTCTCCTACCCCCCCTCTGCTCCTTAGGAGGCAGACTTTCAGGGGCAAGAGATTTTGTTTCCGGTTTCTGGGTTTCCAGGGGCTGTTTACAAGTGAGGAAGGAAGCTTCCTCCAAGGCTTTACACCCCCCTTCCCTTTGTGCCTCCTCCCTGGGAACCGGTGAGTTATCGGGGTGCTGCCCCCGTCATTGTTCTGGAGCACCAGGTCCAGAGTTGGGTGCGTTCTGCGCCGGCATGCCGATCTGAGGGTTCTGCTGAGCCCTCAGTATGTGACCCAGATCCCGCGCCATGTTTTGAACCTGGCGCTCTAACTGGGAAACCCGCTCAGGCTGATACGGGGCCCTGTTTTCTCCCCTGGGCTGATCCCGGGAAGGGTAGCTATCCCTTCTTTGGTAGTAGCCCTGGTTGGGAAGATTTGGATACCCCTCCACCCTTGGCCTCCCCTCTCCCGGATTCGGTTGTCTGGGCTCAGGTAATTGGGGAAAGAAGGGTGGAGGATTTTGGGGCTGGAAGTTGGGTGGATACCTGGGGAAGAAGTTCTGCCCAGGGTTTGGTGAGTTTCTGCCCTCCTGTGAGAAGTTGGGAGGGAAGTTCTCTGGGTTAGGTGCTTGGCTGGATCCCCCCCTTGGGCTGGAGGAGTCCACACATAACCCAGGATGGGTCTGTTTCCCTTGTAACGGGGGCTTACATAATCAGGAGAGCGAGGGACCCCATTTGTGTGGCTGCCTCCCTGGATCCCTGTCTGTGACTGGCCCGAGGACCTTCTGGGCCTAGCATTATTAGGTGCAGGTAGGTTTTTAGGCCCCCCCCATCTGCAAATCTAAAACGGGGGTGACCTTTACCTCTGCCACCTTGGCAGCAGCAGGGGTGTTGTTGGCTTTGGGGTTTTTGGGCGCATTATTTTTATTTTCTATTGGCTTCTGCACCTCATAGATCCGGGTCGCCTGTTCAATGACCCAGTCTAAAGATCTTTTCTCGTGAAAATCCCTCACGAGCTGGGTCATTATGTATTTGGGCAAGGCATGGAAAAACGTATTAATAAATTCTCTGCTATCCGTGCGCACCCTTCTTGTGGTCTGTGCAAAAGCACGCTTTAACTCCTGCACAAATTCTTGTGGGGCCTGATCCTCCCCACATTGTAAATTGTAGGCTGCCTTGCGAGCCTCTTGAGGATTTCTATGAGTAGAAAAATGTTTCAAGATGGCCGCCTTATAGGTGGACCATCTTAAATGATTTTGGTCCTCCAGCCCCGCAAAGAAACTGGAGTATTCCGGGGAGAAGGTCCACTTTACATATTGAATACAGCTTTGGCTGTCCTTCAAATGGAAAGTCTCCATCATTTGCTCAAACAACTCTAAGTGCTCCCAAAAAGAATACTTGGCGTTCTTATGATAAGGCGTGATGACGCTCCTGATTGTCTTAATCTGCTTTAAGGGGTCCTTAAGCAAGGCCCTTTTTGTCTTATTGGCCCTTTTGGTCCGGGTAACCCTGGTCCATTCATCTTCTGACTCAGAGGCACTGCTCCCAGGGGTTCCCGTCTGTTCTTCCAGGTTTTCCCGGATTCTGCGAGCCTGGGAATGGCTGGCAGAATGTGGGGACCTGGTCTCCTGTGTCCTGTACCGCTCAGAGGAGTCTTCCGATCCCTCCTTGCTGCCAGGATTTGATGGGTACCCCCCCCACTGACCTAACTGGGCAGAGGTTTTCAGGATGCCCTTAATGGGCCTACTCTCCTGGGGTTCCCCATTAAATTGCACTGTGCTTGGGTGCCCATACCCGGATGCCCGCCCCTCCATTCCTGGGTGCTACTGGCCAATGAGCCCCATGCTTCTGGCTGGATAGTAATCTGCCATCCCTGTGGCCCTGTGCTCATGTGCGCCAGGGGACATGGGGGTGGCAGAGTCCAGGGACTGAGAGAGATAAAGGCCTCTGGTACTAGGGCTCCTGGGGTTATGCTCAGGAGTTTCTCTTTCCCAGCGAACCTCATCTCTATCCGCCCCTGCTCCCTCTTTGCAATGCAAGAGCCTGCGCCTTCAGTTCCTCAGTTAAGGCCTTACTAGACTCTATCAGTCTCTCCTGCCTCGCTACCTGTTGTTGGAGTCTATCATTGTGCTGGCAGAGAGCCTCAATCTCTCTCTGTGCCTCCTGATTGGTCCTGGAGCACTGGGCCAGTTTTTGCTGCAGGAGGGTTACCTCCTGAGCTGTGTCCCTATTGGCCTGCTCCTTTCTTGCCAGAGCATCCTCCACCCTCCTGGTGTGTTCTAACAAGTTCTGGTGTTCTTTTTGGAGGTCACCCAGCCCCTGAGGGCCAAGTGATTTTCTTCTGTTTTTCTTTTTAAATGGCAGACTTCCTGGCCTAAGGCGTCTCTTTCCTGACTAAGAGCCTGCATTTGTGCTGCCAGGTCGTCCCTCTGCCTTTGAAAGGCACCAGATTTCTGGCGTTCTTCATCAAACTCTGCCTGGGTATCCAGGTCTTTCAAAATCAGCTTGTTGCTCTCTGCCTTCACTCTATCTAGATGACTTTGCAGGGTGGCTACCTGCTCCGTGCATGCCCTGTTAAAGTCTCATTGTTGCTCCAGCTTTTTCTGTCTCTGCAGTAAGGAGTCCAAACTGTCTTGGTGCTCCTTCTGCAGGGCCAGAAATCTAGTATCCTGGTCAGCCTTTTCCTGTTGCAGTATATCCATGTCCTCTTTTATTTTAATGATATACTGCCTACTATCATTTTCTGACTCCTGGCTCCTCTGCAGCCTCTGCTCAGAAGAGTCCAGATCAGATTGGGCCTTCTGTAATGCCAGCAGTTGCCTACTCGCCAGATCTTGGCCTTCAACACATTTGTCCTGCATGGCTCCCATATGTAAATATAAATATGCCGCTACCCTGGCAATCTTGTTGTGCTCATCCTTGGCCTTAGAGAACATATATAGTTCACTCAGGGCCACATGTAAGGGACCCTGGTCTCTCCATATATATGACCCTGTTTCCGTGATCTGGGGCGCGATTGCTTGCAACCAGACCGTCTGGTCCTGATGAGTCCACTCACCTCTCACAAATAGCTTATGTAAGAAGTGCTCTCTGGCTATTTTCATATCTACCAAGGTCGTCATTCTGGAATTTGAGTTCCTTCCTGACTTACAGAAGTTTGTATTTTATTTTTGCAAAACAGACCTTTTCCTTAGAGCGTTCCTTTGAGGAGTGCTTTACAGCGTAACACAGCGTGGTGATCCGACCGGAAATGTGTATCTGGTCAGCTGGCACACTGTATTAATCTGCACAAGTGATAGATCTAATCCGGAATCCCCGGCTACGAGCCCCCAATTTGTAAGAGGATTCAATTCAACACTACAGCTAAGTCAATCCCTAGTCTGGGATACTGAATGGAAACCCTTATTGATATATCTTTATGTCCAGTTCATGCGTTCTGGATGACTACCCCTATATAGCACCCCTCTCTTGGAATCCCCCTGACCCCACTGAGCCAAGAAGTAGTTCTGTTTTGCAAGTTAAAAGGTTTATTTGAGAATTTAAACAATATATATACATATCACACTTTATAATAAATTAATAATTGAATATCACACTTAATCTGATATGATAAAGATTAACAACGGAGAATCTGGCACTAGCCCACTTCTTTATAATCACTAAGGAGTTGACATGAAATGGATAAGGTAGCACACTGGTAAATAGGGGCAGAAGAATAATGTGGTAGAGAATGCTTTATAGGGTTCAAGGAAATGCAAGGTTGAATGAATGAAATGCAGTATAGAAGATAAACTGATATGGTTTCACAAAAGACAAGGTAATCACTTTCCCTTTGTGGCAATTCACCCCCCCTATACAATGTAAGGAGATGGAAGGAAGAGCACACGGTTCAGGTATGCAATCACAATGTAATACAGAGTTCCAGTTTCCCAGCAAGCTTAGAGGAGAATAGATATGAGTTTTACACAGGCTCAAAATGCTTTAAAATGTGATAGCAATATATTGGAAAATGTGCTAAAATGATTTTAATTCCCTCTGGAGGTTCAGGTTGAGGATTAGTTGGTTTAAATAAGTTCAGGCTTACTTTAGCAATGTTCTAGGAATGATTGGCAGGTTAAACGAATTTTTGGCAAATGAAAGCAAGGAAGCTGCTGTTTTCACACGTGGAGAAATTTGCAAATTGCGGTAAAATTCGCGAGTGCGTTTTTCGCGATTGCGGCAAAAGTATAGAGAAAAGGGATGCGGGTCTAGGTTCGTTGAAAAGCCAATATTCCCAGCTTCCAGAGGAAAGTTACTGCAAGTCTCTAAGACAAACGGTCACGGAGATATGAGCGATATGGTAAAGGTCGTTTTTCAGATTTGAAATTTTAAAACTTCAAAGTGACAAGTTACAGCTAGCAACTAGAAATGACAGGTGACAGCTTTGCAAATGACAGGTGACAGTTAGGAGACAGTTCTGGTTAGATTAAAATAGATTGAATTATATTATTTTAACTAAGAGATTGGTTCTGCACAGTTCTGCTAGGTACTCACAATATAATTAGAAATAGAATGGGCCTCGCCACGGATCTGGTCAACAGGTTTTCTTCACTCGCCACGGACGGTTTCTGCGCACAGCGTCTGGGTCAGCTCTCTAGTTCTGCGAACAGCGGTCTGGGTCAGCTCTGCTCTGCCTCTGGTTCTGGATACTGCTCTGCTTTCCCTGGGTACAGCACTGCTTCTGGATCTTTCTGCACAGCTTTCTCTGGACCCAGCGCTGATCTGCACGGCTCCTGGATGCTGCTATCGCTGTTAGGTTTGCTGGATGCTGAGGCCCACTGAGAAGAGTTCTCAGTTTGTGGGTTTAGGCCCTTGCTTTGAGTTCTGAATCAAGTTCTTTGGAGTTTTAAAGTCTAAGTGTTGAATCTAGTATCTTCTGGATGTTGTGTGGTCCGGCAGAGCGCGTTGCAGCAAATGGAATTGAATGTCCCTATCTGTCCTGACTGTCTGCTTTTATCTGTTTTGAAAGTGGGTGGAGAGGCTAGCTTTCTAGGCCCAACCCCTTCAGAGTTCGGATAGGTTGGAGAATTCTTTGCGTTCTCACTGGAGAGCAGGATTGTGTGTCAGAATGATGTCATTTAATGGCTTTCAGAAAGGACACTCCCCTGTGAAATTGCACACAGTCTATATTTGATCAAAAAGACATATTTGCACAGGTACACATTTGTTTAAAATTACATGCACCCATCACATATCACAGGAGGTATACCCTGTCCAAATCTGCTCTTCCTGGGGGCTTGCATTCAGAAATGGCAACATTTGCACTTTTTAACTGGTTTTGCAATATCAGACATTAACCCAAATTTACACACATGTGCGCAAGGAGTATGGACATTAATTGATGAAGTGTCAGATTTTTAACATGCATACATTTTAAGTAATACCCTCTTAACTGCCAGCTTGCCCCCAGATCATACCACCGGTTGTAAAAACCTCTTAAAATGTGGGCAGAAAAATCACAAGAATTATGGTATCATTTAAATAATTTTCACAAGTCCGCTCTATGAATGATCCATCTTTTTAGAGTTATGTTCTGGCCCCAAAGGGGTGTGGTTTCCCCACAGCACAAGGTTGAATTTCTGGTTTTTCCAGTTCTGCCAAGCCAGCTTGCTCTCACAGGCAGTGCTCCTCCCCTTTCCTTCCAGGAGGAAGCCACATTTACGACTCCCACCAATAAAACATTTGCCTGAGTCAGGACAGGACTTCGTTCAATTTCCTGCAGAGCCCAGGTAATTCAATCAGAGAAGTGTCATATCCCTTTTGGTGGGAACAGCAAAAGGCAGCTAGGCCTGGGAGCACAGCTGTTGTGCAAGTCTCAACTCCTGTCGGGGGTAGCTGGTGGGCAGAATTCAGTTCCTTAAGCCAGGCCCCAGCTAATGTCACTTTTAGTTACCCAGTTTTCTGCATTCAAATAAAACTAACCATTTTTACATATGCAGCTAGAATGCTGATTCTAAGTTTAAAACTATGACATTTAAACAATTGAAACCTATGTGACACTCAAAAGTAGGTCACTCATTTCTTTTAAACATTTAGATTTTTAGTGTTTTTCAGTCCAAATGTACTTAAACTGCTGAAATCCACAGCTCTGCCAGTCTTGTTATAAACCTTCAAGTCACTTCAGAATATAACTTTACATTGGATCCACCTCTCAGTAAGTCTTTCTTTGGCCTGCTTTGGGTTCATTTATTCAGTTTTTCACAAAAAAGTCTGGTTTAAAACGCCGGCTTTCTGATAGTGGTGAGTACTGGTAATGCACCCATTTTTGGGATTTAAGAAAATGAATTCCCCACAATTCTAGGTTGCTTTTGGCAATCAGCATTGCCATTCCCAATGGTTTCAGGCTACTGTGTGGGTAGTCCAATGGTGGTTTTAGGCAGTGCCCTTCTGTGCCCATAACATCGGCAAAATGGGTGGCAGCCTATTCTTTATGCCTTTCCCTGGGCATTTTCTGGGAAGCTCTGGCCATCATGATGTTTTCAATGCCAGTACTGCACAGTTTTTGAGGTAGGGCTCGGATGCATGGGTAAAAACATCCCACATCAGTGAGGTGAAGCTTTGTCTCTCTGAGCACAAAAATATGTATTTATATATGTATATATATGGATTGTTGCTCCAAAAGAAAACAACGAGTCGATACCATAATTAGGCTAACAAAATCATGTATTTTGCTTATTTTGCTTATTTGCAAACTTTTGTGGAATTTCTACACTCCCCAGGCAAGGATGAAAAGAAGTCTTTTAAAAACATTACAGTATTACAACGTAAATAGATCTTCCTGGAAATACTCTGGCATCTGTGCCTGTCTGTGTACCTGATGTGTAGGTTCACTAAGAAAGGCATGCATTAGATGGTGAACTTCCCCGCACATTGCAATCTTCAAGGTCTAATTGGTTCACTGTATTAAGTGGGACAGGGGTCAGAGGAACTGAAGAACAGACAAAGGAAAATGCAGCCCACCCTGTGGGAATTTTTTGACAAAGGCAGGAGGGGATGGGTTAGTGTCACTCATTGTAAGTACAGTTGAGTTGAAACTCAGTATGTCTTGTCAGTCACTTTACAAGATCATTGGTGGCACAATCATCAACATGTCAGGCTTTTGCCTCTAGAAGGCTGAACGAGGGGATACACAACACGTTATGTGTGAGGCCTCTGACTTCTGGAGCAAAGTGTGGGACCTTTGTGTCAAATTCCATATCGGGATTGTGTTACATCACAATTGTGAGGGAAGGGTGAACTTTGACGAGAGACAGGGGTCTGGACAAGACTCTGGTACATTTTTCAGCTGGGGCATTTTGAGGCCAGATGTGGCTGGGTTGGAGTGAGTCCAGCAATTATTCATTACCATAGAGAGGCTGGTGGGGCTGGTCCAGTGTTAGTTGAATGCCGGTGAACAGCTTTGAATGATGGAAAGTGCCAGATCTGAATCTGTGATCCCTGTATCTCTATGGGTAGAGAAAGTGAGAGCCTGCTAATTGGGATAGTGTCTCATGACACCGCAATGTCTGTTCAAGCACCCTGCCAGTGTATTGAAAATGTGCATGCATTTAAGATCATAGGTCTTTCTGGCTTTGTCGATCCTGAAATTAACACAGAGTACAGCAATTTTGAGATCATCAAATGTATGATTAGCTTCTGAGAAATGCTCACCAACTGGACGATAATGTGTGCATCGCTTGACACGCTGATGATGAAAATGCATGCATTTATGCAGAGGTTGACTAGTTTCTCGTACATTAGCACTGCCCGAGACATTTCATGGACATATCAAGTAAACAATATTGCTGGATGCACATGTAAAACGCCCTATCATTTTGTAGTCCTAACTCATCTGGGATATCGTGTCTCTTGATTGGGTCCAAAATGTCATGTGAGAAAGTTAGAAATGTTTTGTTCCTGCAAAGCACGGTTCCATAATCAGTGTTATTTGTGTGTATTTTGCTTCTGACCATCATTCCCTTCAGATTGGCTGGGTGAAAGCAAGGAGGGACATCTCAGGGACAATTTCTCTCAGAGGTTCATCTTGTTGCAGGATGGGTTGGAGTACCTCAGCAATCTTACAGAGGGCTTCCAACTCTGGATTGTATGAGACTACCATTGGCACCCAGGTCTGCGTCTCTTTTGCTCTGTATTCTAAGAGGTTGCTCTTGGAGGGATCCATGTCATGTGAATCTGGCTGTCCACAATTCTGTGCGTGTATCCACAGTTTATGAAGTGTGATCTTAAAGTCTCTATGTTTTTATCCTAGTCCTTTGTATCTGAGCATATTCGATTGCATTGTTATGTTCTGCTTAATATTGTAGCATGTTTTACTCTTTAAGTAGATGGAAAAGTCAGTTGGTTTGTGATATACTGTGGTCTTTAGCTGGCCATCTTTTACTGTTATGGTGGTGCTGCGGAAATTTACTTTTTGTGGTTGATGGTTGTGTGGAATTCATTAAATGTTCTGTGAATATTTAGGATCTCCTGTTCCTGAAAAGTCCAAATTATGAGGATGCCAGTGATGTAGAGTATGTATCTCAAAGGTCTGCAGTAACAGGTGGCATGGAAATCTGTCTCTGATTGTGCCATGAATAAATTTACATACTGTGTCACCATTTGACTACCCATGGCCGTCCCCATCATTGAGAGATAAGTATTAGTACCAAATGTGTAATACTTGGGGGCCAAGATAAATTCTATGCACTAGCCTATTGTGTCAGAAAGTGGGTTTACGCACCAAGAGCATTCTTACATGCCTCAGTGCCATTGATATGGGGAATGATTATGTAGAGTGACTCCACATACATGGGTGCCAGTAATGTGCCCATTGGGAGCGGGCCTATATCATCTAGTAGATCAATGGGGACCTGGATGTAGCTGAGTGTCTTTCTTACAGTGGCTTCAAGATGTTTTTGACCCAGCCAGAGATGTTCTCAGTCAGCGTGCCTGATCCAGAGATGATGGTGCATCCAGGGTGGTTTTCTTTCAGTGTTTTGGGGAGCATGTAAAAAGTTTCAGAAACTGGGTAAGCATTCTCAAGTTTCTTGATGATCTTGTTGAGTTCTCTTTTATATTGTTTTGGTGGGTCTTCCTGAGAATTTTGTAACGTCTTGTGTTTGAAGGCTGCCTGTGCACCTCCTGCACATAGCCATCTTGCACAGCAAGCACCTAGTAAGGAGTTTAAAGCCTGTTCGGTGACCCTTTGAAGGGATTTATCTGTGTTTTTAGTGTGATTTCCAATCCCTTTTTTGTGTTGGATTGCCCCTAGAGTGCACTGTGTTTGTGGTCTAGTTCTTTATTCTGTCCCTGTTCCTCTTGCCTCCCATCTTCATAGCAATTGGCTGAGGCAGTCAGGTGTTTCTGACCTCTGTTTTTGGAGTCCTTTCTTACTACTTTCCACTACCTTCCTGATAGTAATCCATATCCATCCTGTACAGCAGTCACCTGGTAAGAAGCTTACAGCCTGTTTGGTGTCCTTTTGGAGGGATTTAACAGATTTTTAGATTTTTTTTTTTGCTACATTGCTCCTAGAGGGCACTGCCTTTGTGGTTGAGTCTTGTGTTTTTCTCTATCCCTTTTTCTTCCTCTCCTCCCACTCTCTATTTCTTAAGAATTGCTCCCAGGGCAACCTTGCCTGGCAGCCCGTGAAGGGCACAGGCTAAGAGCACCCGCTTATGGTACAACCATCCCTGTTTGCTTGGCACCCCAGTTCTGCAGTGCACCATGCTCCTTTTCTACAGTTACTTCCAGGTAAGGGATGTCTTCACGGAATCTTACAACTACTTGAATTTTTCAACACCTCTCTAATGGTTCTCAAGGTGTTCCAACTGGATGTACATCAAATCTCGCCACTTGTTGCATTCTGCTACACTTGCAATTTGTAGGACCAGGCTGCCCAGTTGAAATTGCTGCTTTGAAACTGGTCACTCTCTATATTTCCCATACCAGCATTTTGCCTCCCAGAGTGACCCATGCGTAGTGCACCAATTTTGAATTTTGTCACAGCTATGGCAGAACCACAGCCGATTGTTGCTGCCAAATGGGTGGCAACACATTATAATTTCCCTGCTCAGTGAGTTGATTACTGCTGCTTTTAAATTTAGCCACACTAGAGATGTGCTGGCTTGATGCCCTTTGTTTTTTAACTTAACCACACTAGAGTTGGTCTGATTTAGTTAACACCACCTTTGAATTTAGCAACTCTAGATCTATACTGACTTGATTGCCACTGTTTTGAACTTAGCCACACTAGAACTGTACTGATTTAGTTAACATTGCTTTTGAATCTAGCCACACTAGAACTATACTAACTTGTTCCCCCTTGAATTTAGCCACGATAAAATTGTAATGAATTGGTTAATGCTTCTTTTGAAGCTAGCCACACTAGAATTGTGCTGAGTTAGTTAATGTTGGTTTGAATTTAACCACACTGGAATTATACTGATTTGGTTACTGTGCATGTTGCTGCCTTGTTATCACGTCACTGTTTGTATTTAGCACGCCATACATTTAGCCCACAGAGTGTCCCAAATGTAGGTTTTACAGCCCTGTCATTTTGACACTAGTCCACAGAGTGTCCCAAAAATAGGTTTTACTGCCTTGTTATCACACCACTGTTTATGTAGTGCCACTACTTTACTTGCATTTAGCTGCAGAGTGTCCCAAAAGCAGATTTTGCAGCCCTGTTATCACGCCACTGTTTGCATTCTGGCACTATTTACATTCATGCCCCGAAGTGTCCCAAAAGTAGATTTTGCTGCTTTCAAATCTCTCCCCTGTTTGTATTTTGGCACTACTTGCATTTAGCCCCTAGAGTATCCCAAAAGTATACTTTGTTGCCTTGTTATCATGCCACTGTTTGTGTATTGCCACTACTTACTTTTAGCCCCTAGAGCATCCCAACAGTAGATTTGCTCCCCCCCCACGGGGGCCCGAGAGCCCCAAATGAGAATTGCTAAATGCTGCAGTGTTTCTGCCTAAATCTGCTTTCCCATTTGGGGATCAAGCCCCAAATGGGAAAGCAGATTTAGGCAGAAACACAACGCGGTTGTGTTTGAAAATGCTGCGGTTTTTCTTTCTAAGTTTCTCAGGCTCAGAGGAGCCTGAGAAACTCAGAAAGAAAAACCGCAGCGTTTTCAAACACAACCGCATTGTGTTTCTGCCTGCCGTGGCTATCACTTTGGGTCTTCGGTGCTCCCCCAGGAGAGCATCGGAGACCCAAAATGAAAGCCAAGGCAGGCAGAAACACAACACGGTTGTATTTACATGCCGCAGTGTTTCTGCCTAAATCTGCTTTCCCATTTGGGGCTTTAGGGCTCCCCGCAGGGAGCCCTAAAGCCCCAAATGGGAAAGCAGATTTAGGCAGAAACAAAACGCTGTTGTTTTCCGGGGGAGCCCTAGAGCCCCAAATGGGAAATCAGCTCTATGCAGAAACACCGCAGCATGTAAACACAACCGTGTTGTGTTTCTGCCTGCCTTGGCTTTCACTTTGGGTCTCTGGTGCTCTCCTGTGGGAGCACCGGAGACCCAAAGTGATAGCCACGGCAGGCAGAAACACAACGCAGTTGTGTTTGAAAACGCTGTGGTTTTTCTTTCTGGGTTTCTCAGGCTCCTCCGAGCCGGAGGAGCCTGAGAAACTTAGAAAGAAAACCGCAGCATTTTCAAACACAATAACATTGTATTTATGTTTGCGGTCGCTTCAAAAACTACCATCAATACACCTTTTTAAAGCTGTGGTTTTATTTCTAAGTTTTCCAGGCTCCTCCAGCCCCGAAAACCTAGAAAAAACCCTGCAGCTAGTGCCTATTTAAAAAAAAAAATAAATAGCACTTACCTAGATGCAGCTGCAGCTTTTCTACCTGTAGTCTCCGGTCCCCGTCCTCCGCGTACAGCACCAATGAAGGAAAAGCCACCCAGTGGTAGCTTTTGTTTGCTACAGCTGGCTGGCATTTCCTTCATTAGTGCCGCAAAAGCCAAAGCGAGCACAGCTGCGGGCATCCATTTCACAAAAGCTTGAATTGCTCAAAATTTTACATAGGGACTTTGAAAAAAAAATGCCAATCGTTTTTTAAATAAAAAAATGTGGGCGAACCATTCCTTTAAGAACAATCATTCAACAGACCAGACCATCAATGTAAGCCATGCTACCAAAAACATGCCCCCAGAACTCCCAGTAACTATTATGGCAACAAATACCACAACAATCAATTGCTTCTGACCTGTAAGTGAAGAAACTTTCAACAGACTAATAAAGACACCAACCTTGCCGGATCCCACAGTGACCTAGGCCCACTGGGCATCTTCATAAAACTCCTCAACCACAAAATGCCAACCTCATATTTCGACTACTAATGAACATATCCCTAAAAATGGGAAAAGTACCTAAAATCTTCAAGTCAGCATACATCAAGCCCCTCCGAAAAAATTAAACTGGAAATGGGGAAGATCTATATTGAATCTACCGTACCCAGCGAAAATCCTTCAGAACCACATCTACAAAGTACTAATCAACTATATAGAACGCAACTGAATATTCAACCACTCTCAAGTCAATTTCAGAGCCATGAGAGGAACTTAATAAGCACTTCTATCCAAATGGGATGACCTAAAAATAAATGCAGACACCAGCACCCAATTGCTCTCATATTACTAGACATATCAGCCGCTTTTGACACAATCAGACACACAACATTAATACAGAGACTGGAGGAATTCAGCATAAAAATACTTGGCACTCCAATGGCTGAAATCTTTCCTCACCAACCAAACAGAAGAACACACTTACTGCCATTTGCATCTAAAATTAGAAACATCACCTGCGGCGAACAACAAGGATCAAGCTTCTACCCACTCCACTTCAAATCTACATGTCCCCCCTAATGAAACGCATTCAGACCCATGGACTGACTGCCTACAACTACGCAGCTCATACCCAACTCATCTTTAAGATAAGCTACACCCAAGACCCAAACAACAACATCAACAAATTTCTCTCGGACATGTACATCTGGATGATAAACAAGCTCACGCTTAATCCATCAATAACATAATTAATGATCTCCCCTCCAGAAGGCAATACAACACAGACACACCTGAGCTGGCCACCGTGCATGGGAAACCAACCAGAAAGATCGTCAGTGATAACAAAAGTCTGAGAATCCTCATGGGCAACCGACTCTCTCTAGAACCAAATGTAGACACAATAGCAAACAAATGTTTCTACCTCCTGCAAATAAATCCGGTCAAAGTAAAGAAAACTCTGTACAACCAGGACTATGGGCCTCATTCCACGGATGGCGCTAAGGGATTACCGGTACCGGTAAGGGCACCGGTGCCGGTAATCCCTTAGCGCCATACTACGAGGTCCCTCAGCGGGTCCCGTCCTTAATGTGTGGCCAGACCACACGTTAAGGAAAGGACCCGCGAGGGACTTTAGGGCAAATAACGGTACCGCTAACAGCGGTACCGTTATTTGCTCCTTCCCCATTGCCATTGAGCATTATGGGGACTCAAATGGGAATGGGGAAGAGCCTTGGTGAATGGGGAATTACCGCCCTGCCAACCTTGGAATAGGGCGGCAATTACCCCATTTACCAAGGCGAAATCGGTAAAATACCGACGGCAACCATGGCGCGCCATGGTTACCGCTGTCTGTGTAATGAGGCCCTATGTGTCCACTGTAGACTTATTTGATGGTTATTCTTACTTGAAACATCTTTTGCACAAGGTCAAGACCAGGGTTATGATAGCACGCCATATCTATCACTCTTTCCGAATAAACAATATCGTAACATTATAATGTGCTTTAGGTGGAATTTTCTTACAACAAAAGAGGTACAGATAAAGTTAAGGCTTATAGACTCATCATACCCAAATTGTAGGCTTTGCAAGAGTAAGGAGTCTGTAGAGTCAGTTGGGCATTTGTTTTTGGAATTCTCTGCCCTGCTTTTGAAAAGAACGACATATTTAAAAAAATGAAAGGTGGAACAGCAGAACCTCAGACTCAAAAGTAGTCTGTTAGAGACTCCAGAATCCTCCGCCAAAGTTAAAGATCATGGCAGTAGTAGCATTTGTAAAATCTTGGCCATTTTTAAATATTGAAGTTGGGAGTGTATAAGATTGAAATATGTTTTATCAGCATTCTGTAACTTATTGGATTTTTAGTATAATCATGCAAAAGATATGTGTGTAAGATGTGTTTTACTAGGGTTCTCTTATACTGTCCTGTTTGATTTCCCTGGAAAGTCCTCTTGTTTCCCTGGGACCCTTCTCCTCCCAGCTGATCCTCCCGGCAAACACCCCCCCAGGGTTAGGATCTGGATCAGGAAGCGGTTGCCTTTGCCTATCCACCTGGGAGGAGACTTTTGGTAGGGTTTTTGTGAGGAATCTATAGGGTTCATCACAGGAGATTCTAAAAACGGTACCTTTCACAATAATATCTGAGGTGGGTAAAGCCATTGATAACACAAATCTCATATTCTCCCAATACCTGAGATGTAAGCCAGGATGTTTATATGGTTGGACTGGGAGAATATTTGAGAATATCCGCCCAGCTCCTTGTAATCAAAGTTCCTGCCATCACACTAATACCTAGATGAGCTTTAAGTTCCCATCTCCTATTACAAAATTGTCCAATAGATTATGTGGTCACCCTTCCCAAAACAGTAGGGAAATGCAGATTCCAGGTTAGTGATTCATGGTGAGGATCAATTTCTATACAGTTCTTCTAAACCATAAGTAAGGAAGCAAGCTCTTATTTGAGTTTCTGAATCCAAACACCTGTATGGTGCTTGTGGAAATTGATTCAAGATTGTTTCAAGTGGTGAAGTTGAACTTAAAGTGTGCCTAACAGCGTCACTGTGCCAAAGTTTGAACTTAGAAAGTATGCCTAATAACGTAACTGTGGTATAGTTGAATTTAGAAAGTGTGCCTATTAGCATCACTGTGGTAAAGTTGAAGTTTCTTACACCTTGTTTTAGGAATATTACTCTTTTCTTAACATGTTTCAAAGTATATGTGAAACGTTTTTAACTTAAATTTGGGTACGTTCAGAAAAGACGCAGATGAATGACCAAGAACTTATGAAGTTTACCGGAATGCTATGTCCTGACGAAGATGGACATCACCTGCATGTCTTTTTATATGTGTTATTTCCATCGAAACTACTCTTTTCTAATGGTGCCATGTTTTCTATATTACTTGTCTTTTTTCTTATGACACCTGAGTAGTCGACACACAGCATCAGCATCCCATAGTCAGATTTCAGTGTCTGTGTTATACTGTTTTGTTTTGGAACTAATATTACTTTTACAAGTTTTTTGTCTGCTCTTCAATTGACTTTTGGAATCATTGATTGTTTTTTTAGATTACCAATATTGCTTAGATTGTGCCATTGTTATATATTTTGCTATTTGCACATTTAGTCTGGTCAGAGAGACCGGGGGTTCTCCACCTGAGTGATTCCCTTCACTCGTTTGGGGCACCACATACGGCATGCCCAGACTAATATTTAGGATCAATGTGATTCATTCTTTTTGTGATCTTCTGCAGCAGTTTATAACTGAAACTAGCACTTTAATCAGTATGCACTTTTGTATACAGTTGTAAGATATATTTCTGTACACTGTAACTGATCTTTTGATGATTTAATACTCTTTTTAAAGATTCTAATTGAATTAAATCAACACAGTATTTTAAACATTTTTTTTGCTTGATATATGAACCTTTTCTTTTTTCCACTGGCTTGTCTCCTGTTTACTACTGTTTATTTGCTTCCCTTTAGTCAGCAAAGTAGGGGAAACCCATCCATTGTTTTGTTGTACTAAGTGCAGTGTATTTACTGTGTGGGTTATTATTAACGTTAATGCAAGGTTTTCTTTTGTTTTTTCTCCAGAATAATTTTCCTGAGTGAGGTGTGGTGATCTCTTTGGGGTTATTTCTAGTTTGGGTTTCCACATACATAATTCTTTTCTCTTCTTCTGTTGGTCTTTGAGACTCTCAAAATGTTTTCAATATGGCTGCCTCAGACATTTATTCCTTTAGTGAGGAACAATTGGCTGAAGCAATTCGTGTACCCTCTTTCTTTGATTCACTGGCAGAGACCACTGGGGAACAATCCAACACGGGTATTACTAGTGAAGGTATTCTCAAATTAAGAAAAAAGAAATTTAGGACCGAGATGCACGGTCACCTGCTAACAGAATATCTTAAAAAGAACATCATTCCGCAGGGTCTGCTAGTCAGGAATGAACCATGCCTTTTTGTCAACGACCTAGAATATAAAACAGCATTCTCTGGGATTGGTACCAAATGCAGTCGAGACTGGATGCTTCTGGCTATTAACACAGCCCTAAAGAAAAGCGTGCTCGTGGGCAACGAAATTGACGATGCAGAGGCAGTGTTTTCATTGATACAACTATTCTTAATATTAAAGAGAAGCTTGATCTCATAGATAAACACACTAAAGAGTTTATCAAGCTCACTTCTACCAAACAAAATGGAAAAACATAAGAAAGACATTTCCACTTTCTCTAAAGAGACTGCTTACCCGTATTTGAGCCCCGATTACGCGGGACCCGGTCTGTGGATCGATCCTGCCAACCCTAACCAAGGTCCCCAATTTTTTAGAAAGAGGGTAACTTTTTCCGATAGCTCTTCGGGTGGGAGTGGCTCCTTTCTGAATCAAAACACACGTGGACAAAGAGGATGCCAATGGAACAGAGGTCCACGGAGAGGGAGAAGAGGACGCCAGAATTGGCATTACCGACTGTATATGCAGATGGCAATGTATGCACCTCAGGGGCCATACCCGACTTTGCCTCCTCCCAATCTCCCTTTTCCTCCCGCCGAGTCAGGACACCCTCCCTTAGAGAACATTTTCCAGACCAGGAGGAGATCATACCAACGCTAACTCTTCTATCAGCAGTCTATAATATCTCCAAATGGACACTAACTGAAAATGAGATCACTGTCCTTGAGAAGGGTTTTCCCTTTATTCTGATGCCTAATCCCAGCCAAATGGATTTAGAAATGGAGCTCCGGGGCTTTTTCAGAAAAATCATGCTAAGGGATTATTATGGTGGTAACAATAATGATTCAGATAACAACAATACACCGTTCAAACCCTAATCTACTTTCACGCCAACATCACAGATGGTCTCAAATGAAATCATTTTTTAACGTGCGGTACTCTGGGATTACCATTCCATTTTTTCTGGACCAATGGATCCCAAACACAATCAATGCTACAACTTTTCCAAAAAGGACTGGTCTTGCCTTCAAGAACTTAAAGGAGACACTTGTATTATCATCAAACAAGCTGACAAAGGCGGAGACGTAGTTCTGTGTGATGCTTCTTTTTACGACTCGGAAGTATCTAGACAACTAGACAATACTAACTTTTATTTGAAACTTAGAGGTGACCCTACAGAGGGAATACAAAATGAAATTCTAGTCTTAGTTACACGGGCAAAAGATGCTGAGATCTTGAGCATATAAGAATTTCAATTCCTTTCAAATAAAGGGACGCAAGCCCCCTTTTCTATATTCTTTTGAAAATCCGTAAGAATATGTTAAACCCCCCAGGAAGGCCAATAGTGTCCCTTTGTGGCTCGATTTTAGACCCAATGGGGAAATACATCGATTTTTTTCTCAAAACCCTGGCCGGTGATACTCTGACATATTTGGCAGATACCACTGATGCAATTGTCCACCTTGAAGGCATACCTTTTGATTCTATCAACAATTTGTTTATTACACTGGATGTGGAGTATTTATACTCCAACATTCCACAAGCAGAGTCATTGCCCATTATTAAATTCTTCCTGGACCTTAGAAGCGATCCGCAGCTAGTTCCAAATTTATTGTTGATTTATTACAAATCCCTCTTACCAAGAACTATTTTAGGTTCAAAGAAAGCTTTTACTTACAAGTGAAAGGAACTGCGATGGGTGCTGCATTCGCCCCAAATTATGCAGACTTTATTCATGTGGGCTTTCGAAAAGGTTTCCATTTTCGAGGACTCAAACCCTTTTTTGCAATGCATCACCTTTTACAAGAGATACATAGATGATATGATTATCATCTGGGACAAAACTAAGGGAGACCATGAACAATTTTAAACATGGATCAACTCCCAAAATGAACATCTAAAGTTTACTATATCCACCAGTAATACATCTATTCCCTTCTCAAATCTTATTCTCAAAACAAAAGATGGAGCTATCTCGGTGGACCTTGATCAGAATACTATTTTACATTTCGATAGCTTCCATCCCCAAGCTCTGAGAGAAAGTATCCCCTATGGACAATTCTTAAGGGCCAGACAAAACTGTACAGAGAAGAAAGATTTTGTGGCCCAGTCCAATACCATAGAGGAAAGATTATCCCAGAGAGGCTATCCTTCGCATATAATAAGACAGTTGAGGAAAAGGGCAAGATATCAACATCGAGAAATATTGTTGGCAAAAAATTGCCGTGAAAATCTGAATCAATCACGCATGGTCTGTGCAATGACTTACAATACACACCATGCTAAAATTAAGAAAGTGATTGGCAAACACTGTCATCTGCTCCAAATGAATATCCCTGATTTGGAACATCACATGTATGCGTCCAAAAAGGGTAGGAATCTGAAGGGTTGGTTATCACAGGCTGACAGATTGTGGACTTTACAGCCAGCGAAAACTATAACTGAGATGTGGTGTATGGAAAAGATTACGGGCCATTATCCATGTGGTACATGCTGCCGGTGTGGTTCTACCTCTGCGACTAACACGGTCACCATCAACCACAGGTCATGGAAACTTAGAGGCCACACGACGGGCAACTAAAAAAATGTGATCTATGCCGTCATGTGCCCATGTAAGAAAACTTATATAAGCAAGACATCTAGGCCTATTAAATTCAGGATATCAGAGCACAAGTCTAGAATTAGGACTCGCAATTTATCTTCACCTTTAGTTGCCCATTTTCTAGATCGTCTTCATAATTGTGAGAAATTAAGATGGTGGTGTCTGGAACGTATAGCAGGATCTGACCAATATGCCAAAGCCAGCAGACTTGCTTCACGCGAACATTGGTGGATATATAACACCAAAAGCCACATTTTGGGCTTGAATGCCCAAGAAGAATGGCAATCAGTATTTAATTAACAGACCATTCGAGAACAAAGGTGCCCGTGGCTATTTGTGTATACCATCGAAAAGCCCTAGTTCAGGCTTACATGCTCTGCAAGTATGGCTATTGGCATTCGGCATTCAACATACAAGCCATTTTAGAACCTAGGCCTATGGAGCTGTTTGTTCCATGCTGTTCGCGTCTTTTCATCTTCCTTCATCTTCCTTTATTATTTATTAATTTTTATACATATGTATATATTATTCATATATATCTAATGGGTTACATCTTGGTAGCCATCCATTTCCTGTGGCTAACGTGTTACTTTCGGTGGGCCCATACAAACATGCAGATTTGCCCTTACCTGAGATTTCTATATTAGTGTGGTTGTTTTATTTTTCAGGTGGTCCTTATGAGCACCTGTCCCTTGGCGTGGTCCACATGCCGAGTGGCTTTGGGCTCATTTCTGGTAGTCTGCAGCCAGCTTTGCTGTTCTTTTCTGCAGTGTTTGGTCCGGTTGCATTTGTGGGACTGTGCCTATGGGTTGCTTGCGTTGTGTTCTTTGCCAAGTGAGCGCATGGATGCACTGTTAGAGACTACAGTTATGCTAGTTGTAGTGCGCGGTTCATTCATTGCGAGTTCTTATGGTTTCAAGTTTTCTTCCCTCTCGCCCCCCCTTCATTGTTCCTCACTAAACCTTCATTGTGATATGTCACACGCAACACGTTTGGAGACGTGCATTTAGGTCGGGATGTGCCGGACGCATGACGGTCCGGCACTTCCGGTTTCGGTTTCGTCCTAACACGGTCCGCATGTGTTTCCCTATTTACACAGGTAACTTTTAGGCACTCTGCAGCTAGTGCTGGTGGTGCTTATCAGTATGCACTTTTGTATACAGTTGTGTGATATATTTATGTACACTGTACCTTATCTTTTGATGATTTAATACTCTTTTTAAAGATTCTAATTGAATTAAATAAACACAATATTTTAAACAATTCTTTTGCTTGATATATGATGATCTGTGTGGCAGCCAAGGGGACCTTTCCGCCTCTATTAGGTTGGATGATGTCCACGGAGTGAACCTTTTATTCTTTCCGCTGGCTGTTTACTACAGAACTTAAAAAGTATGCCTAATAGCGTAGCTATGGTATAGTTGATTTTAGAAAGTGTGCTTAATAGCATCACTGTGCCAAAGTTTGAATTTAGAAAGTGTGCCTAATAGCGATTCTGTGGTATAGTTGAACCTAGAAATAGCGTAAATGTGATATAGTAAAGTTAGTGCCTATTAGCGTCACTGTGGTAAAGCTGAACTTAGAAAATGTTCCTAATAGCATAACTGCTGTATGATGAATTTATAAAGTATGCCTAATTTAACATCATTCCGCTTAAGTTGCATCTAGAAAGTATGACTAATATCATCACTGAGCTAAATGCTGAATCTAGAAATTGTACCTAATAGCGTAACTATGATATAGTTGAACTTAGAAATTGTGTCTAATAGCATCACTCTGCCAAAGTTTGAACTTCAAAAGTGTGCCTAATAGCATTGCTGTGCTAAAGGTTGAATCTAGAAATTGTGCCTAACAGCATAACTGTAGTATTGTTGAACTTGTGCCTAATGTACGCCCCCTGTCCTGCTCTTGTGCTTGATCACAGGCGCTTAACTGATAACCACCATATCAAACTACTATGCTTACTCTCCCCTATACACCATCATTCAAATAGAACACAGCTGTACTATGACACATTCGGAATAGCTGTTCCCATAATAACATGACCCCACAAACTCTACATCATCCTAACAAAACACAGCTAGCTGAGCACATTCCAGCTAGCTTAAGCGTCTCTTCAGGCATAACGCAGCCAGAACTCAGTCTGGGTGTCCACCCTCCAGACTGAACACATTCAACTGATTTCCTCAGCACCACACCTACCGCTAAGAAGCTGCTATCATGCAACAACCACACCAGCTGCACAGATATCCAGTGCACCCACGCACCATACACCACTCTCTCTCTCTACTGACTGAACTGCGGTTCCCGAGGATGTTCAACCTACCAGCGCTTTGAGATCATACCAATGATACATAAGGCGCTATATAAATACCAAGTAACATAACATAACATAATCATGAAAAAGATATGTGTGTAAGATGTGTTTTACTAGGGATCTCTTTTTTCATACTGTCCTGTTTGATTTTATTTCGAATGGACTTTTTAAAACTAAACACAAATAAAAAAGAAATACAACCACGAGACAAGACTACATAGAGAAGCAAGCACCCACAATCCCACAACCATAGCAAGGCAGATGCCACTGTGTGTTGCAGCATGTCGACTTACCCCTGAGAAAAGGAAAGTAATCAACCCAGGAGGGCAACCGCCCTTGGAATATATCACAAACCCAAACCCAAGATCGAGACGAAAAAGCAAGCCATCCTAATCCTACAACCACAGAGAGGCAGATGCAACAGTGTGTTGCAGCACATCGATTTCACACTGATCCAAGAAATAAAGCAACCCAGAAGGGCGACCGCTCCTGGAATATATAACAAACACAAATCCAAGACCAAGTCAAAAAAGTCAAACCACCACAATCTCACAACCACATTGAGGCAGGCTCTACTGCGTGTTGCAGCACACCAATCTATCACTGATCTCAGGAACAAAAGCAATCCAGGAAGGCCTCCCCTGCAATATATCACAAACTTGAATAAAACACCAAGGAAAAAAAGCAAGACACCACAATCCTACAACCACAGCAAAGCACACAACACTGTGGGTTACAGCACATCAGCCTACCAAAGAGACAAAGAAAGAAATCATCCCAGGAGGACCTTGCACCCAGAACAAAGGACAAATCTGCAACACCTAGAACAAAACAAGCCACCACAAACCTAGAACCACAGGGAGGCCTCCCCCATTAAATCTAAACCCACATCAATATTCCCAAACATAAACCATTTAGCACCACAACTCATCTAATCAGATCAAAACTAACAGAGAATCAAGCAACATCAGAGAACTGCACATGCAGGAAACCTCACACCCAAAACAATGTAATTGCACAACCAAGACATCACTGCAAGCATCAAGCCACAGCAGTCTGGCACATCAAGACCACAAACATGTTACAATACAAGAAGGAAAAAGACCCAAGAATGGAAACTTAATAAGAAAGAGGAATAAAATTGAACCCCCGTTGAACTGGAACTCCCTACCAGAATGTGCAACACCTCAAAATCCCCACCAACTAACACTAAACAGATTAAAGATACAGGTCAAGAGAAGATCAAAAACAACATACATCTCCTGCTACGACTCCACTTACAATCCTACCACAATGGAAAACAAACAACCCAAAACTAAGGAACCAACTAATCCAAGAGAGAACCACACCAGACAGCCAAACCCCACATCAAACAACAACACACAGAACCCAGCAACTGACATATTTGGAAAAACCTTGACAGGAACCAGAGCTAACCTAATATTCCTAACCATCCACATCCCTTACATAACCAGAGACTGGGAGAAAGCCCACACAGACAACCAAACACCCAACTGCTATGAACCACAACAAAGTAACCCATCGCTCAAATTGAACTCCTCAACAAAGGGATAGAGGCTGCAACTACACAAACAGAAAATAACAGCCTCACCCAAGTGAGAACTGAAAATCGGACAGGCAACACCCCAATCTTGAGTCAAGGAAAGATACGCAACAAAGAACAAGGAAAAACATAACCTCTACACTGCAGTCTACTAAACGTAAGATCCACGGCTAAGCACAAAACAGAAATGTATGACATCCGATGCAAAGACTAAACTGACGCTCTCTTCAACACAGAAACATGACTAAAAGACAATTACAAAACAATCGCCCATGAAGCCATACCCAACAACTTTAAACTAGTACATTGAAATAGAAAAAAACAAACAGGAGGAAGAATCACACTAGTGCACACAAAACACATCTGCTCCACACCACTCCCTTCAACCGAAATAGAAGATTACAAATAACTCCTAATCAACATCAAGCTCAATTACAAATCCAGCCTATTGTTCTTGCTGATATACAGACTGCCATCCTGCAACATCAACTTCTCCACAAATCTCACTGATGCCATTGCCAACCTCTCCACTTATCATCACAACATGATTATTCTGGAGGACATCAACATCTGGTTCGAAAGAGAAAACGAAACCACAGCAAAATCCCTCAGAACCCTATTGGAAACCCTGCACTTAAAAAAAATAGTAAACAGTCCCACCCACAGTGCTGGACATACCTTAGATGCAATCTTCTACAGAGATGGACTCTCTACCATTGCCACACTGTTACCAATCATATGGAGCAATCACCATATGATACCTTTCACCGTCAAAATCACAAACCGCAGGAGGCCAACAAACATAAAACTCAGTGAGACAAACAAAAGAAACAGCTAAATTCTTGATCTGAAAATGCTAAAAGAGATACTGAAATTAATCAAACCAAACACCTGCCATCCAAAAAGAAACTTGCCCCTGGATCACAGACGCCCTAGACCAATTAGCACCTGTAAAACTCGTCAAACCCAGCCAAAAGAAATTGCAGAAAGATGGTTCACAGAATAACCATGGCAAATATTTTTTTTTTAAAGCGCACACTGGAAAAACAATGGAGAAATCACTACAATCAACTTGACAAAAACAAATATTGATGACATATCTGAATGTAGAAACCACATTACCAAAAACATGCCCCCAGAACCACCAGTGCACCCGTCCTGTTGTGTAGGGCAGCTTTGAGATGCCAGGACAATGAATAGTTAATTATCAGCTCTCTTAATTATTAACTCTTCACCTCCTCTAAATTCTCCATGCCCGCATATCCTGTCATGATTCCTCTGCACCTTCCCCTACCAAACCTCTGCCCCCCCCAATCCCAGACTCCCGAAAATGTACACCCACACACTGCCACAATGCCAGAGGTATGGGCTTCCCCAATGCTTTTTTGAGCTAAGAGAGATTGCTTTTCACTGTGCCTCAAAAATACATATTTGTATATCCTGTGACTGCTCTACGAGGCTCCGGTTGTTTTGCTGTAGTTCCTAATACATATCTTCCTTATTCTATAATGCACGAATAGTCATTCATCACTAGCACAGACAGACTGCTTCTCCTATGTACCTTGATAGAGAACTATCTTTGTTGCACCTGTGTACTGACAGAAATGGGTGTCCAGTAGCACTATACATGATACCAACGTGCATAGTGTTCTTTAGCTGACATATCAAATTAAGAAAGTACGAAAGTAAAGGAAGAGGTGGGTAATTACACATTATGCGCTCCATTACATTGGAATTCGGGGGGTGTTGATATAATGTCTAAAATCGGCTACAGTATATACCACACTACACTGAGCATTTCTTTAAAACATAAACCTTTTCAAATTGATACCTATCCATGGAAGACCACAAACATAAACTATACAAGAAATATTCCAGCAGTACATGCCACCGCATAAACAACACATGCTTTCCAACCACCAAGGCAATTATCAAAAATTGCTAACAGTGAAATGTTGTTTTCACTCATTATAAAATGTTTTAGTTTAATCAAGTGTACAGTATGTCATACATCTTCGTCGGTGTTTGTCTCAAGTCAATAAACCTCTACATTACACGCAATAAATCAGCACACTTTTTTGGCTGTTAAACTATTAAGAAGACCATGCTTTTTTAGCTAATGAGGTAGAATGTGATTCATTGCAGGTTTATTGGACTTCTTTAGGCTATAGAAGTCGGCGACTTTTAAGCAACAATATTCCATGTGCATGTCAACAGGGCATTACCATATAAAACATGCAACATGCTCATCTTTATTCAATCAAGACTATGTGCAAGTGTATTCCGCAATTAATACATGTTCTATCCCTGCATAAATGATAGTGTCACGTGATCATTTTTTTACTTTCTAATTCCCTATGTAACCAGACAGTTACTTGAACCTCCTCCCCTTAAATGACTTTTATTTGTTTTGTGCCTTGAAAGCAAGCAAAGGTACATCAGATAAACGAAGCTGCTTCAAAGTGACTTCCGATCCCCATTAAGAGGTATTTCATTGTTGTGTAGTGCTTTACTAGGAAGTCATTAGCAACTATTTCCAGTTCCAAATGCTACATTTCCCTGCAGTGACGTAATACCTGAGTAGTAAGTGAATCATAAGCAACTGCTGGCCATTTTAACCTTTTACCACCAGTGGTAATTCTGTCTGTGGTAAATCCTTCATTATTAGGCGGGGAAGTGGAGGAAAGACCTCCAGCAAGTGCTGGCGGTAGTTCCTCCAGTTTACTACCAAACTCGGAATTTGGTGACTCATAGAATGGCCAGTGAAATGGAAGTAAGTGAATTACTGTGAATGTATCACCATTTTTCTGCACGACCAAACTCATAAATTCATAATACCAGACTTGGGGCCTCATTACGACCTCGGTGGTAGCCATGCCGCTATTGGCGGCATGGCTGAAAATCGCATCCGGGTCCGGGTCCTCATTCCGAGTTCGGAAGGCCCGGTAATTCCTCCCTCAAAGGACCCGGACCCGGTCCTGCCTCATTCCCATTTCAGCCCCCATTGGGCTGAATGGGAATGGGAGAGGGAGCAAACAACGGGCCATTACGAGTTGGCCCGTTGTTTGCTCCCTCTTCCCCTCGCGGGACCCGGTAAGCACGCCTGGTTTGACCAGGCGTTGCTTCCTGGGTCCTGCAAGGGGACCTCGTAATGAGGCAGTACGGGTAAACTGCGCCGGCACCTTTTACGGCGCCGTTTACCCCGTACCACCAGGGTCGTAATGAGGCCCTAGGTATTTTTTATATTGTACTGTCGAATATATTTATGGGGAAACCATTAATGCAGGCAATGTATTTATTTATTTATTTATATTGCTTATAACGTGCAACTCGCCTGCAGGCCTTAATATGCACAGAAAACAAAACAGACAAATAAAAGGAAGACCAAGAGAGAAGAAAGTCAGAGAATCAGCTGTAAGACCCAGAGAACATCCGAACCTGCTCAATCATTAGAATTAAAGAAATGGGTTTGTATGGCTCTCTTGAAGCTGATCAGATTCATGGCATCACATAAATGATTAGGAAGATTGTTCCAAGCCTGGGGCACCGTGGTAAAAACTTGTACCGCCAACATTTTTGAGTCTGACTCGTGCCTGCTTCAATTTGTTGGCTCCATTCAATCTGAGCACCCTGATATATTGGTGCTTCCTGCAAGCGATCCACAAGATATCTGGGGGCATTGCCTTTGCGACATTTGTGTGTCAGAGTCAACATTTAATGCTATACCTTATGACACCCAGGAAGCCAATGAAATGCTCTTCTGGCCTCCATGAAGTGTGCTGTGTTTCGAAGGCCGTTCCCCACTTGTATAGCTCCATTCTGAATGGTCTGTACAGATCTTAAGTTGGTTTTAGAAGTGACGGCAAACAAGCAATTTCAATAATCAATGTTGGTGTTAATTAGAGCTCCAGACAGATAGGCCATGCTACCAGTAGACAAGTATGGTCTGATCTGCTTGATAGGTGTTGCAGTATATGCACAGGTAGATCTAAGATATGAGATGTGTTTCTTCATATTCAGATTGAAATTGAGAACATCTCTCAGAGTCTTAGCAGACAAAACGACAGGGATTTTACAACCTGAAATTACAAATAGTTCATACCTTTCCTCTAGATTTTTCAGGCATTGGGCACATCCAATTATCAAGCAGCTCCATCTTTCTGTGATTCAAGGCTTATGAGTTCAAAGCCATCCAGTTGTGCACCAGTAAATAGAGGGAATCAATGGCCACAGAGTCAGTATCGTAATTCCCAGTTAACTCAAGAATCAACTGTGTATCGTCTGCATAATTTGTGTATTTCACAACTACCTCATGCAGAAGATCGAATAATTGGCGTGTGTATAGATTGAACAGCAAGGGGGATAAGTAAGACCACTAAGGGATGCCGCATGAAACAGGGACAGGTGAGGCTTTAAATTCTGCAGTCAAAAACCCTAAAGAGTCCTGGACCCGGGAATGACCCAGTCCAGGCTGTAACAAAGTCAACGCAGTTGGTGATCTCAGTCTCTTTAAGATGTAGAGCATGATCCACAAGGCTTAACGCTGCCGACAAATCAAGTAGCATGAGCAGTTCGACCCTTATATATGATCTCAGTAAGATTGCTCTGAGGTCGATCAATGCTGTCTCAGTCCCATGAAATTTCCTGAATCCCGACTGACGCTGTCCCAATACTTGATTGTTTTCAACATGTTCCTGAAGTTGCAAGTAAGCCGCCCTGTCCAAAATGTTTAGGAGAAATGGAATGTTGATTATAGGACGGTAATTACCACTCAGGATCAAGGGATGCCTTCTTAAGCAAAGGGGTCACCCAGACCTCTTTTAGGGTCATAGGGACCGTAGCAAAGGGGAAAGATTAATTCACTATGCTAATGATCATAGGCACTAGACCATTCATGCCCCCCTTAATTATCCTAGCTGGACAGGCATCGCCTTTACATGATGTAGTCTTGAGATCTGCAACTATCCCAAACATATCCTCCTCTGTTACATGTTGAAAATTAAATTCGGGTAGGCTGGTATGCATATTACCTGCATTACCAGCCATCAAAAGAATCAGTGATGGATCATTCTGCAATCTCAACTGATGGGTCCTGGTGTTCTGTTGAAGCTCTATTTTGCTAACATATTTGACCTCCCTTGATGTTCACTAACAATGTGTTTTTGCCATAAAGCTCTCTAAGAATGCAGAACAATTCCTTCGGTCCGGATTTGGCACCTACAATTCTACCATTGTAATTATCCTTAATCTGGAGGATCTCATTTTTGTATGCTGCTGGTATGCAGTCTTTGTCTCTATACAAGGATCCCTTCACCATGATTACTCACAAGACATTTTCGCCTTTCTGTGTAAACTTATTTTACTATTGAACCATATTTTATTTTTTTCCCTTTTAACAACCCTCATTTTTTCTTGGGCGCGAATATTAATTACTGAAGAGGACATTTCCTGAAATGTTCCCACCAATGTTTCCACAAATGAGGCCAGTGGCCTGCTCATGTGTAACAGCGTAACAGTACCAGCTTAGGTCTCGTATTTTCTGTATCATTCTAGGCTAACAATTGACCCAACTATGTGGATTTGGAAGTGATATGTCAAAATAAATTAGGTGGGGGTCTGACCAAGGGCAAGTGGTACACATTAGAGGATAAATAGAAAAAGTATGGATAAGCACCAAATCCAGCGTATTCCCATCCTTGTGTGTGAGTACTTCAACATGCTGGGTGAGACCCATGGATGAGAATGTTGACAGCAATACAGTGGCCTCTGGATCCATATTGTTACATGCCCAGAGATTAAGGTCACCCAGTACCACCAGATGAGAAGAAGTCTTCAAGTATTCACTTGAAAGAGAAAGTACATTTTCTTCAAATTATTTTGGGGGGGTCTATAAATGACAATAAATGTAACTGTGATGTTGTTGTTATTTACACTAAATTCAGATGCAAGGAATCATAGCTGTCTAGTTCAGGGACCGGCGATAGGTTCCATTTCCATGAATCCCTAGTAATGATTGCGACACCTGCCCCCTCTCGAACTAGTTCAATCAATTCTAAAAATCCTGAAATCCAGCAGGGTGGCCAACAATGTTGCCTTCATAGCAGCCTCATGTAGCCATGTTTCAGCCAGTACCATACAATCTAGGTCTAAAGAAGATATCTTATCAGATATATCATGGCATGCAGCACAAAAGATCTGGTATTAAGTATTAAGGCACATTTCACGGGAGGAGAAACAACATCCAATGTCACTTATTTCTGCTGGCCGCCTTCTGGGCACTATCAGATAAGGAAGCTAGCGAAGTACCAATTGTGTGTGTACTCTCTTCCCCCGAAGCCCATACTAGAAGTGGACTCACATGGGATGAGCTGCATATGTCCAAAAAAAGGCCTGTAGGTAAACTAGTTCCGCTAGACTTGTCATTCCCTATCTCAGTATTGCTTTTGTTATGTTATGTTATGTTATGTTATGTTATGTTACTTGGCATTTATATAGCGCTCTATATATCATTGGTATGATCTCAAAGCGCTGGTAGGTTGAACGCCCTTGGGAAACCGCAGTTCAGGTCAGTAGAGAGAGGGGGGGTCTTAGGGTGTGTGGGTGCACCAGTTATGTGTGCAACTGATGTAATAGCTTTTTCGTAGCTGTATCCTAGCATTAGGTGTGGTGTTGAAGATATTATTTGGAATGTGTGCAGTCTGGTGGGTGGACATCAGACTGGGATTGGCTGTGTTAGGATTGAGGGACGCTTATGTGAGCATCGAGGCCTGAATGTCAACGGATAGCTGTGTTTTATTAGGGTGTTGAGGTGTTCATGGGGTAGTGTTTGTATGTGAACAGCTAGGCCGAATTTGTCTGAGATATAGCTGTGTTCGAGTTGAGTGATGGTGTATAGTAGAGAGCAGGCATAATGATGTGATATGATATGATGGTTTATCTTATTAACACAAGGACACACAGTGACAGTGGGCGGATCTTATGGTGACAGGAGGGGGCATACAGATATATAGCAGCAGAGTGCAGAGTGATACACGGGCACAGTGGGCACACATGATGACGAGAGGATTGGGTAATACATTGGGATACATAGCAACATTACGGGAACAGGATGGCAGGGAGCTCTGTGACCCACAGACACACAGTGACAGGGGGTGGGTTTACAGTGATTGGGGGCACATAGGGAAATACGATAACAGCATGGGGAGCAAGAAAGCAGGGTACAGAGACATGTGTACGATGGGCACACACGGGAACTAGAGGGTAGGTTAATTCCATTCCGTCTATTCAATCGATTCATCTAATCAATGCCTCCATCCATTTCTTCCAGTTCTTGATTATCCCACAAGGATCTCCACCTGCAGGGTTCTCTAGCTCAATGGTTCCCGGAGGATAGCTCAGTGGCAATTGTGCTCACTTTGTTAACAAGATGACACGAAGCAGCACAGGTTCGATCCCCGGTCCACGCTTAGAAACCTCTGGTCATTAAGCATGTTATAAATACACAACCAAGACATATTCCCGTAACAGCACCTCAGGCTGTGTGAGCGCTATAATAATACAAAAAAAATAAATGGTGGTATTTTTAGGCAAGCATCAATTTCTGATAGAGCCATATATATTGTAAGTATGTCAGCATATCTATGATGCTTTAAAGAGGCCGAAACCTGGTTCTGAGGGGTGACCACAATCTCAGTATTTAGGGCCACACCAGTTTACCAGATTCGTACTAGCTCTGCTCTTGACAAATATCAGACCACCATTGTCCCTCACCCCTTTGCAATAGATAAGCCAAGAATCAGGCCGGTGTGTAGAAAGAAAATATATTTATTAATCAATAGACAATATCAATATCGCACAATAATTATCACAAGGCACGCCAACTTACTCTGTTGCATAAAATCCTGCTCACAAAAATTCAATACAAACTGGTTGAACAGCATTCACTGTTGGCAATACAATTCACAGAATATCTAAGACGCAGCAAAGTGCAGTTTTCATTTCTTATCTCAAATTCCCTTCTGTTAACAGGTAAAGAGAAGCACATGTCAAATACACACTTCAAATGAGTGGGTCGCTCACAAGACTCCTAATGTAAATAATTATGCCTCACCCAGGCTATAACATGACAATTTCCCATTACCAAATAACTGAATCTATGTGTTCTCACTTAAACCAAAACCAAATGTAGCGTTTTGCTATTGTGCAAAAGAATTGGCATGCACATCCCAATTCATCTCTGCCATCCATACAAACTTTCTGTTTCTAATAATGTTCTTGCCCAACCATGATTTTACAAAATACTTTTCTCAACATATTGAACCATTTTTCTTTGCCACTATGCAGTCAAAATTCTCTTGAATTTAGAGTCTTGTCCATATTCTCAGTAGAGCGTGTGCTTTTAAATCAGTTATTTCACTTTGTTTTAGCTAGAAAATGCTTTTCTGCCAAGCACAAACTCGGTGAGTTCAGAAAGTGAATTTCATTTTTTAAATGCACCTCTTCCCTTTACGGTATTTTTGGGGTTGGGAAAAATAATGTAGATATACCCCATTGATCAATATGTCATCAACATAGGCCAGGTTTCCCCAAATCAGGCATGGCCTTATGAAGAAATATATTGAACTTATTTCCGGAGTTTATATTTCCAAAGGGTGTTCGGGTCAGCTTGTATTGCTGCCCCCCAAAGCTAAAGACCAGCTTGCACTGATCTTCCCTACTCACGGGTATCGTCCAATAACGGTTGGTCAAATCAATAGCTGAAAACACTTTTGACCCATGGATCTGTGCCAGCCCTTGATCGATGTAGGGAAGTGGCCATTTTGACATGTGGACCCGTTTGTTCAACTCGCTCAAGTCTGCACGTAGTCTCCACTGCTCATTGAGTTTCCATATCCCCGGTACCGGGTTGTTCAAGGTACAGTGGATTGGACGAATTATCCCACGGGATTCCAAGTTCTTGATAATCACTGTGAGTTACTCCATCGACACGAGAGGTAACCAGTACTGTTTAACAAATACTGGAGCCATCTCTGGGTAGTGGGTATGGTGGTGTAATGAATAGATGCACGTTCATAGGCATAGTATACTGAAAAGATATTCTGATGTCCAGGAATATCTGTTTCAGCTTCTGCCTTTGCTCCTCAGTTTTACAGGCATCAGCTAGATTGAGCTGTTCCTCGACCATCTGTCTGAAACCTGGAAAGACCTTGGGCTTGGAAATCTCAGTGGTATCCTCAAGTTGTGTGGAGAAATCTCTTAATTGTGTTTCCATGGGCATGAGGTTGTGTGGATTCGGGGTTGTTGTGGTTCACTCAGAATACCACCTTGTCCTCCCTGATGTAGCAGATTACCTCTTCCACCCACCCCATAAGGGCATGAAGAATACACCAAGGAATTCCCCCCATGATGGGTACAAATCTTTTTTGGAGGAATACTGTCACTGGTGTCCTCGCAGTTATGAGGAATTGGTCCAATTATATAATTCCCTGAACAAATAGAATAGTATTGGGCATCAACTGCCATTCCAATAGAGGTGTCTGCACCCAAAGTAATACTTTGAGGGTTGCTGTTATCCACCAATATTCAAATGGTGTTGTCTTCCAGATCCACTAGGGTGTCAAATACAAATAGAAACCTTGTTGTTGGAGTTCAGATGTATGCAAGCGTCCTTATGTTTGAGGTTTTGTTCTTGCTTAATTTTGAGGGGAATCGTGAATAGTCGCCCTTGTCCATGGATGGGCTTACTTCCCAATCGTGACCATACTTTGCTGTTGATCAAATCAAGACTAATTATGAATCAATGGAGAATGTCACTACCCAAATAAAAGTCAGAAGTGACATGTCTAACAATTATGTTCTATAGTTTTGTTGCCAATGGAATTGTTCTGCATACACCTGCCAGGCAGGAAATGCTTAAAATGTGTTGCTTCCAAATCCACTTCCCATTTATCAATCAGTTTAAATGTGGGAGTGCAATGATCTTATGGGATTTTCCTGAATAATACTTTGCTGATGAAGATTTTTTTTCCATTATTCAGACTAACTCTGGTTAGCACTGGCACCTCTGAATCATGTATCTGAATGAGGAATAACAAGTGTTCTCCCTTTATCTGATTATCGGTCAGGCTTTGAGTGGGTTATTCACTGTCCTCATTCAAAAGACTTGGGGTTTCTTTGAAATTGTAATCTATATAAAATATCATAGTATTCCCTTCAAGTGCGGAATACCACGGTTAACTGGGAGGGATGTTGATTTTCAATAGTTGAGAAGAGTTCCTATCGCCTGTTTTTATCTGACAGAGATGATAGTGATTTCTGGGATTTGGTTGTTCTGGAAGTGAAATTCCACTTGATTCATACATCGCTCAATCAAGCATAATTCATACTTTTCTTTAGTTTGATGGGTGGTTAGTCTGGGTCCAGATGACCTAGTTCATCCAGTCAATCAGAGCTAAAAAGCCGTGAAGAAAAGTGTTCCCTTGTAAACAGGGAGTGCCCTCTGGAGTCACATCTGTCACTGGGGGTTTCAAACGATGTCACCCAATTTGAATTTCTAGGTGCACAGTTCTTCAACAGGAATGTCATTCCGATCAAAGTTTTGGAGCTGTGTGGAAAGAGGAACGAGGGGAATCTAGTGACTCTCCCTCGATTCTAAATTCAGTCGGTCAAAAGTGTATTTAGAGATGAGAGTAACTTGGAATTCAGTATCCGCCAGAAATGATAATTCACACTCACCCTGTACCTTGACAGGTGCATAAAATCTGCCCTCTTTTTCCTCAATTGAACAAAGAAAGTGTGAGTTAGTTGCAAGCTTGTCAGTCATTTTCTAAATGTGGAACTCCATCACTGTGTGATCTTGAGTGGCTTCCAGTGTCGGAGATCAGGAATATGTAGGAATAAGTCTGCATTTTGCAATGCTATTTGTAGTCTGGGGATCCTCTTTCACCGAGGTCCTTTGCTGTACCCCTATACCTGAAGACTGTTTTCAGAGCCTGGTTGTGCGGAGGGTACCTCTATGGTCTTTGTATGTTCTGGCTCGCATGTTTGGGGTCTAGAAATTTCTCAATCCGGATGGGTCTCCATATCCTCACTGTCGCACTAAGGGTCTCTTGTGACTCATTTCTCTTTGGGAGGGATTTCCTCATTCCTGAAAAAGAAGATTTCCTTACCGGACTCCTCCAGTGATTCCTCTCTTTCAAAGGGGATTATTTGGTTTTCTCGCTCTTCAAAGTGATATTTTCTTTATTCTCTTCTACCTACCCATTGTTCTTTGGGTTCTTTCTTCCTGGTGGTAGATGAATCACCATCATTTTCAGAGGTTTCCAGGAGTTCTTTTTGGGTAGAAAAGGAAGCTTCCTCCTGGGCTTGGCATCTCCCTTCAATCAGTGCCCTATCCTCCAGTCATTTCCCCCTGCCCCGGGGCATCTGACCAGATGTGCGGGCAGTTTGAGGAACATGGTCTATTTGAGGGTTTTAATGTACCCCAAGTCTTCAGTCAATCATTGGACTTGTTGCTCCAATAGTGTAACTTTTGTCCTTTCTTCAGGGCTGCAGGGAGGTCTTTGCTCATACCTCTGTTTCTCCATAAAAGGGTAACTATCCCTTCTCATGAAGTAATTCAGGTATTGAACATTCCCACCATAAATTCAGTCCTAGTTCTCCCTTCTTCTTGGTTCAGGGATCTATTTTCCTGGAACCGGGGAGAAGGAAGAGGATTATTATGAAAATTATGGTTTGGAGGGTACCTGTTTAAACAATGACTGTTTGGAGGTGGCGTGTTACTCCTTTCCTGCATAAAGTTCACAGTGAACTTCCTAGTTAGAATCCCCCCTTTGCACCGGGTGGGGGTGTAAATAAACCCTGGAATGGGCCTCATGCCTTTATACCGAGAAATTACGTAGGTGGAGGGGTCAGAAGGATCATTGGTCTGATACCCCGATTGACTAACATTTAATTGGGCCTGGGCAGAGGGTCTCCTCTGCCTCTCATTCTGCTTGTCCACTGGAGGAGTATGTGTAGGCCCCCCTGTGTCCAGGTCTAAAGGAGGGGTAATTTTCACTTCTGCCACATTCGCTATGGTAGGCGTGGTAGTTGGTTTTGAGGTTCTGGTGTTGCTTTTATTGTCTGTGGGTTTCTGTACCTCATGAATCCAAGTGGCTTGTTCTATTACCCATTCTAGTGTCCTGCGCCTGTGCAAATCTCAAACTAATTGGATATATTTGGGTAGTGGGTGGAAGTATGTTGTCACAAATCTGCTGCTATTTGTATTCCCTCACTTGGAAATCTGCACAAAATGCACATTTTAATTATTTTGGAAACTCCCTAGGTGCCTGATATTCCCCCCATTGAAAGTAATAGGCAGACTTGCGTGCCTCTTCTGGGTTTCTGTGAGTTGAAAAGTGATTAGAAATTGCTGCATTATAGGTGGACCATTTATAATGATCCTGGTCTTGTAGTCCTGCAAAGAAACTGGAGTACTCTATAGAAGAAATCCATTTTACAAATTCAGTACAATTGACATCATGTTTTATTTCAAATGATGACATCATTTGTTCACACAGTTCCAAATGATCCCACACATTCTTGAGGTATAGGGTCATAAAGCTATATATGGCTTTGATCTGTCTGGTGGGTTCCATAACAAACCTTTTCTCTGCTGTGTATTCCTTCTGCACCTCTGAATCTGAGTCCATTGTCCTTCAGATCATTGCTGCTGTTGGAACTCTACTCCCAGTCCTCTAGGCACCCTCTATCTCTGTGAGATTGGGAATGCCTCCCAAAATCATGGTACTTCTACTCCTCCTTTTACCTGTGACACTGTGAGCTCACACGGTCACTTTCCCTGTTGTCACTGTTTGGCACAGGATAATACACAATCTATTCTTCAGACTGTTGAGAATATGCACTATCCCTCCTTCCATATGGCCTTGTTAAATTCACTTGAATGTGTGAAGGTTTTTAAAATACCCTTCCTAGGCTGAAGCATTTGTCTTTCTCCTTCAGCTAGGTGGGCCAGGTGGAATCTTTGCAAGATCATTTTCTGTAAATGTAACTCTCTGATTCTCTCAATTATTTTCAGGGTCAGACATAATCACTAAACTCTTTGACCTCCTTTGAAACACTGGTCCACCAGACACCTTCCCTTCTGTTTGGCAATGGTGAATATCCATCAATATCAGATAAGGATTGGCCTTCCTGATCAGACTGGCTAGGGATAGGTGAGCCCACCTGCCTCATGTCGTGCTGTTCTGTATAGGATGCAAGCATGAGGTCAGTGCCAGTCTGTTCATGGGGAGTTATAAGTAACTGGAATGAGGGCCTTGATGAGAGGGGCTGCTGCCCTTCATCATAGGGGCCCTATCCCATACAATGGTTGGTTAGACTGTCTCAGTGGCAGTTTGTTTTCTTCCATTTCATTGTTTTATTTCTCAAACTTGTTTCTCCCTACCAGGTTTTCCTGCCTACATTCAGAAAGTTGAATTTATAAATCTGACACTGCTTGGCTGGCTTTAAGCACTATGCTCTGAGCCATCAAATAGTCACTCACATTCTGTACCTCTTCTTGAACAACTTCGTTTCCCTCTGAGAGCCTTGCATTATGCACGCATTTTCATGGCATTTGTCTTTTATGAGAGTCTCTACTATGTGCTGCCTGCAACAGTTCAGTCTCGGCTTGTCTTAGACACTCCAAAAGATCTATATTTTCTTCCCTGATTCTGGCCAGTTCCTGAGACACTGGCTGATCCTTATCCACACCCATTTTCACATGATTCACTTTTTGTAACAGGAAACTGCTATCCTGGTTTAAAGTGACCTGCTGCAGTTTCTGTTGTTTCAGAATTTTTAAATACTGGTGCATATGATCAAAATCATTTTGTGAGTCAATGGGCCTCATTACCGGTCGGGCGGTCCGGAAATAACAGTGGAGGTAAACCGCCACCACTGTTAATTCCGGACCGCCCAATCTCGAGGCCTGCAGGCGGGAGGTGGCGTTCCCGCCAGGTCTGACCTGGCGGGTTTACAACACCCGCCTGCAGGCGGACGTGGAAACACCAGCACCATCACAAGATGGTGCTGGTGTTTCCACTTCCCCATTCCCATTGAGTCCTATGGGACTCAATGGGAATGGGGTTTTACCGAATTCCGCCTCCGAAATTCCCGGAACACCAGGGTCGCAATGCCCTGGTAATTCCAGGAGTCACGGAGGCGGAATGGTAATACAAGTCCGGCGGTAACCAAGCCGGAAAAACCGGCTGGTTGCCACCGGACTCGTAATGAGGCCCATGTCTGTTAGGATTAACTGAATCTGTTCACGTTTTAGTTCACTTATGGACTGTTTGAAGTCCACAATTTCATTCAACAATACTCTATTGTGGAGAATCTGATCATTCAAATGGTGTTGAATGTGGCTAATGGTTTCTACGCTCTCTTTATGTGTGTCTTGCCGCACAGAAAAGTCAATTTGTCATTCTGCACTGCCTTGTTGACAGGTTTGTAGCTCATTGTTTAGTTACTTGTGATTTTTCCATATTTGAGCTGAAGAATTTAGCTTTGTTCTAATCTTCTAACTGCATAAGTGATTGCTGGGTCTCTTTCATGTCTTCAGTCTGCTTCAACATATTGGCCCCTTTATTTTGCAATCCCTCTTCTACTATTTGTAAATGGAAATACAGCAGAGTTATAAATTGGGCTATTTCAATTATGTGTTCCTCACTGATATTTTGTCTCATGTAGAATTCTGCTTGGGCTTTCTGTAAAGTCTAACCTTCATGCCAAATGTCTGTGCCTACCAATGTTACTTGCCTGTACCATTCTGGCGTGCCAACCCCCAGCCTCCTGCTCACATGAGTCTCCCCGAATGAAAAGCTTGGCTAGGAGATGTTTTCTGGCATCTTCACATTCAATGGCACTCATTTTAAAAGTAGCATGTACAACATTATAAACTCTAACTACACATGAACAAAATCTTTGCACTTTATTCCTGCTAGGTTTTACAGCAATCAATTCCACATCTAATTAGCTTTGCATTAACTCTGCACAATCAAATTCTTCTGTACTGCTCCCTGACTCAGGGGTCAAGGAAACAGTGGCATTTTTCACAATTGTGTCAACAAACTGCTATGTAAATATCTGATGTTGCACTGAAATGAACAGCCTGGTAACAATGCAAATTGTCATGAATCAGCACAGAAAGACAGGTTCTGGCACAAGCCCCCATATCTATAGAATATATTTATGGGCAACTATTAATGCAGGGAATTCCTTCCCTCCACTTAATCAAAAGCGCCACATCAGTTTACCAGATTTGGACTAGCTCTGCCCTTGACACATATCACACCAGCGTTATCCCTCAATCCTTTTGGAATAGATAAGCCAAGAATAAGGCCCGTGTGTATAAAGAATGTAAGTTTATTAATCAACAATCAAAATCAATATCGCACAAGAATGATCACAAGGCACGCCTCCTTACTCTGTGGCAAAAAATCTTTCCTTCAGACACCACTTCAATACAAACAGGTTGAACACAATTCTTTGTTGGCGATAGAATTCACAGAATATCTAAGACACACCAACATGTGCAGTGTTCATTTCTGATCTCGTATTCTCCCCTGCTAACATGTAAAGGGAAGCACAGGTCGAATAAACATTAAAATGAGCAAGTTGCTCACAAGACTCCTAATATAAAGAATTATACAGTACTTTGGACATAACTGGACAATTTTACTTTACCATATAACTTGTATTTGATCTCTCTTAAACCAAATGGAGCATTTTGCTGTTGTGCAAAAGAATTTACATGTGCAGCATCATTTATCTCTGCCGAACTATACATAAATCTCATGACCTGTTTACAAATGAACTGTGACAAATTGGCCCCTAATACTTGTACTAATAAACCCAGCTGTAGGACTAACCAGTGGTTTAATGATTAACTGAGGACAAAGTAACAAGAACACCGTCATAGGGAAAAGCTATGGTTAAAAACTAGATATTCTACAGACCTTTTTGAGGCTAAAGCAGCATTAAAAAAATATAAAGAGGGCATCATTGCAGCCAAAGCAGAATGTCTTCAAAACAAAATAGATCTTGCCCTTAACAGACCAAAGGCCCTCGTTGAAACCGTAAAATGTATTACATGCCCTACATGTACTATTCCGCACCTTACTCCGTCTTTTTCCTTAGCCAATGAATTTAATGTTTTCTTTTCAGAAAAGATTGACTTGATCAGAGCCAATATAGACTTAGAAGTTCTGCCAGGATCCAGTACCATCTGGATACCAACACGAGGTCTGGGCCAGATCAGACATGTCCAAAGTTCGATCTCAAACCTGTGGATCTGGATTTGATTAGCAACCTTATGTCTAAATTAAAACCTACTAACCATAATTATGACCCAATTCCTGCATATTTGCTTAAAAGACATGTGGAATCCTTAAGCGCAGCCATGTTGGCTATTATAAATTCTTTGTTAACACAAGGGTGTATTCAAATGGAATTAAAAAGGTCTTGCATTACACCCCTTTTGAAAAAGTTTACATTGGATCCTAGGGTATAATCTAACTATCGCCCAGTTGCAGACCTATCCTAGCTATTCAAGATTCTGGAAAAGATTGTTACAATTCAATTACATGCTTTCTTGGAGGACCAGGGAATTCTGGATGTGTATCAATCCAGGACCAAGACAGCATTAACAGTCTGGGATGACATTCTTAAGGCACCCAATGAGGGCGACATTAGTATGCAAGTCATGTTGGACCTATCGGCTGCCTTTGATAAGTATACTTTGAGATACTTATCTCATGACTTTTTGACACGGCCCAGGTCTCCAATGCTTCATTGCAATGGTTCACGTCTTTTCTAAATGACCGATTCCAACAGGTTAAACTGCGGGACTTTTATCTCAGACTTTTTGGCAGTTAAATTTGGATAACATTTATATATGTCCATTGTTGGATTTATTTGCTGAATTTGGACTATTCTATCATTCTTATGCCAACAACATGCAGATCTATGTGCGGCTAAATAAACCTAAGGAAGCTACACAGAGAGCACTTGCATGTGGCAATAAAATTAAGAGCTGGTGGGATGCTAACAAGCTCAAGCTCATCCGAAACAAAACAGAGGTCATCTTACTTGGTCCGAAGAAAGAAATTGCAAAAACCCTATCACATTTGCCCTGCCCTGAGCTATTTGAGGCCTCTACATCATTTGCCTCAAAAGTAAAAAAACCTTGGTTGTCTCTGGCAAGCAAATTTAATCTGCATTTTGCAGATCAATGATACAGTGAAATCTGTTTATAACCAACTTAGATTGGTAAAACCGCTACTACCACAATTGATCGCATCCAAAGATCGTCCCTTGGTGGTCACCGTCTTGGTCACTTCGAGGCTCGACTATTGCAATGCTAATAGGAGTTCTGAAGAAGCAAATCCAGCGGTTGCAGGTTGCACAGAATTCAGCCGTTAGGATGATCTTTTCATTGTCACGTTGCTCACACATTTCGCAACCTGGGAGGGATCTCCATTGGTTGCCCATACTACAGAGGGTGCTGTTCTGTCTGGTTTTTAGGTGTATTCAATGGACTGCCCCAAGATACTTGGTGTCAAAGATCTCGGCCTATGACCCAGAACACTGTTTGCGCTCATCACAACAACAGCTCTTGGTGGTTCCCCATTTGAATTCTGTGACATGGGGCGACAGACGTTTCTCCTATGCAAGGCCAAGAGCATGGAATACCCTACGAACTTCGCAACACTAAGTACGTGTTGGACTTTAGAAAAAAATTGAAAACATATCTTTTCATCTGAAGATAGTGGACAATGATGGCCCTCTGTTTCTGTGCTACTCTAACACCTGCGCCCATATGCAATCTTTTTTGCCCGGTTCCCTGTGGGATATGCACTCTATAAATTCAAGTATACTTACATACACATACATCCCTGTGCACAATGTTCTTGCCCAACTGTGATTTTACAAAATACCTTTCTCAACATATTTAACCCTTTTCCTTGCAGTGAAAAAGGATCTCTTCAATTTGCAATCTCTTTCTCACTCTCAGTCAAGAGTGTGCTTTTAAATCAGTTATTTCACTTTGTTTAATCTGGAAGATGTTTTTCTGTCCAGCACAAACCCAGAGATTCAATCTATCATTTGGACCCCCTACTTGTATGCAGTGTCCAGAGAGCATTGCACAGTTAGGAATTTTTTATTTTTTAAATGCACCCCTTCCCTTTAGGGGATTTTTGGGGTTGGAAAAAGTAATGTTGTGATACACAATTACTTGAAAATACTATGGGCCTCATCATGAGTTGGGTGTAAGCCCAGCAGTAAATCCACTGGAATACTGCCCAATGAAATTACTGTTACCGCTACTTGGTCCGGCGGTATTACCGCTGGATCACATTTGGTGGTGGTGTTGTAAGTCCCCATTTTTTTGGAGTCCATTGGACTCAATGGAGCATTTCTGACGCAATTACCGCAGCAGTAATTGTGTGGTGGTAATTGCACCAAAAATGGGTGGGAAGTCAGCATATGCACCTCCAGCTCAGAGCTGTAGGTGAATCCTCTGACTTTCCCCCAAACCTTTGATTGGGTAATGCGATAATGAGCAGTAATGCTATTACCTCTGCATTTTTACTGCACCTCCCAAATTCTGATGATGCCCAATATCTTTATCAGCGCTGGGAGACGGATCAAATTTACTTGAGTTCACTCTTTGACTATGTGGAGGTAAATTAAATAATTAATTAATTAGAAAATGCTAGGGATCTACTTCTGTATGCCCGCCAAATCAATAAGGGGAAGGTATTAATTCAAACAGATCTCCAACAATACCTTGTTCAGTTGGACATGTTTACTTACTTAGAATATTTCTGGATTCTGGCACAGGAGCAGTCAACAGGTAGTCAGCAGGGATCCTGAGTCATCTCGTAGGAAGCACAGGGACCTTGTCAGAGTCCATACTCAGGTATGGATGCCCCCCAGCATCGATCCATCTATTTGCCTCTCCAGATTCTAGTCCACCTTTCTCCTTGTCTTATTCACCTCCTTCTGCCTCCCTTCCAATTTTACTTCTTCCCTTTCTTCATTGTGCATCTGCTTTTAAAAAATCCTAATCATACCCATAATCTCTCAATTAGGATGTGTCCGCTGATTCTCCAACTATTTTGATTGCCCATCTATTGTTTTTCCTCCTGCACAAGAGCTAGCCTATTCCCTCTGTTTAATTCCTTTAGTTACTAGGCTCAATTTCTGGGAGTTATGGCTTCACCCATTTGAAATGGCATTTCTGAACAACTTCAAATATGAGGTAAACATCTTTAACATAACACTGTTCTCCAAATTACAGAAATGTGTCCCAAACTATATATTTCTGAATGGGTCTGATCATACCGGTCGCAAAGCACTGTGTGGCATATTGGCACAGGGTTGCAGTTGTGAATGGCAGATTTTTGTGATTTATGTGATTTATGCAAACAGGATCAAAATTAGAATCACAGACATGTATCTAGTTCTATTAGCTACATGGTACCAGGATCTTTGATCTGTAATTTATTCTGGGGCACTGCAATCACATTGTTGTATATAACTCTAGTTCCCAAAGGCAAATTGTACTGAGAGTTGTATCCCCAGATGAGCCTTTAGTGAATGTTTGAACCATTTCTGTAGGTGCCACAGGTTCTCAAGTTAATGGACAAAATATGATTCTATATATAATCCTACGAGAATGTCTAATTATATACCTATTATGAGTTCAATAAGCAGCACATTTCTTTTTCACAATACTTCAATGTAGTCTATGCCATCTGTTTTATTTGTTTTTTACTTGGCCTGCAATAAAAGATTTAACATTGTTTCTCCCAGGGTGGATGACCATCTGTGTTCTTATCTTTCTTGAGCAGAACGGATAACTCTGCCCCATGACTCATGTGAGATTCTCCGGTAACATATCAATTGTCATCAGCTCAGGCCCATACCAGGGATTATTCAAAGTTTACATCTATTAGGTGAGTCTTTGTTTGCTCAGTGTTTGTCAATTCACCCCAATAAAACTCTTCACAGGGACAAGGGTCGTCCCCTTCCTGGCTCTGCAGAAACTTCAAAGAGATTTCCATTTAGAGGGAGGAAGGCAGTGCTTGCCTTTTGCATCTGATGGGGGAAGGTCGCTGGCCTCACCACAACTCTTAGCTCAATTCCTATGAACAGCAAAATAAATGACACTTTTACATTCTGCATTTTTCTACATGAGACGTGCCCCAATATCTTGACATACACAATGTACATTTATCTCTGGCACCATGCCATTAATGTTCATCTTTATATTATAAACCTTATTGGAATGGCTCCGACAATAGAGTTTCATCTGTACATGTTCATTTCCATGCTGCTGAAGGCACCTATTTCTCCATGGCAGCTTGGTTGTAGCAAAACAGACTTTTTGGCCTCATCATTTGAATACAGATCACACAGAATTTGTACTTTCCTGAAATGAGCCCTTTGATGTTTGGCAGTTTGAATGAAATGCTGGCCTTGTCTCTGCCATTCAACAGTGTGCTTTCATATTTCTGCACCTTTGGGCACAACCTGGTCAGGGGCAGTTCACTAATGTACTGTAGCTGACAGTATTCCACAGTACCTCGTTCATCATGCCTCCACTCTACAACCGCCTGAAATGTGGTCCATAACAGAAAGCATAGAGGTTGGAAAAGGACCATGCACAACATAAAGTTATGAATGGTAGCTTCCAACAATGTGGTGCATTTCGCCTCAGGTTTCAGAGTGACATCATATATAATGTGATCTTGCTCTCTTTTTCTATCAAATGTCCTTCAGAATCCCTTGGTGGAATATAGGCCCATAGTTGATTCCTACCCATCTATAATTTGTTATATTTGCCTTTCATAGCTATTGATGTACACATTATTTATTACGATTTATTTTAATTGTGAATTTGTTCAAACTAACTAACCTCATTGCACATTATTGTTATTATTTTTATTTTTTTTATTTTAATTTAATTGCATTGCAATTTTTACAAAAATGAAAAATCTCCATTGAGTTATTTTTCTTTAAACCAGTACAATTAGACAGAGGTGGACCAGAGAAGCTTCAATTGCCTGGATTCACATTTTCACTGTTTAGAAGGTATTTTAAATCCAGATATTTCAGGAATAATGTCATTTCAATCACATCTCGTCTATTGTTTCCACTCGTCAAGATAGACCAAAGATCGCCCAAGTCAAGTGTTCCAAAGTTTTTCATCGGCTCAGCAAGGAAGCAGATTCTTTCTTTTTTCAAACCTTCGCATTCTAGCAGTAGGTGCCGGCTGGTTTCAACTTGAGGGTTTTCTTCACAAAAGCGGCAATTATTCAATTGCACCAGGTTTCGTATAGCTAAGATTTCATTTGTTTTCACCTGGTTTAGCTGGAATCTTAGAAATGTTCTACTTAGCTTTTTGTCTGGAAATTGCTTTAAGTACCCTCTCACTACGTTAAGCTTCATTTGCGTTGTCGGAAAGTTTGAAGTCAAGGAATAGTTATTAGCCACTTCCAGAGTATTGATCCCATCGGCCTCAAAGAGTTTTTTTGTGAGTTTTTTTGGGTTACATACCAACGTTTCTACAGACAGGTCCAGTTCTTTTAGTATGTTCAAGTTGGACTGTTCCTATTTGTCTAACATCTGGTTCGTCCCACCTTCAATCTCCTTTTTGATTAAGTCCAACACTTTCGATCTAGAAGCATTGATCACTTTCCTGTATAACATTAAGGTGGCTCTCATTTTTATAGCTATCAGTGATGACAGACATAATTCTCTTCTGATAAGCACCATGGGTGTGGATTTCGACAGCCCCAGAACATCTCTCCAGAAAAAGCTTTCAAATTTCATCCAGATCGAGTTCGGAGCTAGCGGCATTGCATCCATTCCATACGTCAGAGCAGTAGCGACACTCATCGTAAAGAATTTTGGGGAGAATCGGCCGTGTTTTCTGTCAACGGCCTTAGCTTGTGCCGTTAGATTTTTTAATTTACTCCACAAAAAGTCTTGGATGGATGCTTCCTGTCTATCGTTACTTATCATTATTCCCAGATATTTAAAGGTGATTACTTTTTCTAGGAGGAGACCTTTGCAATACCATGCAAGCTTTGATGTTTTTTTTGGCGTTTGGCGTTCTTTCCATTATCAGGATTTTCGTTTTTTCTTTATTTCGTTGTAGGTTGTTGTTTTTTAAGTAAGTCACCAGGTTGTCTAGTTGTCATTGCAGACCTATAGGAGTTAGATCCATCAATATAATATCCACATAGAGGAGTCTGGATATCTTCGATCCTCCTATCGATGGTGGAAAACGCCTGACTTCAATTGCTGAATCCTCATAGTCTGCTATGTAAACATTATACAATGTTGGGGCAAGAGGACAGCCCTGTTTAACTCCCCTTGCAGTCTGGATTTCTTCAGACAAACGGCCCTCTGCGCTGAGGCATACCCCAATGGATGTAGCTTGATGTAAAGCTTGGATTGGTTCCAGAATAGAAGATGGGCATTTCTTTGTTTCCAATTTGGTCCATAAGCGATGACTGTTGACCTGGTCAAAAACTTGGACCAGGTCGATAAAGGCCATATATACTGGTGGTCCTCCCTGTAAAAATTTAGCCTTCATGGTACTTAACAGTGAGATATTGGTCGTGGTTCCTGAATTTTTTACGAACCCATTCTGAAAAGAATCTGTATATTCAGAGGTGCGAAGCCAAGTTTGGAAAGTGTCTAAAGCTAACGAGGCAAACACCTTCCCCATCACATCCAGAGGAGCGATTGGCCTGTATTGGTTTTGATCGTTGCTCCTCTTTTAAAAGTAAGAACAATGATTGCTTTTCTCCACGAGTGGGGGACCGCCTTGGTGATGTTACAATTTGAGAAGATGTTGCTCATTATATTGGCCCACTGCTCTGGGTGTTTTTTCAATTCCAAATTACAGATCCTGTCAGGGCCGGGTGCCCTCGAGTTGTTTAGGATCGTCTCTTTATTGAAGGGGATGTTCCAGGTTGTTTTATCCCTAGTTACAACAATGGTAGAGTTCATTTTCTGGACTGTTTTGACCAGTATCGGGGCGTATAAATGTGCAAAGTGAGTTATCCATCGATCTTCCCCCACATTATTTTGTATATGATCATTCACAGAGTTCGATGAGCACTCGATCATATTCCAGAATTCTTTAGCTTTATTTCCGCAAATTGCATGCAGCATTTGCTCAGCATCTTGATGGTATAATTTATGTCAGTGCTGAGTGAGCCAAATCCTGTACTCATGGAGGGCCCTTAGCCACCTCACCTTATTTTCTGCTGTCTGTGCTTTCTTAAAGATTTTCTTGAGTCTACGATGTAGTTGTCTTTTTTTACTAGTTCCAGATTGAAGTTACATCACAGCTTAATATGACGTCTATATTGCACATTATATAAAAAGTGCAACAGCCTCCCAATATAATCCCACAGAAGTGGAATATAGATGTCATATTAAGCTGTGATGTTGTCACAGCAGGAGAATTCTGCATTTTCTCTGCTCTGGTCTCTTTATATCTGAGAGATGCATAATTAATTAACTTCATTAACTACCTCAATGCAAAAAAGTTAAACATAGAACACACATGATCATAAAGTGCTACTACATTGCCCTTCCATAAACTCTCATTGTTTGTGTATGTCAGTTTCTTAAAAAGAAAGATCTTCTGGAAGTTTATAGAAGTCCACAATGTCCTCGGTTCCACAAATAGAAAATGGAATGGAATTGTTAAGCACAAAGCAGAACTGCAGTAAGGATAGAATATAAAAACAAGAAGTACTAATTATGCAAAACATGATATCTAATACATGTTTACCCCAAAGGAAGACGTATGTAAAGTGATCAACTTTTCTGATGCCCATCCCAGAGCCAAATTGCTCAGCCCTAAGGACAAACCCACGAGTGCTCAATTTAGAAAGATTGAGAAACTTAAGGTTATGAACTCTAACTCAGCACCCACTAACCCGGTAATCCAAGAAACTAAAAAGCAACAGGGTGTACTAATTCAACCTTATAGTGTCTAACACCACAAATGACATTTACAAGAGCTTACATCTGCAGGAAGCACAATAGTGATACCCACTTTAGCCCAATCGCCAAACTATCTACCATATGGCTACCTAATAAATCCTAAATTTTGTTAACAAAGCCTGTTAAGTCTGCACATATGCACTGCAAAAAACACAGGATAAATTGTCATTAGCAAGACACACAACAGTCATGCATTCATTAATTGCAAATTAATCTCATGTTAATGAACAAAATATGATTCTCTATATAATCCTATGAGAATCTTAAGGTTCCCCCATATACGTTATCATCTGTAAATGCAAAAAGATCTACCCTCAGGTAACATCAGCCAGGAGTTTTCAACGAAGCCCAATGCTACCCACCTGAAACAAACTGGTAGGTGTAACGCAAAAAGGATGACCTCTGAAGTATCTTATTCTTTGGTACTCAATATATGCTCAACCAATAGAGGGGGTGATTGATAACTCTCTCCCATGTAACACACAGTAGAATGGATTTGTAAGCTACACATCCTGGAGCAGCAAAAAAGCAGCAATGAGACACCCACACTGCTTCACTAAGTTTTACACTGACAACCAGAAATAATTTTGTTGTGCATTAAATCGGGAAGATAATTGAAACACAGGATGGGATATTTGCCCACAGTACTCACGCATGCTCAATGTCCAAATGTATATATCATAAACCTTTTTCCTGGGAGTAGATTTCTTAATTAATTTTAAATTTATCACATCAGCTAAATCATTTACTGCCAGAATATCATATCCTCAATGGCCAGCAAGTACATTTCATTCATTTTCATTCTGAAAGCAATCACACAGAGAAAGAACAGAAAAGATGGAAAAAGGTAGTTTATGTTCAATTTCTTATAGATATTTGCATATATAAATCCCGCTCAATAATCAACCTTCAATAAATATTTAGTGAGCCCACTATCATTTGGCAGTCTAGCTATATGTCTCACCTTTCTCAGCAGGTGATAATTGAGTACATTCTTTCTACAAACAAGCAATTCTTGTAACTCTAGTTTCTTCCAATAGAGGTAATCTATAGCTATACATACACCAATCCACCAGTATTGTTGTATTTTAATCAATGTCCAAATGGACCCATCTACCAAAGTGCTCTGCCAATTCTGTGTATCCAATACTCCCATATAAATATCACACCTGCGGCCGAACATTGTTATGTTATGTTATTTTATTTGTATAGCGTCAAAGCCCTAGGACACCAGGTGCTAATCAGAGGGACAGAGCTATATGGGAGGATTACATAAACAATCTTGTTTTTAAAGATTTCCTAAAAACAAGGTGATTTTCCTCCTTACGGAGTGATTCTGGCAACTTTGGATGATAGATGACTAATCTTTCTTTGAGGTACTGATGGGCGGTTCCAAAAATACACTTATGACCTAGCGTCAATAACTTAAACAGGACCCTTGCTGATACCAGTAACCAGTGCAACTCTTTCTGGGCTGTTGATACTTGTTCATTCTGCGCCATTTGGTGGACGATGTGCACAGCTTCATTTTGGACTTTCTGTAATTTTTGGATGGCATCTTTGCCCGGTTGTCTTTGAAGATCATGGGGCTGACCAATCTTAGTACTCTGAGGTAGTAATTTGTGTTTTTTACAATTGGGTCCACATGGGCACCTGTGTTCTGGTTATCCTCCATGCATGTACCATGGGGTCTTCACTTTGGTAGCCACTGCAATCTGGCTGCCCTCAATCAGAAAGCTAGTGAACACCAGGTCAAGACCTTCCTAGCTTGATTGGAACCGTAAGTCATTAACTCTTCCCGGCATTCAAATATAGCCAGTTGGAAGACATCCAGTTTTTTATGATCAGGTAGATATCATTAAGCTTCTCCAGGTCCTCTGCATAATTCCCACTGATCTCCATAGATAACTGACCATCATCCGCATAGTTAGTAAAAAAGAGACCTAGTTTTTCCAACTCCACACCCAGAGGTTGGATGTATATATTGAAGAGTACTACGGACAGGCATGCCCCCTGGTCAACTCTGGAGGCAGTCATTTCTGCCTCGGATGAACTATCTCCCCAGTGTACCCTAGATAGACACCCCCCCCCAAGAGCGATCTCATCCATCTAACCACCACCCCCGAGAGACCCCATGTAACTCCAGTTTCTCCAATAAGATCTTATGGTCCAGTAGATCGAAGGCTGCTGATAGATGGAGGAAAATCAGCAGCCCCGATCTACTTCTTTGCAACATTGTCAACATCTGTGTCTGTAAATCGATGAAGGCACTTGCTGTGCCGTGGAAGCAACAAAAACCTGATTGCTTCTTATGCAGGGTGGTCACGGCTTCCATATATGATTGAAGCTGTATTGTAGCCACCTTGTCAACTGACTTCAGGAAAAACACTGTGTTAGTAATGGGTTGCAAGTTTGCTGCATCGTTGGAGCCCTAACCCGGTTTCTTCAGAAGTGGGGTCAATGCCACATCTTTAATCGATTGTGGAATGGTGCAGTATTTGACAAATCTGCACAGATAAGGGGCAAAAATATCATGATGCTCCAAGATTACCTTAGAGGGCAGAAGGTCCCCAGGGCAACTGGTAGGGTGCATGGCTTTAAGGGTATCTTTAATTTCCCTTGGTCTTGAACCCCCGTGATCAGGTATTAAGCTATCAACTACCTTATCCAATTGCCCATTTCCAGAATTGACCACCACTATAACCGGTTTCTGCCTGTCCAGCTCTTCCTTGATCTTATTTTGGGCGAGCAGGACCTTATCTGAGAAGGCCCATTGGACTCTTGCACAGTCTTCCGTAGTTGAATTTATGGTCTGATTAAGAACTCTGGGTTTTTCCCATGTTCTAAATAGTTTGAATAGTTCCTTACTTTGGTTCCCTGCCCTGTTTATCTGATCTTTTTTGTGATTACATTTTGCTTCAATTATCTTATCTTTGTACTCTTTCTCTTTACATTTCCATGCTGCCTTATGTGTTATGCTTTTATCCGAGAGTATCTGGGTGATCCGAGTCATTAGATTTTATCATTAGGGCATCCATACAGTCCACCAGGTCTGCGACTGCGATGGCCTTTTAATTCCTACCTAGGTACCTTACGTGACCGTTCATGTTGTTGCCTAAATGGGGAAGGAAGTTGTATCTGACACATAATGGAAGAGTGGTCTGACCACACACAAGGGGTGTTTATGACCCCTGTATGTGAGAAGTCTTCAATGGCCGCCCAATGTAGGGTATTTCCCTTTATGTGTGTGGGTTACATGTTCTCATTGTTAAGATGTTTCTCTAGTTCCAGAGCTTTCTTGTCTTTGGGATCCCATCTCCAAAGGTTTAAATCTCCAAGAAGAATTACAGCGGTATTGGTTTTTTGCATGGGAGACAGCACATTGGTTAGGTCTTCATTGAACTTGGTAGATTCTCCAGGAGGCTGGTAGAGCACTACAAAGTTAATGCTAAAGTTGTGGTTCCGAATAACCTTTGTATGCAACATGTCACACCCTTCACATTCCAATTTAACCTCATACATCCCAAGCTTCTTTTTACATATTATGGCAACACCACCGCTCAGGCCTTCGTCCCAATGTTTCCCAAAAAAGACATAGCCAGGAGGGGTCACTTGTTCTATGACGTTACAGTGTGCTTCTGAGAGCCATGGCATACATTCAAATGGATTGTTGATTGATCACAGAAAAACATCCAGAGGATAGAATTTGAAAGTTGGTATCAAGGGATTTTATTAAACCTGATACAATTTAAATATATGACTCAAATCATGATTTTAATCTGCACTTAAGGCAACAATTTACATAGCAGGAAAAAACTTTATGAACACATCTATATAATAAAATAAATCCTATTCAATCGTACAGCCATTCATCCACATCCAAACAACAACCATCCAACTATTCATACAAAACTCCAGGGATACAAATTATATAAAATCTATAAAAGACCATGACATATAATTCATCAATTGGATTATTTATAGAAAGAATGTGAAGTGAATATGCTTGGCCACAGTAGGTAATAAAGGTGGCCAGACAATTGAGATGGGTCACAAGAATCTTCAACCACAACCTCATCTCAAGTTTCTCTCTGCCGGTTTCGACGTAATACTCTATTATAGTGATGTCTTCTTCAGGAGATACAAGATTTACATTCTTGGCTTAGAGAAAAAGGAAAAAAGTCCTTTTTTAATGTGGCTGAATCAGCTGTAGGTTCCGTTTAACAACTTCCAGAAATTGGTTCCTGCACAGGGAATTAATGAGTGTCATGATCTCTGCTTCCAAAAGGTCAGGGTTTTCCCAACTCCCTTGGAAGCAGATCCATAACCCAGGTTCCGAGTGCCAACCAGTCCCAATTGGGACCTTTTGGACCCAGTCCGGGCGCCAGTGGCACCAGGCTCATAAATATGCCCAGTCCCAGCGCTGGAAGCGCCAGGCTCATAATGCTTGGGTGGACTTACCTGCAGCAGACCATGCTGCTTACTTGCCTGCCAGTTGAGTCTCTGATCCTCTTCTGTTTGGAACTACTTTTCCTGTTGGGTGGGGCAGGAGCCACTCCCTAGATTCAGAACACTGGAACTCTTCTGGAAAGCAGGAACTCTTTTCTTACCTAGGCGTGGCTGTGGAAGGAGACACCTAAGCACTACAGGAGGCTATTTAAACCACACCCGATGGATGAATCTTGCTTTGCGTTTTTCTGCATCCTCAGCAGCAGAACGCTCATCGTGTCTTCTGCATCTGATCCTGGGCCTAAGGAAAAAGGCTTACCATTCTGAATCCAGTCTTCAGCAACACCTATAAAGACAAGAAAGAACAGGTTAGCATTACGGTCTTCAGTGACAGCTCTTCACTTACCTGGTCCATCGGCTGTCACCAACGCCTCGCGCTGCATTCCGGCATCTGAAAGACAAAGGCTTACCTACTCTTCGTGCGCTCCGGGGGTCTTCACACTGCATTCCGGCATCTGAAAGACAAAACAAGGTGCGTTTAAAGACATTGGGGAACTTTAATACTCACGTGCCATTACTCCTTTCCACATCTAACCCAGTGGGTATTCCGGCACCCTGCAGCCGCCCCGAACTTGTACCTGCAAAATAAAAAGACAGTTAGAGCGCATCGTGAAGCAGGCAACAAGCGCTTACTTACGTGCTTCCAGGCGCTTCTATTCATCACACGGGCTCCATCTTCAACTCACTTCAGCCCGCCATCCGCCATCGCCGGAACCCTGCAAAACGAGAGGCATCATTACTAAAGACTTTAAAGACATTAGAATTACTCGAAACTTACCGTCGTGCAGTAAACGACGGACAGCAGTCCTCTGAAGTCAAGAGGCCTGCTCCCCTTATCCAGTGAAGAAACTGGTTACAGCACCCTGCCTCGAGGCAGATGGAGAGCACGGCGTTCACTTACCTAAGACATCTTACCCTTCGAGCCAGACATACAGTGCACAGAGGTCCAGCCCAAGGAGCCAGCCATGTGTTACACATCACCTTTGAAGATACGGTATACGCCCAGTCAAGACCGGCGCCTCTACGGGAATCAGGTGAGCGTTACAGAACGCAAAGCCTACCACAAAACTCCCGTCCAGGCGCTATGGAAACCTCGGACACCGACCAGCTAGCCCAGTTACTTGGGGAACTAAGGGCAGAAGTGCATGCAGCCCGTCAGGAAACGAACGCTCTAAGAAGGGAACTGATTATTTCCAAGGAGCGAACAGATGATCTCGCTAGACAATTGCTACAGTCACAAGCCGGACAGACCCCGTTACCCGCATCTGAGGGAAATCTTCCTTCTACATCCTCTATGAATCCAGTGAAGATCAACCTACCTGGGAATGTACCTCTAGCTCCGCCCGAACGATTTTCTGGTGACCCAAAGAGGTTTGCAGTATTTATCAATCAGTGCCGGTTGCATTTCTTATGCCGGCCAGCAGCCTTTCCAACTGATCAAGCTAAAGTAGCTTTCGTGCTTTCGTACCTTAGTGGCAACGCGTCAGACTGGTCGATCCCTCTAGTAAATCAAGATGATCCGGTCCTCCATGATTTTCAAGCTTTTCAGCTCAGTATGGAAAAACTGTTCGCAAGACATTCACAGGGGCAGGCCTTGGACAATGAGCTTCTTTCGTTGCGACAAGGTAATCAAGACCTTTTGGCTTATATTGCGTCTTTCAACAGACTGATAGTGGAAACTCACTGGCCTGAGGACAAAAGGATTACGCTGTTTTATAGAGGTCTACGCGGAGAGCTCAAAGATGTGTTAGCCCAAGTAGTGAATCCCCCACAAGATTGTTCGGACTATATAGACTTAGTCGTTCAAATAGATCACAGACTGCAGAACAGGAAGGCCGATCGTTCCAAGTTTGATGCTCGAGTATTTTCCAAACCGCCAACTCCTTCCAAAGGAGTAGACTCTGGGGAACCCATGCAAATAGGGGGTCTGAAAGGTCCCCTAACACAAAAGGAGCGGGAAAGGAGAAAACAGTTGCAATTATGCCTCTATTGCGGAAACTCAGGGCACTTTCTTCGAGACTGTCCGGTGAAACCTGCCAAGAAGGCAGTAGGAGCTGCAGTTACCAAAGTTACAAACTCTGAGCAGGGAAACGACCTCGCCCGACAAGAATAGAGGTCCTCTTGCCGAGCGTGAAAACCAGTTCCGTGACCTCGCATTTCGTGATACCTATGGTCCTCATCAGCCCTGATAATCCGGATCGATTACATGCAATTGAAGCTTACGTCGACAGCGGTGCCATCGGCAATTATGTGGATCATGAAATGGTTTTGAGGATGAATCTAACTCTTTGTCCCAAGGCTGTAAAGGACGTCATTACTACGGTGGATGGTACGGAGATAGCCTCCGGGCCAGTAACGCATACCACTCAAGAAGTGACACTAGTAAGTCAAGATGGACACCATGAGAAGATCGTGTTCGATGTGATCAAGGCCCCTCAGTTTCAGATTATTCTAGGAATACCTTGGTTAGAGAAACACAATCCTCTGATCGATTGGCGAGCAAGAACGGTCCAGTTTCCAGAATGTGTCTCTACTTGTCACCCTCCACCTGGTGTTGCACTGGCAGCAATTTCTTCAGAGACTCCCCAGTTACCTCCCGAATACCTAGAATACCAAGATGTTTTCCGGAAGGATCAGGCTAACTCTCTACCTCCTCATAGGTCTTATGACTGCCAGATCAACCTGATACCTGGATCTACTCCTCCTTGTAGTAGAATTTATGCCCTCACCGAGCCGAGGAACCTTCACCTTCGACAATACCTGGATCAATACCTGGCAAATGGGTTTATTCGTCCTTCCAAGTCCCCTGCTTCTTCAGCTTTGTTCTTCGTTCCAAAAAAGGAAGGAGACCTTAGAACTTGTATAGATTATCGCTCCCTGAACCAGATCACCGTTAAGAATAGATATCCGTTACCTTTGATCCCTGAACTCCTGGACCAAGTCAGAAAAGCATGCATATATACAAAGCTGGATCTTAGAGGAGCTTACCACTTGGTACGAGTAAAAGAGGGCGATGAATGGAAGACGGCCTTCCGCACCAAGTATGGGCTATTTGAATATTAGGTCATGCCCTTCGGACTTTGTAATGCCCCGGCCGCCTTTCAATATTTTATGAACGATGTCCTCGGAGAGCTCATAGATGTGTGTGTTGTTGTTTACATTGACGACATCCTCGTTTATTCTTCATCGGAATCTGAACATCGGAAACACGTGAAAATGGTCCTCGAAAGATTGCGTCAACACAAACTTTTCGCTAAGTTGGAAAAATGTGTTTTCAACGTGACTGAAGTTGAATTCTTGGGATTCATATTATAACCTGGCGGAGTACGTATGGATTCAAAGAAGGTCGATGCAGTTCTCAAATGGCCATCACCATCCTCCGTAAAAGGTGTGCAAAGCATGTTAGGCTTCGCTAACTTTTACCGCAGGTTTATCCCCGAATTCTCTCAAATAGTCCAGCCCATCACTGCCTTGTTAAAGAAAAACAAACGTTTTGAATGGTCTATCGAGGCGGAACAAGCTTTCCAGGATTTGAAGACTAAATTTATCTCTGCACCAATCTTAAAACACCCTCGCCCCGAACTCCCCTACATCGTGGAAACTGATGCTTCAAGCCTTGCCATGGGGGCAGTTCTATCACAAAAGGACCCGGTAACCAATCAGTTGCATCCCGTGGCATTTTGGTCCCGCAAATTCTCGCCTCCTGAAATCAATTACACGATTACTGACAAGGAACTTCTGGCTATCAAGTCTGCCTTTAAGGCTTGGCGGCATTATCTGCTGGGGGCCCGACACACCGTTACTGTGATTACGGATCACCGAAACCTGCAATATTTGAAAACCGCAAAAGCCCAACCCTCTAGACAACTCCGTTGGGCATTATTCTTTGCCGAGTTTGACTTCATAATTACCTATCGACCTGGTACAAAAAACGGTAAAGCTGATGCCCTTTCTCGGATGGGAGTGGAAGAACATTTGATCAACCCTAAACCTGTACCAATCATTCCCGAACAAAGAATTCTGGGTGTAATCGCCACAGAATCCATAGAGGAAGTTAAGGATAAAGCCAGGCAACTTGTAACTCCAGCAGACATACAGAATTGGCATCTGCAGGGAAAGGACTTTGCAGTAAAGGACAACTTATTGTATTTCCAAGAACGATTATACCTACCCAGCACAGATTTACAGAAAAAAGTAATCTCTTGTTATCACGATTCTTTAATGGAAGGACATCCCGGTATGACCAAGACCTCAGAAAAGATCAAGCGCTACTTCTGGTGGCCGTCTTGGAAAAAAGATATCAGAGACTTTATAATGTCCTGTGGAGTATGCGCCCAAAACAAGAGTCAAAAGGAAAGACCAGCAGGCCTCTTACGCCCTATTGACATCCCACCTCGCCCTTGGCATACGCTTTCTTTGGACTTCATCACCGATCTACCTCCATGCTCCGGATTCAATACGATTCTAGTAATCGTGGACTTATTCTCCAAGATGGCGCATTTCATTCCGCTCAAAGGCTTACCAACAGCAGCAACTCTGGCCCGAGAATTTCTCGAAAACATCGTCCGACTGCACGGTTTTCCTTCGGTTCTAATTTCGGATCGAGGTAGTCAATTTATTTCTCATTTTTGGTGAAGTTGCTGTCGGTCGGCTCAAATTGATGTGAGACTATCGACCAGTCACCACCCTCAGACCGACGGACAAACCGAGAGGACCAATCAAACTCTGGAACAGTATTTACGCTGCATGCTGCAACAAACTGAAAAAACTTGGAAAGACATCCTTTGGATAGCCGAATATGCCTACAATAACTCTGTCCATTCGGGAACTGGGAAAACCCTGTTTTTTCTTTTGTACGGCAGTCACCCTCGAACCTCGGAGTTGGATCCCCTCCAAGATCTTGAAACACCAGCAGTAGACTACCTGCATTCTACAATCACCCAAGCCTTTAAGGAAGCTGTTTCTCACCTTCAAAGGGCTAAAGAACAATACAAGAAAGGAGCAGATCAACATCGGAAGGAAGCCCCTCAATATCAAGTAGGGGATCAAGTCTGGTTATCCACCAAATATCTACCTCTAAAAGGGCCACGCACATTCAACCCAAGATACCTTGGTCCCTATTCCATCACTACCATAGTAAACCCAGTAGCGGTCAAGTTGGACTTGCCCCCGCACATGAAGATACATCCGGTCTTCCACGTCTCTCTATTAAAACCCGTGCAACCTCAAACCCGACTAACCAAATCTCCAAAAACTATCCTAGTTGATGGAGAACTCGAGTTTGAAGTCAAAAGCATTCTGGACTCCAAGATCTCCAAATCTAAACTATTAACCTAATTGACTGGAAAGGCTACGGCCCCCAAGAGAGATCCTGGGAACCTGCTGAATATGTCCACGCTCCTCGCCTAATCAAAAGATTTCACCGAACATTTCCTGACAAGCCAAAACCCCGGGAGAAGCCCGGTTTGGGAGGGGCCTTGAGGGGGGGTACTGTCATGATCTCTGCTTCCAAAAGGTCAGGGTTTCCCAACTCCCTTGGAAGCAGATCCATAACCCAGGTTCCGAGTGCCAACCAGTCCCAATTGGGACCTTTTGGACCCAGTCCTGGCGCCAGTGGCACCAGGCTCATAAATATGCCCAGTCCCAGCGCTGGAAGCGCCAGGCTCATAATGCTTGGGTGGACTTACCTGCAGCAGACCATGCTGCTTACTTGCCTGCCAGTTGAGTCTCTGATCCTCTTCTGTTTGGAACTACTTTTCCTGTTGGGTGGGGCAGGAGCCACTCTCTAGATTCAGAACACTGGAACTCTTCTGGAAAGCAGGAACTCTTTTCTTACCTAGGCGTGGCTGTGGAAGGAGACACCTAAGCACTACAGGAGGCTATTTAAACCACACCCGATGGATGAATCTTGCTTTGCGTTATTCTGCATCCTCAGCAGCAGAACGCTCATCGTGTCTTCTGCATCTGATCCTGGGCCTAAGGAAAAAGGCTTACCATTCTGAATCCAGTCTTCAGCAACACCTATAAAGACAAGAAAGAACAGGTTAGCATTATGGTCTTCAGTGACAGCTCTTCACTTACCTGGTCCATCGGCTGTCACCAACTCCTCGCGCTGCATTCCGGCATCTGAAAGACAAAGGCTTACCTACTCTTCGTGCGCTCCGGAGGTCTTCACACTGCATTCCGGCATCTGAAAGACAAAAGCTTACCAACTCTTCGCACGCTCCGGAGGCCTTCGGCGCTGCATCCCGCATCTGAAAGACAAAACAAGGTGCGTTTAAAGACATTGGGGAACTTTAATACTCACGTGCCATTACTCCTTTCCACATCTAACCCAGTGGGTATTCCAGCACCCTGCAGCCACCCCGAACTTGTACCTGCAAAATAAAAAGACAGTTAGAGCGCATCGTGAAGCAGGCAACAAGCGCTTACTTACGTGCTTCCAGGCGCTTCTATTCATCACACGGGCTCCATCTTCAACTCACTTCAGCCCGCCATCCGCCATCGCCGGAACCCTGCAAAACAAGAGACATCATTACTAAAGACTTTAAAGACATTAGAATTACTCGAAACTTACCGTTCGTGCAGTAAACGACGGACAGCAGTCCTCTGAAGTCAAGAGGCCTGCTCCCCTTATCCAGTGAAGAAACTGGTTACAGCACCCTGCCTCGAGGCAGATGGAGAGCACGGCGTTCACTTACCTAAGACATCTTACCCTTCGAGCCAGACATACAGTGCACAGAGGTCCAGCCCAAAGAGCCAGCCGTGTGTTACACATCACCTTTGAAGATACGGTATACGCCCAGTCAAGACCGGCCCCTCTACGGGAATCAGGTGAGCGTTACAATGAGCTCCCACTACGGCTCCACCCTAATGTGTCCAATTAGTGGCACAGATTTAGGGATGTGGGTACTGGGAAATGCTTCCGTCTCGCACTGGCTCACAGAGATGTATTCCATCCCTGTGACTAGAGGGTTTTTAGGTGTGCCCTCATTACCCTCTCCATTGAGAAAGAGCGTAAGGGCCACTAATATCACTCAGCGGGTGTCGATCTCATGTCTCCCACTCTCCATGAACCTCACAATCAAAAGACCCAAACCCCACCAACCCAAATTCAAATGGATACTTAAACATAGCCTAATCAGGTACCCCTACCCTTCCATAATATATGTCACTGCGGAACACCGGCCTCTGTTCTCTTGCATTTGGCAATCTGGAGAAACCAGCTATAGATATGCCTAAACAATGCATTCGCTCACCACACGCCCCTTTGGATCAATGTGATCCGCCATCTATGGCATCACTTTAAAGATTATAATTGAGTGAATTAAATCCCTCATCATAGTTCCTCAGACGCAAATAATTTAAATAGTAGATTTATTATTTATTTATTGTTATTTATCTGTTTCTCCTCTGCTTCGCACTTTCCACCTCTCCCCTCTTCCATGCACTTTTCCCCTCCCCCTCTCCCATGCACTTGCGCGTTCTCAATGTCACTGGGCCTACTAAGATCGCAGTTTTGTTCTCCCCTGTTCCCCTCCCTTGCCTTGTCGCGCTCTGAAACACTTGTGTACGAGCGTGATAGAAATAAAATAATCAATATCAATCAAAAAAAAATCAACTGTGGTCTAATTCATCAATGATAACACACTTGCAGTCTGAATACCATGCAAAATTGACATAATGATTCCACTATTCCAATGTGGTGCTTAAAATTAGAGGTTGGCACTTATGTCTTGATAATGTACAATATCCCACTTCACTCATCTCCCAAGTGCAATGTCTGCTGTCACAGCAGAAGCAAATGTTCATTGGACCCCAGGTAAAGGCCATACAGGTTTTCTTTCCCTGTCTTCACACCTCTCGCATACAAGGCCTTTCCAATTGACTTAACATATGAACATTTACCCTGACATCATGTCTGTGCTTTCTACCTCTTCACCCATAAAGCCGGACTAATGAGAGAATAATGCCCATAAAGAAAACACACATACATAGGCATGTTATAAACATGTTTCCTCATCAGCAGTGCATGTTAACCAGAGTAGCACAAGTTTCACTTTTTGCTAGATTTCTGCATATGAGTAGTCCTTATCCTCTAAATTTCTTCACCGTAATTCTCTTTAGTGATGTTCGAATGAAATGACTGTACCATACGCTGAGATAACCTCTCTGCACTCATAATGTTAATGGTACAAGCACACGCCTCCACACACAATGCATGTTTGGATTTTCTGCATCGCTAGCCATTCAGTAAACCAAAGACTCAACAGCTACACTGTACGCCTCTAAATTGTCTCTGGTAGAGACACTCTCCTCACCTTCTGACACCCATGCATACAAAATGGATAATCACGCATAATATTCCTGTTCCACACACAACATTATCTGGATATGTCAATAATTGCAGCATGTTTTTGTCCCTGTTTCTTTGTCTGTCGCTCCGTTCTCATCTCTGTCTCTCTCATAAATACTAATAAATACATGTTGGTTTATTTTGCCGCGTTGATCAAGCGCTGTGTAGTGTGCAAAAGATGCGTCATCCCATTTTTCTCCACCCTATAATGCATGATCTGTATGAATAAGTACACCATAACCAAGTATTGGAGAAGCCAACAACTGTGACCTTCATGTTGGCATCAGATCTGGATTTGCTAGGCCCTGTCAGAATGGTATTAGCTGCCCTAAAATGGTAACAGCTGCAAAATGGTTTGAATGTCTGGGCATATGATAATAATGCCGGGCAAATGCATATCTAATCACTATGTGCAAGGCAAACCTTTGGCTTTGTGACTGATTGTTTTTGCCAAGACTAATAAATCAAATGGAAAAAGGCACATTTGGTTAAGACATTTTTATTATACTATCAGATAATTTAAACCTGGAATTAAGCCACTGACTAAGAGCAGGCTGCTTAGAAATAATAGAAATAACACTATCGACAAACGTGATGTTACCATTGACAGAGCTAGCACGAAGAACTCGAGGAGGATGTGTTTTGGATGGGAAAGAGCAGGTAGTGGGTGGGAATGGCCACAGGGTTTAGCATACCCATGGGCAATCAATGTGTGAGTATACAACCAACCAATGACTATAAGCTGTGTGTCACTTCCCACATTCCATCTCCCTCCCAGTTGTACTCCAATGCAGTAGTTTCAGTTGAAAGGTGGAATTTATGTGCCACCTAAAAGCCAAACCTAAAAACATAATTACTCCAGAACTGTGGCAACAAGCATTTGCTTGGTTTATACAGGCTAGGACATTTAGTCTTAACACGGTATGAGTGCTGACCGGCAGTAGCCCACCCTTGTAAAGAGCACAGATTCTGTCCACTTGCTGCAACCTCAACTTTGTTTTGGACATTATAACATGCATGTTCATCTATCATGTGGACACAATGAAAGTCTGTATCTGTTACATAGGTTTACTCTTCTCCTCACTTGCCACATCCCATTTGTTCATCAGCTGCTCCTCATTGACGGTGCCTAGAGAAGCTTCACATGGGCCCGTCCCTTGTGACAGAGAACGTTCCTTCCCCTGTCATTGCAGCTATTCTGTGTTGAATTGCTGCCTTTTTTTAACCCTTGAAAATACCAGATTTAGTAAATATTGTGCCTATTCTCACCATATTCTTGCTTGGCATTCTGCATACGGGTTCTCCTTGAGCAGCTGCCCCTCGATGATATTCGCTCCCCACTGCCACTCGCTAGCAGAAGCTGCAACTATCTGAGAGGATATCTGGGGCATCATCCTCTTTAACAGTGGCCGCATGTTGGCCAGTGCTGCTTCAATTTTCACCACCTATTCCTTACTCTGTCTGTTCAGGAGGGCTTTGTTGCATGCGATCTTGGAATGTTTCTGGCATACAATAAGTGGTGTGCTTTGTTGGACAGAAAGCAATTCATGAAATATCATGCCTTCATGCTTGGTTCATGTGTAGATGACTTGCTCTAACTCATGTACCATCAATGCACTTCACAACTACTCGCCAGAATCAATTAACTCCTCCTTCTAAATGACTATCAGTCAGGGTACCACCCCAAGTGTAGCATCGGGACAGTCATCATCCATGTGCTGGAAGATACCATCCAAATCATTGATTAGGGAGACTCATGCCTCCTCCTCCTCCCTGACGTCTCAGCTGCATTTGACACCATCGACCACAGCATCCTACTCTCCCTCCTTGCTGACAGGATGTAATTATCTGGCACTGTCCTGAATTGGTGTACCTCCTACCTCTCAGGCAGACACCTGGCTGTCCCGATGAAATTGTTGTGTTCTACCTGACTCCAGGTTTCCTGCAGAGTCTCCCACGGCTCCATCCTCTCACCAATCCTTTTTAACCTTTACCTGGGGCTTCTGGGCACTATCCTCAAAGACCCCAATATACTCATCCACCAATGCGCAGACAATACTCAGCTGTACAAGAGAGAAAATAGCGTGCAGGACATAATATGTCTCATTGATTACCTAGCATCCAGACCTGGATGTCGACCACCTTTCTCAATCTAAACCCATCCAAGACTGAACTCAAACTCATTGGTCCACCCACTAAATAACAACTTGTCCAACAATGGCTCAATAATATGCGCCCAGATGGATTTGATCCACAAATCTCAGACTCAGTGAAATCCTTAGGCTTCATCATTGACAGCAGCCTGTCCTTCCAGAAAAACATAGCCAAGAATGCCCAAACAGCCTGGCTCAGAAGCTATACCCTTGGAAATATCAAACCTTTTATCCCGCCGCAAGACTTGTGGACATTAGCAAAGGCTCTGGTGGTGTCATACATCGATGGGAGAAATGCTCTTCTAACAAGCTACCAGGTGTTCACTTGGCTTCCCTAAAAGCAGTCCACCATGCTGCAGAAATGTAACCACATCACCCCCATCCTATGCAAACTACATTGACTTCCACTTCAAGCCAGGATGCTGTTCAAGACTGCATGTATCATCTTTAAAGCAGTCGCGAGTAGCACAGCAGCGTACCTGGTGGCTAAGCTCCATATATCTTGTGGTACACGCTTCTCACTGAGCAAATCCACCAACTGGCTTGACTCACAACTCACCCACAAAGTGAGAACCAGCCAATAATCTTTCTCTTGTCATGCACCCACCGCCTGGAACTATATCCTTCCATCGGCTCAGAATGCCCCCACAATTCTCCAATTTCTCAAATCTCTCAAACCATGTCTCTTTCAACAACTCCTGACCAAGGAATAATTTCAATGGATTCACACACCGACCCACAGACCTCACAGAACTGCGCTACTTTTAAAGGATGCCTGTCCAAATGCTGGTTACCCAAACTCCGTACAGCACTCCGCTGCTCTCGAGCTACGTCCACGCTTTAAACAATAAAATAAAATAAATTGAAATAAAATGTGTTTGAATCTGCTTGTAACATTGAAGCATTGTGGCATCATGAAGAGATGTGAATATATTATAACATCTACCTCGTAGTAACATTGTTATTTCAAGTGCATGATGCTTTATTGCCAGACGTTATGGTGATCTTGCAGTCGCCAGTCGCATGCCTGCTACATTCTGAATCTTGAAGGTTGTGAGAAAGTCAGGTGCCTGACCCTACCTCGAAGAATAGAGCAGAACTCTGACACACAGGAAAGTTGGCCATCAGGCACTTTTTTCCGCAGCGGTGTGCTGATTTGAGATATTACAGAGTGGGAGTGCAAGTTTATGCCCCCTTGCCAATCCAGAGCCTAGCATCTAAAGGGCCTGTACTACAGTCATCTTTATTCTCATTCTTCATTCCAATTATCTATGCTTTACATGTGGTTAGTGACTAATAAAACAAACCTGGTTATAAGTACACAGGAGCTACTGAAAACACAAGAAGACCAAGCCACTTCAAACCCAACATGCGACCTCCTCTATCAGTGTGGACCACTCATCAAGCACCTGAGTTATCCCAAGAGGGAATTAGGCAGAGCAGACACAGAAAGGCAGGAATTAAGCCAATGCACTACATCCCTGAGTAATATCCCTGAAGACTGACCCTACCCCTGGAGTCATAAAGAAGTGAACCATGCGCTGCAACAAATTAGAAATTCACTTTGGTAACATCTGACTGTGATGGTGATTGGGACGAGAATTGATCTGGGTACAATGTCCTTGAAACCTAAGCTTCTGTTAACGTTTTAGCATGTCCTTGATACCAGAGCTTCTGTTGACATTTTGGAAGAAGAAATCATATCATGTATGCATGACATTTTGGAAGTCAGCCCATTTGTTGGTATTCAAAATACGTGGATGCTTGATTTGCAACAAAATAAATGGAAGTCAGTAGTTAGTTAAGAAGACAGTTGAATTCTTCAATTTTCTGTTCCTCAAGTTTGAGAACAAAAGGGAAAACAAAATAGCAAGTGTATTTTGTTTTTTTTAAATCCCACCTGATCACAAAGAGTAGATGAAGGTACTCTGGAAGACTCTCAAGGAAAGTAAAAACAACTTAATCTTTTTAAGAATACGTCTGAGGCTCCACAACTTGGTGTCATACTTTCAACACCGTGCACTTTATGGAACTCTCTGATTTCCTGGCCCTTATTTTTGGCTTTTCATTGATTCAGAAAACGTTAAAAAAAAGGCTGAACTGAAGCACTGCCACGAACACCATTTTTAGTTGCAGATAAACTCCCTGCCCTCATATGCATTAATGCCAACCTAATCGTGATTGTTAGAAATAAAGATTTAAATATGTATTTTTGTATCTCATGTTTTATTGATTCCCCGCAGAGTGTTGGAGATCTGTTGCTGTGCCGATATATGTATTCACACACTCTGGAAGCCAAAATATAGAAGGGACTATGATCTGCTTTTTAACAGACAACATCACAACGCTTTTCTTTACCACGTATTACCCCAGTGCACTAACACAAGACATGATGTGAAGTGACGTTTCACAACGCACATGCACATATCAGGAGGTAACATGTAGATATAAAGAAGTTGCTCCACACTTGGCATCTCACACACCATAACACACCAGTGTAACGGGCACATGGCCATGCGTAGTCTCCTATTGATTCATGCGCCTGTTTCACTGTGCTCAGGCACACTTATTGTCAGAATGTGACATGTTCCGCTATCAGAAGTACTTCCTCTGTGTCATGAATGCATGGACATTGGCCTCCAAGCATGTTCAGTGGGACCATGTTGCTCCTCTTCACCCCAGTGTACACTTTGGTAGATCTGTGGAAAGTGATATGGGACAACACCACAATGGTGTGGCAACTGTGCGCACACATATAGAACATGCTGTAAACTCCCTGCTGTCAATGAAGCCATCTACCTTAAGAGGCCATGGTGAGGCCTTCCATGAAGTAGATGGGCCCTTAATGTGATGAGATGACACCACTGGGTGCACTGGTAGGACATTGCATTGTCACAATCTTTATTATAATGTGGATTAGAAATGTACAAGGGTTGGAGGGTTGAGTATGGGATTACTTGCAATCCGCTTGCCTTCTGCACAGTGCGGTGTTTCATTTTGTGCATGGTTTGTGTGTCATCTCTAAATTTTGATGTTGTTCATGTGTTTCCTACGTCATAGTGTCCTTTCAGTGCTATACATACATTTAATCTGTCACTAGGGGCCAAACTGCAGAAACGTCGCACCACTGCAAGTGCAATAATTCATGGTTTTTAGCCAATCTTGCACCTGTGCAAAGTTTCCCTAATCTGGCCTGAGATGTATGTGATGTGCGCTTACTTTTTGAATGGGTCAATAATAAAAGATCATTGACAAGTTTGTTTATTATTTGTATGTATAGTTCAACATCTGCACAACTGACAATACACAATTGAAAAATGACAAAAGGGTAAAACCATTTAGTAAACTAGGAGGCATAATTAAAATAATTTCCTAAACAGTGTGTCACTGATTAAAAAATGGATCGATTTAAAATTCCTTGAGAGGCAAAGGAATACATGGATTCATATGACCCGACTCAAGGTAGTCTGATGACTAATATTACCAAGATTCTTCATCAGCTAGAAAGAGAAGGGTGCCGTACAGCCATGAAAGGGATATCTCAGTGTTTGTAGGGCCCTCACTAAGTGGCTTTTCCCGGAGAAGGTTAGGGTCATTTAGAGGGGAATAGTAGTTAGGGGGGGAGAGTAATGATAACCTTTGATAATAAAACAGGTACAGGTGTAGAAAAAAAGCCTTCACTTATGTGTGGGAATATACAATAGCAAAGAGGTTATAGAAAGAGGTTAATAGTACTTAGCCACATCTGAGCCTCTAATTACTGACATATATTTCCTAATAGAGACATACATTTTCTTTTGGTGGACGGCCCTTCCCTTACTAAAGTCGAATACTAAATTTAGTATTTAACATGTCTTTAAAGTTTTGTATATAAGCGCTTTATAAATAAACAATGCAATACAATACAATATTAGAAGACTATGGGCCTCATTCCGAGTTCGGAGGTAACCACGCCGCTATTTGCGTCATGGCTGCCTCCGAACTCGTCCAAACTCTGGCCTGGTGAATGGAGTAATTACCGGTCCATTCCGAAATCGGAGGGACCGGTAAATCCCCATTCACCAGTGCCATTCCCCATTCCCATTTGAGCCCCCATAGGGCTCAATGGGAAGGAGGAAGGCGGCAATAATGGTACCGTAAATTACGGTACCGTTATTGGCCCCGAAGTCCCTTTGCGGGTCCCGTCCTTAACGTCTGCTAAAAGCTAAAAGCAGGCGTTAAAGACGGGACACGCAAAGGGAACTCGTAATAGGGCGGTAAGGGTTTAACGGCACCGGTCTCGTTACCAGTGACCATTAACCCTTCCCGCCCTACTCGGAATGAGGCCCTATATGTAGTCTTTTTTAGTATTGTATAGTATTCGTTTTGAGCAGAGTACTATATGAAGACTATTCAGTGTGCTGAATACTAGTTGATTACTAACAGAATACTAAACAAATACTTATTTCTAGTCTTTTAGTCTTCATTTAGTTTTGAATACTGAATTACCACTATTGACCACGCCTGTATCAAGAAATCAAATAAGATCTTCCATTTTAGTGAGGGTCAGGTTTGTTTCTGTGAAATTGAAGCACATTCAGCAAACACATAAATAGAAGATATGTTAATATGCAGAAATCTAGTTTGAGTTTGAATACAACTACGACTGAAGAGTTCATTCGTAGGGTAATTGTGCAGTAGGGAAGGGTCTTTCAAGGTTTTCTTGTAATTGCAGCTGTGATGGGACCAATAATGAAATCCCAGCACTGATTGAGAATATCCCAGAAAATCTGATTTATTATCTTTGACCAACCATGACAGCTAAATGTTGTAGCATCATGTTCGACCACAATTTTTACTGCTACTGTTATATGTGCTTCATTGCAAGTGTGGTGGTAATTCAATGGTAAATCCGCTGAATTACTGCCAAACTCATCTGCTGTTACTGTTACAGTTTACTGTTACTGCCACTTGGTCCCATGAGATTACACGGGATTACAAGTGGCAGAAGGCAGTGTTAATATCCATTTCATTTTTGGAGTCCACAGGACTCCATCAGGATTTTGGTAGGATCACCCTGAGCAGTCTGGAGCAGACACATGGCAGCTTAATTTACAAGACTCATTTGGTCTGATGTCAAATTTTTGTCAAAAACTAGTTATGTGTCAAAACTTCATAATTTTACTAATAACTGCCATAATTTACATATTTTCCGATTCAGCTAATCATGGGGAATTAAAAAAAAATGACAGCCAGGTCTGTACCATTTTGCACAGCAGTTTGGCAATTTTCCGTTGTTTTCACAGAAAGCATAACAGCTATGAAAATGTAAATTCCTACCCATATTTCTAATTTTAACCTCCACCAGTTCACAAACTCTTACATGATGGACATTTTCAGATCAGCCAGGAACCTAGTCTAACTGGCTGGCAATTACAGTTCCCTAACTCATAGGTGCATGAGTTTTAAATCTCCACAATCGGATGGAAATAACCTAAAAAATGTTACATAAATGAAGAAAATGTGCCTTATGGTTGCTGGAGAAAAGGCCTAAGTTAAATTATTTGTCAATCTGTATGGTCAGAAAATGGAAGCTCTGCTTCTCCCAGCCTTCTGTCTCCCTGGGCCTGCCTGTGACGAGAGTTTTTGTTCGGAGTCGCTTTGAAGTTGGGTTCTTGCTCTTTGAAGTTGTAGATTCATTTCCATACATTTTGGTCATGCTCCAGCCAAGGGGAACTGCCCTGCTATCACTGCCTTCAGACCAAGCAAGTATTGGGAGTTTTCCACAACTTCAGCAGGATGCACTTTATTGCATTTGTAATTAGATGGGTAATGTAACATCCAGACTTGCAGTGGGAGATTTCTTTGTGAAGTTTGCCCACCCACAATCGAAAAGCGTTTGCGTTGGGCAGACAGGAACTTTTCCATGGAAAACAAAATGGGCTTTTCTTTTCAAATGTCTGATATTTTGTATGTGAAACATAATATACATTACTTTTTGTCAACATGCACCATTTCTTTTTCCCTGACATGTTTCCTGTTAGCAGTGGTATATTATTTCACATTTAAACTGCAAACACATGTGTGAAGCTGTTTTTGGGGTCAGTGTTTAAAAAAACTGCTTTTCAGGTGAAAGGGACCTTCAGTTTTCACTTGCAGCCACAAGCAAAGCCTTTTTTTTTGTCAATGTTGATAAATCCTGCCTTTCATTGAAGGGGACCTTCACTTTTCACTTGCAGCCACAGGCAAAACCTTTTTTTGGGTTAGTGATGAACAAAACTTGCTTTTCATGTGAAAGAGACCTTCAGTTTCGGGACTTTGAATGCACCCCACACACAGGAGGGAGAGTACTACCACAATAGTTGGCACTTTGGAACCCCTGAAAAGAAGTAGAGATGTCCTTGTTCGTGTCCCTTTGGTGGAGGTGCTGGCTGGTAACTGTGTTGTCCACTAATTGCCAGGTTGCCCTCTGCCGTGCAAATGGAACCGATGACTTTGTGTACCCTCGGAGGGCGGTCATTAACGGTTGGGTAATGCCCCTGTGGCTCTGTTAAAGACCTTGCTTCATCGGGCTTATAATTATGGCCCAGGGGGCATTACCCGACCAGTAATGCCTCCCTCTTCAGGCCATATTGCCTACAAAATCTACCTGTAAAGTAAACATTGAAGAAAAAATAACATACACATATGTTTTGCTATAATAGCGAGGGAGTTCTTGTGGGATGGAGGGAGAGCACTGACCACACTACAAAAGACTACGAATGGGGTGGGATCAGGCTCCCAGACATTGAGCGGAATTACTTGGCAGCTCAACTGCAGTTCGTGGTGCAGTGGCTGGGCGAGGACACATCTATAGACTCAATACTATTTAGATCATCATCATCAGCAATATTACCTGAGCAAGCTCCTGTGGGTGTACACGGCCTCAGCCAGAACTCTCCCCAACATGGTCAAATTTGGCCGAGCCCTATGGAAAAGAGCATGGAAAATCCAAGACATAAGAGATCCCTGCTCTAGGCAAATTCCTCTTGCAGGACTGGTTTATGACCGCATTGCAAACCTGGCAACATTCAGGAAACAGTGGGAGGATAAGGGGGTAGTCCAAATAGGTGATCTGTGGCAAAATGGGAACTGGGTAGACTTCCAGACACTGGTAGACGAACAGGGCATACACAAGGGCCAATTCATACTGTATAACAGCATGGTCCAGACGATAAGGAAAAGGTGGGTGACCACACCGGAGGATGATGACACAGGGGAGGCACTGGACTCATGGTACGACATCTCTGAGCGGGACACAGAGTGTCCAGGCCCTATGGCCAACTACTAGGAGCTAACTACAGGAGAGAATTGCGAGCATGAGCAAAATATGAAGAAGAACTTCAGAAACCCATTACAGATGAGGAATGGTACCGGGCCCTCTTGTACCTAAAGAAAGTGTCCAGGAATGCAAGATTTAGACAGATGCAGCTTTATCTCATACATAGGGCATATCTGACGTCGAAAAGGTTGCTGAGTATGGGAAGCAAACAGACCTAGAGCTGCCCGCGCTGTACGGAGGAGCTGGCAGATATGGTGCATATGTTCTAGTCATGCCCGAGAATAACAAACTTTTGGGACACAATCAAGGGAAGAGCGCTGAAGGGAGTTATCCAGATGCACGCGTGGTCGCCAGCCTCCAATCTGCTGGGCGTGTTCCCAAGGGGAGACAGGCAGAGAACACACTTGGTAAAAATGAAAGACCTGATGACAATACTGGCAAAACGCAGCATAGCAATGGCGTGGAATACAAGTACGGGACCCTCGATGGAGGGGTGGTGGGCGGATCTGAACAATTGGGCTATGGCCAAAACAACAGTATGGACAAGGGCGATGCAGTTATTAGCATGGAACGCACTAGTGCAGGAACTGTTCGGAAGCAATGAAAGGGACAGTATGGACGAGTCAGGCGGCCGGGCTGAGAACTAACGGTCAATGGAGGAAGCTCTGAGACAGCGAACCGAGAGAGAGGAGGTTGGCCCACACACACCCGGATGGAATGCACAAGGTGGCGCAGGAACATTATGGACGGCGGGAAAGGGGCTCTGCCATGAATCGAGAAGATAAGGATAACAAGGACTCCAACGTGAAAGTGCCAGTAGAAGTGTTGTGTGTGTTGTTGTTTAAACGGTTATTTGTAATGTTATGTGTTGAAATGCAAATAAAAAGGTTTTAAAAAATATGTTTTGCTATAATATGTGTTTGTTATAACATTTCTGTAGAACAAAACGCTAATGAACACATTGGGCCTCATTATGAGTCCAGCGCTAGCCGTGCCGGTAGAAACAGCATGGCTGCCGCAGGAGTCATTATTTTTCCGGCGCCCGGCAATAGGTACTTACCGAGGCATTACGGCCCCGGCGGTCCCGGTAATTGCCCATTGTGTGGTCCCGGAAAATATTACTCCCCATTCCCATTTGAGTCCCATTGGGCTCAATGGGAATGGGGAGGACGGATGCACCGGCACCATTCATGAATGGTGCCGGTTCATCCGTCAACGCCTGCCAGCGGGTGCCTTTCCGCCCGCCAGGTCAGACCTGGTGGGTTGAAAGGCACCCTCTTGCAGAACTCATTGTTTGCTGGTCCGGAAACAATTGTACCGGCAAGCTTACTGGCACCATTGTTTCCGGACCGGCAACCTTGTAATGACCCCCATTAAATTCCCTTGAAAAAGAAGCAGGTCAGTGAATGATTTTATTGTGTATGTCTATATATTTTTATATGTGTATTTTTGTGTTCCAAATATTTTTTTTAAATGTAGCTGTATGTAAGCAGCTAGTGGTACACCACTTTACAGAGGGCATGGCACACATCGATTGGAGATAGAAAACAGAGTGGACTTTAATATACCACTAAACCATAAGCATTAAAACACTACATGCAATTATCAGTATCAAAATATTGATGTGTAAATACAAATGACATACGTTGACAATTTATTCAGAGAAACATCCCAGTCCCACTAGAACGAGACTAGCATCATGATGTACGGAGCAAGCCAAAAACATTTGCATTCAACCCAGTTCAAACACATGTTATTTTAAGCCTTGCCAACAACATCTATCAGAGGGAACGTACCCAATGGTTGTAGGAATAGAAGGCCAATGGTGGACACCACAGGATTGCATACACAGGACCCCAAGGCTCTTTAACATCTGTAGGTTGTAAGAGCGTAATGTTTAATTAGCAATATGGCCACGGAACAAAGATTAATGGGCGTGGCTTGATGGATGGCCTTCCAAAACCAGTAACACATTTTAAACTTGCCATGGTAGGTAACGGGTTGACCTGATCTAGTCATTTGAGGATACAAAGAAGCTTGGTGTTGTTCTGCACTATCTGTAGTTTTTGTAGTAAAGAGATATCCAGGTATGCTCCTTTACAATAATGAAACCAAGATGGTGCATTGAGCAGCATTCAGGGTGGGTCTTGGGAACTGTTTTGGCTGCAAATTCCTGGAATTTCATGCCAATACCTATAATGAAAATATTTGAAACCTTATATAAAGGCCTGGCACAATATCAGTATTTGGGCCCGCATATGATGTATGTACCTGACGCCTAATAGCAATACCTGACACATGATAGAAGTGTCTGTCCAGGCATTCTCTGTTACAATAATGAGGCAAGATGGTACATTGAGCAGCATTCAGAGTGGGTCTGGGGAACTGTTTTGGCCTGCAAATTACTGGACTTTCAGTACCTATAATGAACATATTTGAAACCTAATATAAAGGCCTGGCAGGATATCAGTATTTGGGCCTGCATATGATGTACGTACCTGACGTTTGATGGCAGTACCTGGCACATCATGCAAGTGCCTGCCATTCGATGCGAATAAAAGGCATTTTATGTGAGTATTTGCCATTGCATGGCAATATGTGGCACATTATGGCCTTATCTGCCATGTTATTTACATATTTGAACATTTGAGGACAATAGCAAAGATTTAATTTGATTATTTGGGCATTTGAGGTCAGAAGTGCCCTTTTATGAGTGTATCTGGCATTTGATATTAATAGTGATGTTAACGACTGAGATATGGTACACGAACCTAGCCCTGTTATGACAATGCCGAGCATGTTATGTTCATGCCTAGATTGTAATGTCAGTATCTGGTCTTTTATTCCAATGGCAAACATATGATGTGAGTAGGTGGTCTGAATGCCTTCCTCTATTTGGTCCGTCTTGACAAGGAACAGGTGCAGCAATGACGTGTTTCCACCGCATTGCAGTGAGAATACCCCGACTGTTGTGTTCCTTCACCACCGCAACCTAAACATCAGTACTAATAGACCTAGAACCACATTAATTGAATGATATACACTCAAGACAGCTATACATAACATCTCTATTGTATTCCTTTTTTTCGTTTCTGTTGAGTAAACTCTCTGCAGATTGGCTGAGACAGAGGAAATCAGTAATGCATTCATTTAAATGGAACAGTTTGTAATTATTCTGAAACTGAGAGTTTAGAAACATTATTCCGTTTCCAGACTATATTTGTTGAGGATCACATGGAAAATGAGGAATCCAGGTTAAAGCATTCATTGCTGAGCAGCCCACTGTGCAAATCCCATGGCAGTGTGGACAGATAAGGCACATTTGAAAAGGAAATAAAGATATACCGGTATAGCTAAAACATTTGAGTTGTTAATATTTAAGAACGTTTCCTTTCAGTGCGTTTGGGGTTTTGTGGCTGAGGCAGAAAAGCAGAATGTGGAGTTGTATGTGTTGTGCCTTACACAAAGTATACATTGAATCCAATTCCACATTACTACCAGGCAAAACATTAAGTCAAAAATAGAAGCATAAAATGTTACTTTAGGTTTGCCTTTTATAATCAAATATGTTGGTCATATACCACTAGGGTACTGAACAAAGCAAAACAATGCAATCATGGTGCAACTCTAAAAATATATGTAAAAAGGCGAATTGGCTTCTTGTACCACATTTATGAGAGAGAAGTGTTCTACTAAGAAAAGCTGCAAAGAAATGTTGTAATTACATTATAAAACAAGATGATATCACAAACATGCAATTGTTTTAACAATGTCACAATTTATACCAAAAAGGGTCACTTGATTATAACCAAAATGTTCTGTGTATATCATTAGGCACTTAATGCAGAAACAACGCCATCAGAACAGCATTACGGATCCCTAGAATGCAGCATATCTCCAATGCCAGGCGCTCTACTAAATGGCTTGCCATCAAGGACACAATCAAATCTATATCCCTAAACCTGACTTTTAAATGACTTTCCAACCTGGCCACAAAATACCTTGTGGACAAATTAACCAAAGTTACAATTTAATTTTTCAAAACTAAATTATCGCTTTAACTACTTAAATCCATATACACGCTAATTGCCTACCTGAATTTTAATCCTGTGTTTTTCTCATGCGATGGATAATTTCTTCCATATATCTACTTCAAATTTCCAAGATATTTCTGTCTATCAATTGTTTTGCAAAAGAAATTACAAATTCAACAGGAAAGGCGATCGTGATTAGGCATATGTATGTTTCTTTTCCAGTTCACCATCATTCTCTCAATTGCCCTTGTGAATGTACTCTTACCTTACTTTTTACATTCTTAGATTTCTCCCCAAAAATAGTATTTCCTCCATGTAAGGTGAACTATTCTTATGTCATGCTCTGCAAGGACAAAAGCACAATTCATGTGCTTAATATAACACCACTCTTTTCACCTAAAAAATGCATGTACAAACATATTCTAATGCTACCTCCCTTTTCCAGCATCAGTCATGTCTTGATAAACACATGGCATTCAGCATTCCAAGATCAACTGGAACAATTTTGAATCACCAATTATAGCATGCTGGCCATCATAGAAAGGGGACTTTTGCCCTAGTCTATTTCAAGCACAATCTTTGAATGGGATGGGTGTTTATTGTTAGATAGACTAGGACCAACACCTTGTGATATGGAATTATCTTTCTTCACACCTAACTACATAATTATTAACATTCCAAATGGTATGATTGTTACTATGCCACTAACCATTATTATCTCCAAATCATGTTTTAAGTAAATTTACTTTATTGAATATTTTATAAAAATTGCATCTGTTTTCAAAGACCTATCCTGATCCCCACATTCTTTTGCCAACTAAATGTATTATTGAATCACAACACACCAAACTTAATTGAAAGACAGGTAGGCAGGTAATGCATTTGATGTCCCTCCATCTTTATTTGCCTATGTTTCATCATTCCAAATTGCAATGGATTGTTACCTACAACAAATACTTATGTTTGATTCTAATATGTCTAAATTACTGTACATTACCCAAAAAATGAATGAAGTTCATGGTATGATGGTCTGTGTCCAAACATTTTGTTGTATTGGGAAGAAAATAATTATTTGGTCTTCTTCTTGTCTTAAACTTTTTTCTTTGTCTCCTCCTCGATTAGCACTCACAGTTCTCTTGATCCACAGAAGCATATCCTCCCCATGGCATCTCCTTTATGCTCAGAAATCCAATGCTGTGCTAATGGTTGTCTTACATCTTAAATTTGCATGGCTCGAAGATGTTCATACATTCTTAGTTTCAAAGGTCTTTTCGTACTCCCAATGTATGCTTTACCACAAATACAATTTATACCATATACTACATAGCAACCTTTGCAATTAATAGATTCTTTTATTTCCATTTGTTTACGGTAATTATCAAAGAAACATCTACAATCTTCAGTCAACCTACAGTAATTGCAATTCTTGCATTTGAAAAAGCCAGTTTTTGCATATTTAACTAGCCCTTTATATCCTCAGATTTAGATCGACTTCATGAAATTTTGTGCTATCATGTTCCCTATAGTTTTTGCCTTGATAAACACTATTCTAGGTTTCATCTAGTCCTTTATCTAACAGAAGAGTCTGACAGTGTCTATTAAGAATTGTGTACACCTGGTTAATTTGTGCACTATATTGGAAATGTTATGGAAATAAAATGCAAAAGAATAAATATGTATGAAATTGAAAAGTGTTTTTGAAACATAAGAACTAATATTCGGGGAACTGTAGATGGATCATGAAATAAATTGAATGGACAAGAAAACTGGATAAGGATTTAATAAAATATGGCGTAATATTGAGCAAGTGAAGATTGAATGAAAGTATGAATTGAATTGATTATGTGATGATACATGTGATGAGTTATGATGCATTGGAAATAATATGAATTAACATACAGGACTTGCAAAGAATTCAAAATTAAGTGAGTAATTATATACACAGAACACTTTGGTTATAATCAAATCACCCTTTTGGTATACATTGTGATATGTATTAAACAAGCACAACTTTTGGGATATTATATAGTTTAATAGTCATATGCTCCTTTGCCTTGCAAGATACCACGCAGGCCTGAAGAAAATAAGCCCTGAGATCAGCAATAACTCGCACCTTCTTTTCATACTTGAAGAATGCAAGTATAGGTATCATGCCTCTGTTACTGTTGAAGAGAGTTGTAATACATTTGCAATGATTGACACAGGCACGGAACAACCGTGACGTCAAGGAAATTGTAACAAAGCATAAATGCAGCGAGATCCCCACAAGACATACTGAAGTTGTGGCACAGTGAAGGCCCCATGCATAATTTCAATGGCGGTGAATATCAGTGGAGGGTTACACTAAAGTCAACCTCAAGATAGGGAAGCATAGAATTAGACAGGCGGTGATAGTCACATCCATTCAAGAGATATCATTCCTCATAGGAACAAATTGCTCAAGAGACTGTCACCCCTCATGGGTCGGGTAAGTGGGCTATTGTGGTCTTTGGACAAAAAGCCCCTAAATCCTAAAAAGGTAATATACAAGGTAAAAGGTAGAGTAGCAGTGCAAAAGAATTCCACACCATCGCTAAAACAGAGTGCAGTGGAAGCAGGGCCGGTCTTACAACAGATTGCACACGAGGCGGGAAGCATTGTTGGCGCCCCCTCCCCCGACCTGTGATCTCATGCATGTGTCATGGGCTGAGCAGCGAGAGTGGGGACTCTGAATTATCAAAATTGTCAATGCTGGCATCTGCTGAATTTCATGAACCTCAGAAAACAGCAATAAGAGGATCAATCCCGAACAGGCCTGGTTATGTTAGTCTGCTTTTGCTCTTCGTTTTTAGTAACAATGACCAGTTTGCTGCTGTGACTCAGGTCAGAGAATTGACAATTTCAGATCTACACTAATGTCATTCGTATGACCTCAAACATTTAGCCACTCTTAAAAGTTGATGAACTGGTCTTGAACAGTGTTACTCAAACCTCCAAGAACAAGCACCAACAACATACCCACCGATAGCTGTACACGCCCCTCTATCTCAGCATTAAAATACATGCATTTAGGCAATATGTATTGCATCAAATATTTCACGGGAAGTTAAATATATTTAGGAGGGACACACGTAAACAATATCACTACACCATGTAAGTGGTAAAGTCTACTTTAAACATATGCAGAGAGTTAACATGCATGTACAATTCAACATAGCTCCCAATGTTAATGTTGGAGAGGTGGCGTTCTAAAATTATGACATTACAATGTGGACTTTACATTGAAACACACTGCAGTGCATTACCGTAGAAGAGAAATGGCAGTTAGAGTATTGGGGTTTGTTTCGCTCATGCTTGTGAACTCTCCAAATTCTTAAATGTTTCCTTCCTGATCACTCATTTTAGCTCCCGACAGCAATATGAAACGGTAAGATCACAAAGAAAAACAATGTCTACCATTCCAAAATAAAAACAAAAACAATCAAATTCTTAAAGGGTGGAAGATGACCTTTTCTTGGGACTCGTTAAGTTTACTTTCTGCAAATTACTAGTTGTGTGCTGCTTGAATAACAGCGGCCCTTGCACATTGTGCAGTGTATGGACGAATTTCATTTCAAGGGACTTGGGGCACTGCACGTATCAGGGGAAGCATCGCTTTGCGCTCCACCCTCACCCCCCCAGCCTTGCAGCCTTGTTCTTTTTCACATTCTCCATTATGGTAAAGAACATTGTCCCGAGCTTGGGAGAGAAATGGACTATGCAGAAGGAGCTGCCTCCCCAGAGTGCGTTTAGCTGCTGGTGTGTCAAATGCAGAAATGGGTGGCATCAAGAGCCCCATGCTCTGAAACATCTTTTGCGCACTGGTTGGTCACATGACAGAAAGTGTGAGCAGGTGATTCCCCAACACTTGAACCATTCTTTAGAGACCTGGCTTTGATTAATGTGATGTTAGCTAGTCATGGCCATATCCCAGCGTTTGAGTGGAGATCGGAAGCTGCACCATGCAGGGTATTTTAAAGGCCATGAATTGCTGCTACAGCATGTCGTCCCCAATGGAACAAAGGAGGTGAAGCATGCATCCTACAAGTCTGGGTATTTGCATTATATGGAAGACGGGCCAACCGTCCACAGAGACGGTTTCTACTGTAGTTGCTGAGTCGCTTTCCCAAGCCAGCTGCTGTGCAGACTTCGCTCAGCTTTTGGTCCCGCGCCTGCATCCATCCTTCACGCCAACATTCACAAGGCGCGTTCGTGTAGGTGTTTGTTTATCTCGTTAGACTAGCGTGATTGCTATTCCAAACATAAGAAGCACAACGACAAAGAAGAGTATAAGACAAGTCTGAGCGAACAGTGAAATGTATGAAACTCTTGCACTAAAATAAAGTCAGCAGTGCATGCCCAGGAAAGAGGGAACGACAAACAATATGCTCGGGAGTGGGAACTAGGGGGGCGTAGTAACCCCCAAACCGGCCCAAGTGTGCTACCGGCCCCCAGGGCCTCGCCCTCGAAGTAATTTTGGCCCGGCCAACGGACCGACCAATCCAAACCCGCTAGAACGTGCAATTGTCTAAGATCTGCTGACGGTGAGACTCTGCCCAGGTCTTCCGAGAACCGGCCTTTTGATCTCCCGAGGAGAGTCCACCACCAGTGCTCGCTTCCTTTTTCATGACTACTTGAGCCTTGACAAAAGTGTCTAGCTTTGTGGTCTCCAGAGGCTGTTCTTGGATGGCCCAGTCATCTCCGTAATACCATTTTAAAATAAATAAAACGCCTATGCAGCAATAGGACTCACCTGCGAGAACGGGAGAAGGATGAAAGAAGTGTGCTTGCCTTGGCAGGCTGTAGTTACTGCTGGGTTTCCTGAAACAAGGCCAATCAGTGAGGGCAGGATGCAGAAACTGTTTGTATTTGCTGATTCTGCTGCTGCTTTGCAGTGTGTGCTTGTGATGGGAACAACTTCATGATTTAGTGACCCACTCGCTCCTCTTTTCTGTAATGGCCGGGGCCGACAACACCAGCCAGCCCCAATCGATCCACACTTCAGTGTCAGTGCCCGCCCATAGCCTGGAGGAGGGCACACCGCGCGTGCGCCCATGGGCCTGGCTGGCACCAGCAGCGCCGGTGCCACCCGGGGCCAGGGGAAGGTTATAAAGCAACAAATGTCACCAATTTATTTGCCAATTGCCCCTCCCTGCCTGAGAGCCGAGGCCAGGCCCGTTTCTTGGCCCAGACAAGGCGGGCAACTGCCCGAGGCTCAATAGCCCCGGGGGATGCAATTGCCCCGGGCCCTGGAGCCTCTGGAGGGGATGGAATTCCCCAGTTTGTGGGGCGTGCATTGACGTGGGGAAAGTTCTGCAGGTCAGGCGCTGGCGCTGCCCCTTCCAACTGTAATGTCACGTAGTACAAAAGTACTACGTGACATTACAGAAGTCAGAGGCTCCCTCTGACCACTTTTGCGCCACTTGGGGTGGGGGCATAAGCACACCAATAAAAACATTTTAGGTCCCCCTGCAGCTAAAACCAGCCCCTTCCATCACAATGCCGGCAGGAAACTGCTAATGGTGGCCCATTAGTCACTAAATGGTTTTATGCTGGCATTGAGATGGTAGGGGAGGTGCAGTGGGCTGTGGGGAGTGTGCGTGTCTTGCAGGGACGCACCATGGACCCCGACCCCTTTGGGCCAATGGTGCATCCCTGCAAGCCCAGAAAATGGCCAAAATAATAGTTTAAAGCAGCGCTATTTCTTTCATGCTGCTTCTTTTCCAAACTATATATCTATTACACTTTAAACCACTTCCATGGCACTGGTGATGAGTTACTTCACTATGCGGATAATAGTTTTGACCAGTGTTGCTGAGTAAATATTCTTTAAGCTACGAACCGGTTTATTTATTTATTTATGCAATGTTTGTGGGGTACATGGAGGCAGATCATTTATTTATTTATGCAATGTTTGTCGGATACCTGTATCTGACACACATTGCATAAATAAATAAATATGCAGGTACCCGACAAACATTGCATGAATAAATAAATAATCCTGGTCCATGTATCCTTACAACAGTCAAGACTTTACTGTATCAAAGCATAACCCTTGACTCCCATTCAAAGAATGTTAAAGTGATTGTTTATTGGGTTCAGGTGTCTCCTTGTCATTGCCCTTTTGGCTTAGGTTGCCTTCAAACCCCTTTCAGCATCTTATGTTCTTTGTTGGTTGTATATACTACATCCTGTGCCATATTCATGGTCTCTTGGTTGGTCTGCCCAGTCCTCATTATCTGCAGCCTAAGTGCAGCATAAAATTGTCTTGGGCACCAGTGAAAAAGTGGCCCACCGTTGCAAACGGCAATTCATTCCTTGTGTGACGGACTATTTGAATTTGGGTAGGAGTTCCTTAACGGTGTAGTTTGGGAATGGCGCGCAGGGTGCAGTGGGAGTGGTGCACGGGGTGCAGTGGGAGTGGTGCGCGGGGTGCTGCGGGAGTGGAGCACGGGGTGCGGTGGGAGTGGCGCATGGGATGGGGCGCGGGGGGGTGCATTCCTAGTGTTTCGCCCTGGGCACCAAATGGACTGCTGCAGGCTGTGGCCTCGGCCAGGGCAGTTTCCAGCAGAAACTGCTCTAGCCAAGGCCACAGCCTGCAGCAGTTCCAGTGGTAGAATACACATGAAACACGTTTGTTTCCCAACATTATGAAAATGAACAGGCACATTCACTTTTATAATGTTAGGAAATTAACGTGTTACACATGTATTCTAGCACTGCCCTGCCTGAGGACCGAGGCCACAGCCTGCAGCAGTGCAAGTGGTAGAATACATGTGTAACACGTTCATTTCCTAACATTATAAAAATGAACAGGCACATTCATTTTTATAATGTTAGGAAACAAACGTGTTACATGTATATTCTAGCACTGTGGACTGCTGGTGCAGCGCCCCCTAGAAGCTGACTGACGTTAGGCAGCCGCCTGGGCTTTCTTGACGCAAAGACCGGCCCTGAGTGGAAGTATATCTTTAAAATGGCTGTGTACCTAGTGTCACTGTGATTCTCCTATATCAGAGCGAAATGCAAGGAGAACAAGAAATGTAATCTTTGGAGATTTTCTTGGACCCCAAGAAAAACTGGCAAAAACAGGTAGATGAAAACACATTGGGCCTCATCACGAGTTGGGCGGTAACGCCGGTGGTATTACCGCTGGTGGTATTAGCTGTACCGTCAAACCCCCTGGCTTTTTAGCGCCAGATCACGGGTTTGGCAGTAATGGAATGCCCATTCCCCATTGGGCTCAATGGGGAATTTTCATGCTCTTACCGCCGGCGGATTTCCTGCCGGTGGTAATAGCGTGAATTTTCAGCGGATTTCCCCCCATCTCAGAGCTGGGGAGAAATCCGCCGAAGCCCTGATTTGGCGGACCCTTAAATCCGGCGGTAATAGCGCGATCGCCGGATTTAAGGGTCACCGCCAAACTCGTGATGAGGACCATTGTGTTTTTATCACAATGAGGAAAACTGATAAACAAACATTACTACAGAGTCAGGTCAGGAAAAATATATTTCAACAATTGCAGAAATGCACATGAAAGAAGGTCAGGCCTGGATTCCTGTGCATGTGAATGGGCATCCAGAAATGTTTGGAGCAATTTTGGCCCTAAAGCAAGAAAAGTTTAATTAATGAAAATTTGCTTAAACAAATGCTTGACAGAGAAGAGATACAGAGTTTCAAAATAAAACATCTACACATTTTTGGTCTCAATGGCCCTGATTTGGGGCAAAGTATTGTGGGATGATGCATGTTAAGAATCACTATTGGGTCCAAGGGAATTCATCACAATGTATGGATTGTATGTGGAACCAAAACAAAATTTAATTTGGGCAATGACATCATGCACAGAATGTGCATGGTTCTTGACTTTTTGAATCAAAAGGTTTGGTCTAGGCTGGGGGAGCAGTAACTGAATTTGAGAACAAAAGACAAGCTTATCATTGTGCCCAAATGATACCATATGCAATTGAACTTTAGGTAAAGATGCATGTCACTATCCCTGCTTTCAACAGGCAAGTTACTATAAAGCATTTAAGAACAGAAATGGAAAACAGATGCAAGGGCCTGATGCATTTGTGTGTCTCAATGAATCCATGAGGCATCAAAGGCTAGAATGTAAAGACACACCATTAGTAGAGATTGGGCATGTCCCCATGTAAATACTAATGAACAACAAGGGGTGCCAAGACATTCCTTCGGAAGAAGGTAAAGCATTAGGGATGGGAGTGTAGGAATCCCACAACACTGCTGATCTAAATAACCTAGTGATAGGCAACATCGCTGAAAGCTATGTCACTTCAAGGGATGAATTGCCTGAGTCGTTAGATTCTAAACCAAAGGGGATTTTCAGGATTAAGTAATGTTTACTGTTATGAATCACAGGATGTGATTTGTTGTCATCGGGATAATTGCATCCTATTTAAGGTGGGTGCATCTGAAATGAAAAATAGCAAAAAGAAATACAGCAAATTGAAATGGGAGCTGATGTGCCAAAACATTTGAGAGTGGTATCTCACCAAAGAGACACTGCCACACAGCTAGAGGAAAGCACAGAATCCCTCCGTTAGAGGATTTCCCAAAATTGCTAAAATGGTAGAGGAACAAATTAAAGCTGCAGATGCTTAAACAAGTGAAGAAGAAAGAGATCAGTTGAGGAAAATATTCATGGAGTTCAAAGACGTATTTGCCGAAGACGCCTATGATTGTGGGATTACTGATTTGCATGTTGCTACACTTCCAGAGGGATATGGTAGAGATCCTGTATGTGTGTGATATTATAGGCTACCCTTAGCCTGTCTGGCGACCCTAGCAGAAATAACAAAAAATGTAGAATCCAGAGGAAGTACTAGGCCTATCCACGGTACTTCAAATACTCCCATATTAGGTGTGCTAAAGCCCAATGGTCAATGGTACTTGTGTGCAAATGAGAGAATTAAACAAGAGGGCGCCTGTGTCAGGGTGGCAACTTCTGTTTATTGATCAGGGCTTGCACAGGATGGATTAAGGCGCTATATAAAACAATAAATACAAATCTTACAGCAAGGTACTGGTGTGTGCCACTAGCTGAAGCTATTTAAAATCTATTTGCCTTTTCGTTTAACCAACTACATTATGCATGGAATCATACTCTCTTTGGTTATATCAATAGTGGGAGTGAGTTTGGGATATTTCTGAGCAAAGCACTTCCGGAAGCATCTGAGAGGGAAACTGTGATTTATTTCGATGATGTCCTGATCAAGAATGAAAACATAAAACATCACTTCAATTAAATTAGACATGTGCTTAGCCAATTAACAAGTCTGGGGCAAACGTATCATTAAAGAAGGCACAGTGGTGTCGAAAAAGGGTAAACTTCCTGGGAGATGAAGTAACAGAGAAAGGGTTAAACCCACAAAGGAAAAGGGTGGAAGCTATTCAGATATTAACAGATCCCACCAATCTGAAAGACCTAAATAGTTTGGTGGTAATGACAAGTTACAAAAGGAAATGTATAGAGAATATTCAGAAAGTACAAAACTTTTTTTGCTAAATTACTGAAGCATGCAGTACCCTGTAAATGTGAAAAACTGCAATGTGAGGCAGTAACCAAGTTAAAACACTGTTTGATAAAAGCCCCATGTTTAGCTTGTACAATAAAGAACCATGATTTCTTTATAGAGATAGGGTTCACAGATCAGTGTATGTCAGTAGTCCTATATCAAAAACATGATATGATATATGATAGTTTATTTATAAAACGCCTATACACAAAGGGCCTCATTACGACAATGGAGGTAGCCATGCTGCATTTAGCGGCATGGCTACCCCCAATCCGGGTACCGGGTACCGGGTCCGGGTTCCCTGAATGGGGAACTACTGGGCCATTCCGACCTTGGAGGGCCTGGTATTTCCCCATTCAAGGAACCCAGACCTGGTACGTCCCCATTGCCATTTGAGCCCCCATAGGGCTCCATTGGAATGGGGAGGATGCTAACAACGGGCTCGTTAATGATGGGCCCATTGTTAGCATCCTAGTCTGCTCGCGGGACCCACTAAGGATGCCTGGTTTACCAGGCGTCCTTAGCGGGACCCACGAGCAGACCTCGTAATGAGGTGGTAGGGGGTTAACGGCACTGGCAGCTCTACCGATGCCATTAACCCCCTACCGCAAGGGTTGTAATGAGGCTCAATGTGTTTCAAAGCACTTCAAGGCAAGGGAGGGAACAAGGGAAAATACAATTACATTCTTACATGCCATGAACAGTAAGGATGCGAAATTAACTATCGTACTCGGTCTGACGACATTTCAGATAAAGCAAGTTCTAAGACATAGATAAGGAAGGGAGGGGGGAGGAAATGGAAACAGACAGGTGACTACTGTACTAGGCCTGATGACATTTCTAATAGAGCCAGAGAAAAACAAAAGGTGAGGGAGAGGGGTGCAGATAGGGAGGGGAGGAACAAAACAAGTGACTATCGTACTAGGCCTGATGACATTTCAGATGGTGCTGGGGGTGAAACAATTCTGATAGAGTAAGTGCATAGAAGAAAGTAAGGGGAGGAGCGGAGGTGATAGGAAAATGAAGAAAGGGAGAGGAGGAGAGAACAGAGAGTAGGCAGTCAAAAAGAGTGGAGAAGCAAGAGGTGAGAGCGAATACAATTGCAGAAGTCAGTAGTAACACATAATGTTGCAAGCCAGGATACACGATGAAGATGGGAACAGCATGATTCAGGGCCACCATGAGGACAAGATGCAAAGGAAGCCCAGCGTGAGAGTTGAGAAAGGGTGACGCACCGTGAAACAATGTAGTCCATAAAAGTCAAGTACAGCATTGGCCAAAAGACGGTGATGGTCAAACCAGAATGTATCAGGACTGACTCCTGCAGAAGTAGGCTGCAGGGGGGTGGAGGGAGAGCAGGGTAGAAGAATCAAGCAAAACAGGCAACACCTGTGTGCGAGAAGAGTGGGGGATGGCCTGTGGGGACAGAGGGGGTAAACACATGTTGGTGCATACTTACCTGCTGTCAGAGCAGGTGTCCGGGCCCTGGGTCCTCCTAGTACGAACAGGAATTGCCCTTTTCTTTGCCCTTCACTTCGGACGCCTGCACGAGAGATGTCCTTGATCTAAGAGTTAAGAGCAGGAAGGAAGAGGCAGGGCTAAGAAGGTGGGTGGTGCTTAGGCCAAGTCACATAGAACCACTTGCACCTGCTCCCCATCTGCAAAGGAAAATATGCTGGAGGGCTCCTTAACTAGGGAAAAAGAGATGCAACCAGGAATGCAACAGGTGGGCAGGGCTTGCTAAGTGGGAAAAAGAGTGGCAACCTGATGGTGCCAGGTGGGCGGGGCTAAGGCCAGGTGACCTAGATCCACTTGCACCTGCTCTCCATCTGCAAAGGAAAAGATGCTAGCCGGCTCCTTAACAAGGGAAAAAGAGCGGCAACCAGGAATACACCAGGTGGGTGGGGATTGCTAAGTGAGGAAAAAGAGCAACCACCTGGAATGTGCCAGGTGGGCGGGGTTTAGGCCAGGTGACCTAGTTCCACTTGCACCTGCTCCCCATCTGCAAAGGAAAAGATGCTGGAGAGCTCCTTAACTAGGGAAAAAGAGCAGCAACTAATGATGTACCAGGTGGGTGAGCTTACTAAGTGGGGACAAAGAGCGACAACCTGGAAGGTGCCAGGTGGGTGGGGTTTATGCCAGGTGACCTAGATCCACTTGCACCTGCTCCCCATCTACAAACGAAAAGAGGCTGGAGGGCTTGCTAAGTAGGGAAAAAGAGCGACAACCAAGAAGGCACCAGGTGGGCGGGGCTTGCTAAGTGGGGGAAAAGAGCGGTAATCTGGAAGGTGCCAGGTGGGTGGGGCTTAGGCCAGGTGACCTAGATCCACTTGCACCTGCTACCCATCTGCAACGGAAAAGATGCTGGAGGGCTTCTTAACTAGGGAAAAAGAGTGGCAACCAGGAGTACACCAGGTGGGTGAGGCTTGCTAAGTGGGGAAAAAGAGCAATAACCTGGAATGTGCCAGGTAGACGGAGCTTAGACAAGTTGACCTAGATCCACTTGCACCTGCTCCCCATCTGCAAAGGAAAAGATGCTGGAGGGCTCCTTAGCTAGTGAAATAGAGTGGCAACTAGGAATACACCAGGTGGGCGGGGCTTGCTAAGTGGAAGAAAAAAAACAACAATCTTGAATGTGCCAGGTGGGCGGGGCTTAGGCCAGGTGACCTAAATCCACTTGCACCTGCTACCCATCTGCAAAGGAAAAGATGCTGGAGGGCTTCTTAACTAGGGAAAAAGTGCAGCAACCAGGAAGGCACCAGATGGGTGGGGCTTGCTAAGTGGGGAAAAAGAATGGCAACCGGGAAGGCACCAGGTGGGCCGGACTTAGGCCAGGTGACCTAGGTCCACTTGCACCTGCTCCCCATTTGCAAAGCATGATTCAAAAAACAAAACCATTGCATATGCCAGCAAGGCATTGTCACAGGTAGAAGCAAAATGTAGCGAATGTGAAAAGTCACTATTGATCACCGTGTGGGCATTACAACATTTCCACCCCATGATTCAGGGTGAGTGGGCAATTGTTGATACAAATCATCAGCCTCTTCTATTTTTGCAGAGTAAAAGAATCAGATCAGGTAATTCAGTTCAGTCAAGCACATCAGGGTCATTGGCATTGCAGGGATTCCCATTGTAAATTAGATATGGACAGATTAAAAAGAGCCAAGTTGCTCAAGGGCTGGCAGACTTATATGAATGTGCAGTTGTCTGTGCATCTGATGACACATAGTTAGAACAAATCTGACTGAATTTGAACAATCCCCAAAAAAGACATTCAATAAAGAGACATGTAGGGATCTCCCAACTGTGTATGTCGATGGATGTGTATACCATGTGGGAGGTGATTCTGAAAAAGAAGTGGTGGCAAGTGGGTCAAGTGAAATGGCATCCCCAGAGTAAGCATGAGATTAGGTTCTAAAAGCAGTCAAGTTGCTGAGTTGGCTGCCATCTATAAGGCAATATCCAACAGTAGAAAATACATTCAAATTAATAGTTGTTGTCACTGATTCTGATTATAACCAAAATAGTTTTGTGGAATATCTACCTGGGTGGAAATTGAGAGGAATGGTCATATATAACAAAAAGCCATGCACACCTGGTAAAACGATTCAGGCCATAGATAAGCTTGCGTCAGAGAATGACATGATCACCCAGTGGAGAAAACACGCGTCCATTTGAAAACACCAGGAGAAGAAAAGAGGGGAATGACAAGGCAGATCAGTTAGCCAAGATTTAGTCAGTGATGGGGGAAATGTTTCCTATTGAGCACCTACTTGGTGAAATCTAGGTGGATGTGATAACACACTCCAAAAATCAGAGAACAGTTGATCAGCCTGTGGCCTAGTGGAGTTTTAATACCACTGATCAAGACTTGGTCAAGGCACAAAAAGAAGATCACATTTTAAGTTTACTCTATAACCATTTACTAGATGCAGATCAACATCCTTTGACAGAGGGGGATTGTAAAGGGAGGGAAGAATTTAGGGTTGTGTTAAAGAACAGAAAGAGAATTTGATTACAAAATGGACTGTTGCTTCAGGAGTTCATGTCAGGCCAAATCCAGAGGCTGGTACGTTGGTCATTTCGGAGGTGGATGCTACATCATGTCCATGATCCTATTACAGCAGGACACAGGGGACCAGAGAAAATATTGGAAATATTGAAGGAATATGCCTATTCACTGCATATGTCCCATGAAGTGGAGCTGTGTGTTTGAGGATTACTAGTGTGTGCACAGTTTCAGTCTGCCGACGCAACTCACAGGGCTCCACTGATGAAAAGAGGTCTGAAACTTCCCTGGTCAGATTTACAAGTAGATTGTATCAGCTCAGTCCAAAGAACAGCATGGGGAAACAGATAGATGCTTACAGTCACCTGTTTAATGTCCAAATGGTTGGAGTGCATTCCAGAACCTGACTGCAGTGCGCAAACAGCAGCCACATTGCAGGTGAAACATATTTTCTCTAGGTTTGGTTTGCTTCAAAGAATAGATTCAGACCATGGGAGTAATTTTACTAGTGCCTGATGACTAAGACGTGGCACATTTTGGAAGTGAAAAGGAAACTACATATATCATATCGGCCATCATCTTCTGTCGTGTGGAATGTTGCAATAGATCAATTATTGACATTTTGAAAAGGTTTGCAGCTGAAGAAGGATTCAACTGGGAATTGCGATTTCCTTTGATGCTAATGGCTATTAGGCCAACACCATCAAAATCCACAAACCTCAACCCACACAAAATTATGAAAGGCAGGAAAATGGTCTTGCCACAACATTTGTATACCGGACCAATGAACAAGTCCTAGTAAATGCATCTACAATTCATGAATATGTGGAAAATCTGAGAAAGAATTTGCAGCATGCATTTGCATTTATGCAGCGGAATTTAGAAAGAGCTGCAGACAGTAGCAAATCATACTTTTATAAGAATACATCTGTGAGAGAAAATTAAATAGGAAATCAAGTTTTTGAATTCAATTTTCCAAAAGGTAAACACAAGCATGCCAAATTTCTAGCATCCTGGCGCAGCCCATACAAAATTGTGTACATGGTTTCACCTGTTGTCTACAGAATTGTGATAAAGGAAGGAGAGCTGACTGTGGAACAATTTGTGCACGTCATTCAAATTAAGCCATTTCGACCGAAGCATGAGGTTAAAAGGCTTGAACAAATTGGAGAAACTAGCAGGAAATTAAAGGTGTAGTTGTACACTAATATCAACAGCAACAAAAACATATGGCATTTTACTTTGAAGGGATTCTCCCTAGCAGGTAAGTAGATGCACCATAGAAAGCAAGTCGGTGAATGGAATTATTAATATAAGTGGTAAAAATGGGGGATAGAACAGGTGAGTAGGTGTGCTGTAGAGTATGGAACTGAAGTGTGAAAATAAATAAGAACAAACAAAAAATGTGTTTAGGCTTGTAATATTGTATTTCTAGGTTAATGATAGGTGCTATACATTTTGTGTTTCCAAATAGGTGGAACAAATGGGAGATGTGTTTGAATTGTATGTTTTCATTATGTTTAATCCATACATTTGTTTTCAGAGTATTGCAACGGATGCTGTGATTATAAAATTCATATGTTTATATGCTATATAACACATGCTTTTGTTTCAAGAAAAAGAATGGAAATTAGATGTTGTATAATATGTTAGTATGTTCTATAATACTTTAACTTTTGTCCATGTGGTGAAGGGAAATAGAGTACTGGCAATGGGAAAAAAAGTATTTGACTAGCTGCTTGCTCTGTCATTTTCTCTTCTAATTTAGATGGCTAACTTCCCTCTTTCACCAGCACCCCTGGAGCTTGGTGTCTTTGGAGGGGACCCTTGGAGAAGTCTGGACTAGAGCACCTGGAGGGAAATACCCTGGAATGAAAAAAAAAGGAAAAGATGAGCAACTAGTGAGCGTGAAGATGTATTGTGTTAGGCTACTGTGCCAACTCTAGGCATTCAGTTGGATTTGCCACTGCCAGTTTAAAGGACCTTCATTTTCCATTAATGTAATACATGATTGCACGATGAACCATTATTCCAATTTTTTCCATTCTTGACTCATTGAACTGAATGTATTTCTGCATGTGAGCCACTTCTTTCAATCAAGAGACCCTGATTTCAATTTATTTTTAGGTATGGACTTGTAGAATGATTTATTCCTATGAACATTCATTAACTACAAGGACAAATATTCTGTATTTTATTTTTATTTTTTTTGCAAAAGGACTCAAAGAAGGAAGTGAGAAAGAAGTGTATTGGTCATTTATTGGTTTATCAGTTTGACATTGCATAACTGATGATTACTAAGCAAGTGAGTGGAAATGCTTTTGATCTCACAATTGCGGCCTACATCACATGAGTGGCGTGGTGTAGCCGGGACTAGTGTTTCTGTAGGAGCCCATGTTTATTCAGGCCTATACAGAAACAAGGGTTGTTAAGTGTAGGAACAATTGATGTGAATTTCAACTGTGCAAGCATCTTATTGGCACCTCAAACTTCCACAGAAGGTGTATCATGGTGTTGCAGCCTACAGCCAATGTGTGTAACTTAGCACTAATGTAAGACACTGATGAGTATTCATACCGACCAAAGAAAGGTGTGAGCATAGTATAGCTTGAATTGATTGAATAGAATAGCATGACAGTGTAGTGTAGTATGGAAGGGACTAACAAATATAACCTCTACTAATTTCTAAACTATTAACAAATAACCCTAACATACTAAAATAATTAGTGATTAGAATGTTGCAAACTATGGGTGCAGATACTGAATGCAGGCACAGGTTGTGCGATGCGGGTTGGAAAATAAAATACACACATTTAAAATCCAGACAGAAGGCTGCGTGACAAATTTGCTGAATCATTCCTCTTGAAACAGTCCATTGTGTGAGTCTTCAACACAGGGAAATTAGAATGCAAGTGTTTTGAATATCCAATCCGGGGGCACTGAACTCAGCGCTGCATAAAGTTCACTATGGAGAATCAGGAAGGCTTGGAAAATTACTAGGGTGTGTGCTAAAGATGGGCAGCACTTTTGTCAAAACATTATTCATGAAATCACCATTTATGCAAGAATGAAGGGAAGAGAGGTTAAGTATCCATATTGGATGTAGGAGCGAAGGGGAGAGCAGCGAAGTGGACTTAAAAGAGAGAGGATGAGTTGACTTGGGGGCTGGTGAGAGAAAGACGGAGAGAGGAGAGAGACCAAAAGAAAAATCAGAGGCCGGGGGACTGACTGACGCACTTTAAAGGCTGCAGTCTATTGCTATGTGTTTCAGGATCTGGACAGTGGAGGAAGGAGCGGTGATGCTGGAGCTGGGTAGACAACTGCAGGCAACTGCAGGCCAAAGTGAAAGGGAGGCTTGTGTCATCGAAGGCACTTCCTATGCAAGCTTAGTTTCCTTGCTAAATTAGCTGAGCATGTGCTTCAAAGTAATTATAATGAACAAAGCAATTGATTAGGCTATTCCCTGGCTTGGTCTGGGAGGTGTGAAATTGGGATAAAAATAAATAGGGGGGATGAACATATTCATTTTCAATGTGTTTTTTCTTCCATGTGAAGGGGTAAGTATTGCATTGAAGCTAAGGTCTGCCAAGTTGTCCGCCAAGGTTAGAGATATTTTCCTGTCAAAATTCTGTTGTGTAAGTAACTACGCTAAGAGAGAAAATAATTGTTGTGGGAGTGGAGCTTTGAAGTGTGTTTACACCACTGTCTTTGCCTGTTAAAAAATACAGAGTGTTTTATTTTCCAGTTTAAAATGTGAAATGACAGATTGTAGTTTTCTTTTTCCTATGATTGCAAATTTCACATCCATCTTGATACATTGTGTTTATTCTGTTGCTATCGAACATTGTGTACTAAAATGAGATATACACTGCATATAGAAATACATGATAACCTAAGTACGTGTGGTGGTCCATTGTTCGTGTGGTCTAGTTGATATACTATGTTTGTTTACTAGACAACCATATATACTGTCTTTTGGTAAAATGTGTGTGCACCACCCTGCATGAAGTCTGGTCATTGTAACCGTAGAGGACACGAATAAAAGGAGTATTACAAGAAGCCAATTCCCCATGTTTAGATGCATTTTTGGCAAACAGAGGATAGGCTCATAGTTGCATGCTGAAACAAGGGGTGAAGGTAATCAGAGTTATAAAATCCTACATATAGTGCATTGTTCTAAATTGTATAGAAGTGAAAATCATTGCAATTTTAGCGCAACAAGGATCATTCAAGATAACTGTGTTTTGATGAGGAATTGCATTATAGTCAAGACAAACTTACCATCATTACATATTGCTTACCAGCTTACTCATGCCAGTGAGTATGTAGTCTATGAAACAGAATACTCTGTGGTAGAGTGTTCTGAATTTCATATTATGTATTGATATAGCTGTGTCTGTGTATCTTATGCTTCATCCATGGAAGTGAAAAATAATCTGTATATAATAAGAGAGATAGAAACTCTAGATTCTAATTAGATATCTCATAACATGTAATCAGACCTTTTCTCTCTTATTTACAGATTGTCCAGAAAAAATTGACATAGTAACCCTAAGAAAGATGTAATCTATGAACTCATTCAATGTATTAATTCATTAATCAAAAAAGTTTAATATTATACACATGAAGTCACAAAGAAAATAATAACTCAATACATTATCACGTAAAATACATCAACAATCGACAATGAATTAGACACAATGACAAAAAATATGAACTTCAACACTCCTAAAGTGTCTCTATATCAAATTCCCAACATGTTTCTGTTCCTAACAGCACGCTGGTCGAATATTGTGTCATGAAAAGCCTCTAGGCGCTTGCAGTAACCTGCACTTGCATTAACCCACTGGGCTATCTTGCATGTATTTAGAGCTTATTCGAAGTGTGGAGGAAAATGCTGAACCAGCCAGGCCTCTCGATCTGAGTGAGCCAGCATGCTTGCGAGGGGTTAACTGTGAAGGCCCTTCAAAACATAAACATTTAGTTTTGCATGAAGCCCTGCACAGCTTGTAGGAGCCAGGCACGGCCAGTCTCTTCTGCACTCTGCAAAGTCAGGTGCACTAATAACACAGGAATGTAGAAAGGCGCTTCCCACAACAACGTGCACTGAGCCTGAGACAGTAACTTTCCAGTGAAAAACATATCTCGCTGACTGGAAGGGTGAGCCTAGAAGATTCTCGATGAGCTGGTACGTCATAGTGATTGACGTGCAGCCCCTAATAAGAGAACTTTACTTGCGCCAGTTAGGGAGGGACTCATCTTGGGCTGTTCGTGAGACGCGTGCACGAAGAGAAACAGCTCCTGGACGACCAGCCGTGCACAAGAGGGCCGAGACTCCTAGCATCACATCCCCGCTCTGGTGCAGGCCTTTGGGGAGCTAGGCCAATCCCCCCCCTTCCCGAGAGGTGCCGGGCTCTTTGAGTGGTGTGGGTCCTGGGTGTGATTCAATCGTATCTCCATCCACGATTCCTAGAAGCGTAAGATCCATAATTGCATATTCATCTGTGATTGATAATTGTTATTATCCAGCTTGCACTTTCATTCCTATATTATTGTAAAATGCTGCTTAGTTCTCATTAGACACTCTAATAATAAATGCAAGCATCAAAGTTTCTGTGTGATTGGCTTTCTTCCAGACTGAGTTCACTGTGCTTCGCATAGATACTTACTTGTGTGGGAGGGTGATTAGGATTGATATTATTGCACTAAGGGCTGGCCCCAGGGAAGTGCGGGTTCCCCGTTTCACTACACATTCATCAGGGGATGTTCTTTGATTTTTAATTTCTTCAACACTTTGTGCTTTGGGAAATTCTCATGAAAAGGTCATGCAGTATAAAAAACATAAAAAAAGAGAGACCAGGAGACTTCAATGACCCATTTGAAAAAGTGTGAATAATGCATCAAACAAACAACTCAACCTGTATCTATACAATGTGAAGGAATCATGGAGTGTGCACCTGCAGCACACACCCATTTCACTTTAGTGCAAGTACCTGCAAATGTCATCCCTTCCACGGTGTAAAGGTATTTCCGCCAATTCCAAATTAATAGAAACGTGCTGCTACAAAGACATCAAAAAACAAATAGAAAACCAATTAGGCTCACTGTCGGGTCCATCAGTCATACCATACACCCACAGTTCATGCCTCATGCTGCCAGATGCTGCCCAAATAAATGAATTTGGTTATAGTTGCTACAAATGCCGGATAGGTACTTCCTGTCTGAAGAGCGAAAAAGAAAAACTATGCATCCACCTATATACGAGTACAGGGCTCGCACTTCAACAAGATTATTATCTTCCTAAAATACCTCAGATTCTCTAGATGACAGCCCTCTAGCTCAATCAGCACATCTGCATCATGTCTACATCACACTCCGTGAGATGTCCAGTGTACCATATTCAAACGGGGGGAGGGAAAAGGATAAGAAAAATGGTCCTACTAGGCCTTGTTACATTCAGATCGTGCAAGTGCAGTTACAAGTGCAAGGGAGAGGGGGGGGAGGGAAGTGCCAGTCAGCGCAAATGCAAAGTTCTACGATTGGAAGGGAAGTGCAGGGTAAAGAGGTGAGAGTTCAAGAGAGGAAGGGTTTGAGGGTGGGAAGGGCGACAGGGGCTAGGCGAGTGCTAACAGGAGGCCTGGAGGGCAAGTTCCAGGGAGTAGCATCAGATCCAGGTGTTGAGGGTCTATATGCTAAGTGTGAGGAGGGGGGGTTGACGGGGGGTTGGTGCCCTGAGCAAAGCAGAGGGAAGCACGCAGCCAGTCACTGAGGCAGATGGGGTGTTAGCGGGGGTGGGGAAGAGGAAAGGAAGAAGAGAAAAGGAGGGGCTTGGGGAGCTTCCGTAACTTGAGGATATACAGCTCAATTCCGTGAGGGGCAGTAAGACCATTCCAGATGGAGGCTCCTATGGAGGAGAGAGATATAACTCCCACTCTCTGCTTAGCAAAGCATCTGATCTGCAGAGAGTCGAGATAGAGGACTCAAGGTCTCTAGTAGGGGGGTATTTAGGGTGAGAGAGTTGGATGTAGTGGGGTCCTGGTCCCCAGAAAGTCTTCTGGATGATGCAGAGGGTCTTGAATTTGATCCTAGCAGCAACCGGGAGCCAGTGGGGACATTTTAGGGCTGGGGAGATGCAGTCCCTGGGCGTGAGGCCAAGGATAAGACTTGCAGTCCTATGCTGCATTAGTTGAAGGGGCAAAGCGAGGAAAAGGACGATTGAGGAAGGAGCTGTTGCACTATTCCAGCCTAGAGAGGACCAGTGCTCTGGAGACATAGAGTTTCTGGGGAAGGTGAGGAAAGGGAGAATGCCTCTGAGGAGGTGCAGATGATGGTGGGCCTTCTTGGCAAGGTCTGCAATGTGAGTAGAGAAGGAGAGAGGGGAGTCCAAGATAACTCTAAGTGTTTTTTGCCTCACATGTGGGTGGGGGGACACATAGGGGGTGGCCATAGGTTGGGTAGAAAGGAGGGAGCCGGGTCCCACTAAGGAGTAGCTCAGTCTCTCTGTCATTAAGGCAGCGATCATTGGCAGCACAGCATGCCTGAATAGTAGTCAGATAGTCAGGGATGAGAGAGCAGGAAGAGGCAACAGTAGCAGGGAGCTTGAGGAGAGCTGGGTGTTGTCAGAATAGCACTGGAAGTGAGGAGAGAAGGAGGAGATCAGATGGGCCAGAGGGTGAGGTAGATGTTGAAAAGCTAGGGTAGAGCCTTGAGGGATGCCACAGGTGGAGAGTGTGATAAGGGAGAGAAAATAGTCCAGTTGACCCTGGGAAGGACGGTCAGAGAGGAATGAGGTCAGCCAGTCAAGTGCCAGGCCTGTGATGTCAAGGGTGTCACAGAGCCGATTAGTCAGGGTGGCGTGACTGACCATGTAGAAAGGTCAGGTAAAGATCCAGGGGGATAAGAACAGATGTGTAGTTGGAGTTGGAGTTGAGATTTGAGATTTCACAGGTGTTCAGTAGAGCAGTTCCCATTCCTCTGGCTGCTCTGAAGCCAGACTGGTGGTCATGGAGATAACCAACAGATTCATTGTGCTGGATCAGTTGGGAGATGACCAGCTTCTCAAGCAGTTTGACCAGGAAGGGGGGAATGGATATAGAGCAGAAGTTAGCAGGGCAGGAGGGGGGGGCACGGGCTTTTTGAGGAGAGGATGCACAGGTTAGTGTTTGAGGTGTAGCAGGAAGGAGCCAGTGGCGAAGGAGTGATTACAAAAATTGGCTGACACAAGGGTGGCATTGTTATCCTTGATGGTTCTGGAGGAGCAGGGGAGACCCTGTTTGGAGGAGACCTTCATAGAGATGACTTGTCAAGAGATATAATCTGTTGCTATGGGTGAGAAGGAGGACAGTTGGAGGGAAGGGGAGAGGCGGAGAAGGGGGGCCTGCGAGCAAGGTAGGGAGGAGAGGCAGTAAAGGAGAGTGAGGACAGAATGTCCTGAGTTTTGGTTAAGAAGTGGGAGGCCACCAGGTACAGAGGGACAGGGAATGCAGGATATTAGTGGAAACAGCAGTAAAATTGGTGAGTTCCTTACAGATTTTAAACAATTTTCCTGTGTTGTTAGTTGCCCCAGAGATGCGGGCCCACTTTTTCGACCGTGTGGAGAATCTGTATTGCATTTGGAGCAGGTGGCATGCCAGTCTGTCAGAGGATGTGCCTGATGCCCGTCACTTCCGCTCAGCAACTCTGCACTTGTGCTTCAGAGAGGCTAGTTCAGAGTCATACCAGGTGTTACGCTTGGAGGCAGGCTTCATACGGATCCTCATGACAGGGGCAAGGATGTCCAGGTTGTTGATGATAGAGATATGAAGATTAGTAAGGGCAGAGTCAGTGAGGGAGTCCATGGTTAAGTGGGAGGGAGAAAGAATGTGACGGGAAAAGCTGCAACTGACACTCGCTTTGTCGGTCGAATGACGGAGATGAAGACTGGCAGCGCAGGCAGAGGCTTAGTCGATTGACCTAAGATATCCAGGTGAGTGGACAGGAGAGCATGATCAGACTAAGTGAGAGGTGTATTGAGAGGTTTGGAGAGGGGGATGTCTGCTTAGAGGAGAGCATCCAAGGTATGTCTGGCTGAGTGTGTCAGAACAGAGGGAAGAGAGAAGATCATGGTCAACATCTTCACAAAGGAGACAGATATCAGAGGAGTGTTTAACAGCAGAGCGAGAGTTGAGGTAAGTTAGGTGAAGCTGGTTGACCTGGTTGACACCTTTAAAGGTCTTCTGAGGATTGGTACAGGGATGTGGTATGCCCATAGGTGAAAGGGAAGTGGCATGGGGTGGTATATAGAGAGGCAGGGGAAGAGAAGGAAGACACCCTTTAAGAAGGAGGAGATTGGGCTGAGAGCCCTGGGCCATGACAGTGCCATTCTGATAGATATTAATCATGCACCTACAGGATTAGAAGCATGCCAAGAGTACTTCCCATCTCGTACCACCAGTAATGGGTGATGGAGAGAAAGGGGAGAGGAAAGAGGACCGGAGAGGGAGTGACAAATAGGATATCAGTGACTACCTGGAAGAAGCAGTGAGGTAGGTATCAGTGATGGGTAGGCCTGGGTTAGAGACCAGATGATCATTCTTGAACTTTTTCCTTCCAGGATTCAAATGTGCGGTAGGATAGGTGATAGAGTATCAGTTAGAGTAGATAGGAGAAATGGAGGGCACCAGGGAGGGAGAAGGCAGGGAGATGGGCAGAGAGAGAGAGAGAGAGAGAGAGGGGGGGGAGACTGCACAAAGCACGATTAACTCACCAGGTGGCCTAGCAGCAGACAAACCAGGTGCACAACGGCAACCAGGTCATAGTGGGGAATTACATAGCTCCAGCAACAGAAGATGAAGGTGACAGCAGGTGGCCTAGCAGCAGGACAGGCAACGTCACACAGGTCACTGAGCAGCTGCGGAGGAAGGAGTGCAACTCAGGTGGGATGGACCCATCACCAAAGTACAAGGATAATGCCTTAAATCACCAGTCATAAGGCAGCAGCAGCCAAGAAGACTTAATGGGCAGTCCAGCACAATCCCAACAAGTGCAGCAGCAGGCCATGTGGACAGACACCCACTTTCTGGAGATCCAGAAGTTAGCTAATAGGTGAAGGTGTATAATACTCATAGGTTGCTGTTGTGTCGCAAGAAAGGCTGGGACAGGCAATCACCAGCAGCACACCAGCCAGGAACATCAGGGTCAGGATGGAATGCAGTTTCTTCTCTCCGAGAGGTGCGTGCACTGAGGATCGCTCACCGGGCAGACTCTGCAATTGGGGTGTCTTCTAACACGAGGACTGTGGGTCAACTAGTCTGCCATGCTTGGTATACATCCTGTGCAGTGTAGTCATGCGCCTCTGGCCTTGGTGGGATTACCTCAGTGGATGTGACTGCTTGTGATTACTGGAGTGGTGCCTGGATGATTATAGTGGTGATTTTGGTGAGGAGGTAGTTTGCTACTCACTGTGCAGTCCCTTTGACCTTGTTGGCCCCCAGCCCTCCAAATTTCGTTGTTGTGGGTCTGCCATGAAGAGCAACTGGATTTCTAGGTAAGTTGCCAGCGCTCCCGGTCTCATCCCCTCCCCTGCACAGTGCTGGGGGGGTGGGACTGGTTTGGTCCACCCTCTGATGCTGTAGTCCGCCAGCGTCTGCTAGCTGCAGCTGGGTTTCTCTAGCAGTGGCTCCTCCCGCTGTGTCAATCTGTGCAGGGGGGACGCAAGGGTCCACTCCGGGTCTCCTGCCTCTCTGCTCCACATCAAACGGCAGCAACGTTGCCTCCTCAGTCAAGGATCACTGCTTACACTGGTGGTCGCGAGGGAAACCCTTGGTGTCTGTCGTGTCTGAGCTGTTGTCAGGATCTCGTTTTCCCACGCAGCATCAGTTCATCACCACTGGTCTATGCTGAGCTGCCTGGAACTGGCGGCCATTTCCCTAAAGTTGATTCACCACGCTCCTTCGGTGGGAGGCCCTTCCAAGCCAGAGGGTGAAGTCGGCATCAGATGTCTGTGCCAAGGACCCTGTCACCTTTCCACTGCCCAGATATACACCCTCCAAGGTGTCGGTATCTCCATATGATGTACTGGTGTGTACCCATCGGATGGAGCACAGCGACTCAGGTGCTCTAACTGCATGGGGCCATCTTTTTCCAGTGGAGAAGCATGTCTAAGAAATAGTTTTAGGGACTGATTTAAAAAAAAATCGTTTTGCAATGGGATTACACCATTGTAAAACACTTTTGTAAATCAGTCCCATATTGTTTTGAAGGATTAGAGGGGGTTAACCCCTTGGATGGTAAAGTTTCTGAGCAATTCTGTTCTAGACTTTTTTGTAAGATTGCACGTATTTGAGAGTGACATTTCAACATTGTCTAAGTTTTTTTTTCACCCAAAAGAGGTATTTCATCTAACAATAACTACATAATTTGGGCTGCAAAATATCCCTGAGATGTAAAGATGTGTCACTCATTTTGCCACTGGGTGTCTCCTTCTCATTTACAAGATGTCAAAGTTTGTGTGCATGTATGCCTGGTCCACAATCCACAATCCATACGGGCTCAACACACTCAGGCGTACCTCATAGCCTTCGCATTGGTGAAATAAAGGTAAGCCCCCCATGTCCTGTTGGGAAAACAAACAGCTGAGTTTGATAGGTTCGAAAGTGATCGCTGACATGCTCATTTTTTTTGTATTTGTTACTATTATTTCAGCCACGTAATAAAGGTGAATAGACAGGTATGGGGTCCCTGTTGTCACGCCCACTGAAGGTGCTCTCTACTTTTGCCTGCACGTCTGCAGCCATTCCATGTGGATCTGGGGGTTAGGATTAGAGGGAGCATCAGCCTAAATGGTATACACGTTTCCCTTGTGCTATTTTGTCAATGTGTTGAACACAAACAATGCTGAAGAATAGTGGTTTCTACAAGACCTAAGTAGAGGACTCACAACTTTATTCAAGGTATCAGTGGGCGTATCAAAATGTTCAAATCTTTCCATACTGCCAAGAGTAAATCCAGAATTAGATGTTATTTAATAATCAGAAATTAGAGCTATTAAAAAAGAGAATGCCAATATTCCAATTTCAGACAGCAACGTTAAAATTAGACCCCAAAACGAATTTGACAAAACGAGTACCTGAGTTTGTCCTGCTGTGAAGCATAAGTAAAGCTTTCCTTTGATCTATAATCGCAATGGCAGAATGGCCTCAGTGACTGGTCTATGAGAAAGCAGACTACAGCTGTCAATATATGGACACATCCAATGACAGAGTTGATCTTGTACAATAATAAATATAATCATAGTATTCTGCAAGGTATTTTGGTTGCTATATGGTCGCTTCATTAAATGGGCATCTCTGATCTAACAACCCCTAATATAATTGCCCACCCTACAATTCTGTATCATTGGACATGCTCTTTTTTATGGACACAGCATTAATTTATCTGAATAAACAAAGTCAAAGGTAGTCCTCTTACTTTATGCATAGTGAGCCACCAGACAACATCAGATCTACGTTACACAAGCTTATTTACAGAGTTAAAGTTGGCCTACATGGGGTAATGTTGTTTAACATAATGCAACCATTCAGTTACATTAGAGAACTATTAATTGTATTTCTAACAATTCTATCCTAAATAATACTATGCCACCCCATCAAAGTAGTTCTTAATTCTATGCCCATAATGATTCTTATCTGACAGTCTAAAAGCTCTTGTCAGTTTACATTTACATCAAATCAGCTTCAGTCAATAAATAATCTATCCAACACATTTATTTACAGTATCAAAAAATCTAATGTCACCAGAGAAAGGTTGCATAGAAAAATGAAATGTGTATACATATATTTATACAATTTTGCTTCTATTTCTTCCCCCTATTGTAGGTGTGGGTGTGTGGGTTTCCACCTTGTGCATGTAATTGAATGGAGGCATTGAATATGATTTTTGCAGGTTTGGGTTAGGGAAGCAGTGGTATCAATTTACAATGCACAGACGATTGGCTCATCACCCAACAACAGAAGAGGATGGATTTGTGATTGTCTAATACAAGGATGAAAATCCCTCCCACTTCCCTTAAAAACTGGGCCACCCTGCGCAATGTCAAGAGTGAGGAGAGGGTATTTATATATTGGATTATTTTCATTTGCGAGTAGCATTAGGATGGTTTACTCCCTTTCATTCACTTCTTATTAGCTATGGCTTTTGAAGATTACAAACTGTTGAACATTTCTTCATTATGATATAGGGCTCTCGAACCACAGCCCAGTGTGGACTATATTTGTGAAAACGCTCACTGTACTTTTTAAATATCACTTAAAAAATGCTACCCTCTCAGCACTAGTAAGTATTTCTTGTTTTGCACAGTGTACACATGCAGAGAAAAATCATTTTGGCATTTGTTTACATGTACAATGTGCTACGTTCTCAGGCACATGTCAGTTTTGATTGGTCAAGATCTTCCATTGGCTTGCCCTAGAGTCAAACACTCCCATAGAATACACAACCCCAGTCTCCAATGGGTAATCTGAATTCATATACTTGTGACCGGAAAATAAAGTGGGTGCTAATTTGTTCTTAGTAATTTTTGCAAAATAATTTGTATTCCATAATTCATGTAAGCAGTCTATCACCTCAATAGAAAATGTATTTCTGAAATCTGTTATCGCAGACAGATATCTAGGTATGTGGCATAACTATGTCAGACATTATTATGAATCTTGATCATTTTGTTATTTAATAGGAACTAAAGGTAATTCAAATGTATACTCTTTTGATAGTGAGGAGTCATGCAATTACAACACAATGGGCCTCATTACGAGGTTGGAGGAAGTCATGGCACGATTAGTGGGGACTTACCGGTCTATTCCGACCTTTGCAAGACCGGTAAATCCCCATTGAAAAAGCCATTCCACTTTCCCATATCAGCCCCCATAGGGCTCAATGGGAAGGTGCTAATAACGGTACCGCAAATTGCGGTACTGTTATTAGCTCTGAAGTCCCTTAACCAGGCGTTAAGGAAGGGACCCGCTGAGGGACCGCATAGTAGGGCGGTAAGGGATTACCGGCACCGGTGCCCTTACCGGTGCCGGTAATCCCTTACCGCCCACCTCGTAATGAGGCCCAATGTATAGCTTGTTTGTAAGCAGTATGGCTTCAAAGTTATCTAAAAATTATTTTAAAATGCTAAGTTTCATGTTAATTTTAAATGGGACATGGTTTCCTATGGAGTCCCAGATGTGGGTCGCGTGCCTGCTGGGCCTGGAGACCCAAGCTAGTCCTCACTGAGGAGGCCCAACAAGGCCAAAACATGTTTGGGGATGCTTGTGGTCCCATGCAGAAGGGATGTGACCAAGCAGTTCGGGATGAACTACCCCTTTTGGGGTGGGACCAAGGCTGATTTGCATATGGTCTTTCCCCTTTTTTAATGGCTTGGCAGGTGAAGAAATATGGTCTGAAGGGTTGCCGAGAGCAATGCCAGAGGTGAAGATTTTTTATAAACCTTCCAGCCATTACCTCTTTTGTTTTGCTATAGTCACCCCAAGTGGAACGGGTATGCCCAGACGTGGGTCCCATGACTGCTGGGCCTAGAGACACAAGCTACTCCTCACTGATGAGGCCCAACAAGGCTGAAACATGTTTGGGGATGCTTGAGGTCTCGTGCAGAAGGGATGTGACTGCCCCTTTTGGGTGGGACTATTCCTGATTTGCATATGGTCTTTCCCCTTTTGAAATGGCTTGGCAGGTGAAGAACAATGGTCTGGAGGGTTGCCCAGAGCAATGAAAGAGGTTACGATGTATTCTATACATTCCAGCAATCACCCCTTTTGTCTTGCTATAATCACCCATTGTGGGACGTTATGCCCAGACGTGGGTCCTGTGACTGCTGGGCCTAGAGACCTAAACTAATTCTCACTGATCAGGCTCAACACCAGTATCATGTTTGGGGATGCATGTGGTCTTGTGCAGAAGGGATGTGCCGAAGCATTTTGGTCTTGACTGCCCCTTTTGGTGTGTGACCAAGCCTGATTGTGTATGGTCTTTCCCTTTTGTGATGGCTTGGCAGATGAAGAACAATGGTAGGGAGGGTGGCCCAGAGCAATGACAGACTTTAAGATTTATTCTAAACCTTCCTGCCATCACCCATTTTGTTTTCCTGTAGTCACCCGAGTGGGACTGGTAGGCCCAGATGTGGGTTCTGTGCTTGCTGAGCCTACAGACCCCAGCTACTCCTCGCTGTTGATGCCCAACACGGTTGAAACAAGTTTGGAGAGGCTTGTGGACTCATGCAGAAGGGACGTGACCAAGCAGTTCAGACTGAACAGCCCCTTTTGGGATGGGACCAAGCCTGATTTGCATATGGTCTTTCCCCTATCCCTGTTGTAATGGCTTGAAAGGCAAAGAACAATGGACTGGAGGGTTGCCCAGAGCAATGACAAAGGTTAAGATTTATCCTAAGCCTTCCAGCCATTACCCCTTTTGTTTTGCTACAGCCAGCCTGAGTGGGACGGGTATGCCCAGATGTGGGGCCCATGCCTGTAGGGCTTAGACACCCAAGCAACTCCTGATGAGGCTCAACAAAACAAGATCAACACATGTTTGGGGATGCTTGGGTCTGGTGCTTGGGATGTGACCAAGCAGTTTGGGCTGATTGCCACTTTTGGGGTGGGATCAAGCCTGATTTGCAAATGTTTTTTCGACTTTGGTAATGGCTTTGCAGGTGAAGAAAGATGGTCTGGAGGGTTGCCCAGAGCAATTCTGAAAGTTAAGATTTATCCTAAACCTTCCAGCCATCACCCCTTTTATTTTGCTGTAGTCACCCCGAGTGGGACGGGTATGCCCAGACATGAGTCCCGTGCCTGCTGGGTTTAGAGACCCAAGGTATTCCTCACGGATAAGGCCTAACAAGGCTGAAATATGTTTAGAGATGCTTGTGGTATTATGCAGAAGGGATGTGACCAGGCAGTTCAGGCTGGATTGCCCATTTTGGTGTGGGACCAAGCCTGATTTGCATATTGCATTTACCCTTTTGTAATGGTTTGGCAGGTGAAGATCAATGGTTTGGAGGGTTGACCAGAGAAATGTTAAGATTTATTCTAAGCCTTCCAGCCATCACCCCTTTTATTTTGCTATAGTTTTGAATTTGTTTGGGGTTATACCTTTTGCTTCATGGTATTATTTTATTATGGTGGTATATTTGGTAATTTGTTGGGGTACAGGACTGGACTTGCTACAAACTGGGTAGACAGTTTATGCCCCCTTCTCGCAGTATTTTATGTACAATGCCACAATATGCCCTTGCGGCTGAATTTCAAAATACATTGATCATTCCACAACCAAATAGTTGTTCTCACACACACATGCCTAGCACTTCTGAAAACTCAACTCATTAAATAAACAATTTGTCTTATGTTTTAACACATGTGGTAATGTAAATGATCTCCTGCAGTAAAATAGGTGTACCACCTGTTGGACCTCAGTTTATGTGCTAACAATAATTCAGACACATCATAAGAGTACAAATCTAATTTGTTTTTCTCTTTTTTGGCTTTATAAAATGTTAAAATTCAGAAAATGTCCAACTAATTGCATTATGCTGTTTAACTTTACAGTGGCTTACACTCGAGCATGAATAAAATGCATTTTTTTAGAGAGCTCCCACACATTAAATAGCTTTTCTAATAATAAGCTTCACTTAAACATTTGTTCCTGGCTTGCCAGAGCACAGTCTGACAAGGAAACCTTGATTGTTTCTCTCACAATCCTTGGCAGATAGGAGCCTGTTATCTTAACAAAATCTCACTTCATGAATGGGAATCCACGTAAAATATAGCTTGTGAATTACTTTAAAACAAACATATTTCTATCACACAACCTGTAAGCATTTCTCACGTATACTACATGCTCCTCAATTACTGCATAATTACCTAAATCTGTTGCCGATATTTCTGACTCAGCTTGGACTGGAAATCTTAGTCAGTCTCCTTGCATTTCAGCCCCAACATGGGTAAGGATAAGGACTGCTCCAACATCAAACATCCCCGAGCACTGAAATCCGCCTGCCTGCCAGCTCCCTGTCACCTCTCTCAATGCCCAAAGATGTCTCTGAACGAACACTCCCACTCACAGCCCTTTTTAATAGATGTCTCTGTTAATTAAGGAAAATACCTCCCCTTGCAGATCTTTTCACTGAAACGGCATGTGATTTCATTGTTGGAGAGCAAAGATGCATCCCTCCATGGATATCCTGCTTCACACAATGGCTTACTTTCAGTGAAATGGATGTTCGCATTTTTATCACCCAGCACAAACCCAGCCTGCACGATTACTTTCCCATTGAAAAAGAGCATCATGCTTTTTCCTAATCTGTCTTAAGGCCATTTCCACACAGACTAATTTTCACTAAATGTTATTAAGGGACATGTTTCCTGTAACTGGGATTGTATTAGTATGTTAATATATATATATATTAGTACTAGTTCAGTGCAAATCAGTCAATTGAAATATCATCCTGAAATAATATGCAGTTTTAAGCATGTGTTCTGTGTATTGGCAACCATGTACCTTATACATTGTTAACCATGTGCCTCGTGTACTTCTGTATTTATGTCTGAGACTCACACTCTTGAGTCCAAAACTGAGTTTGGCTCCTGATTCCCTACTGCGATTCAAACCCACGCTAACATGTGTATGCTAAAGTGATGAGCTCCTACTGCAAATCCTACAATAGTCACCCTGAATGGGGCAGGTATGCCCAGACACATGTCCCATACCTGCTGGGCCTAGAGACCCAAGCCACTTCTCACTGACGAGGCCCATTATAATACAGACGATAGTAGACATCTATCATCGTATTGCCACAAAACCAGCAGTGTGCAGTGATGCATCTAAATACTAAAATATCAAAAGAGGGCATCCATCTCTAGTTATCTTTCAAACTAAACATTCAACATCCAAATACATTTAGCAAAAAGGTTGCTTGCATCCTGATATTATTAAAGAACAAAAATACATGGTTCACCTTTATTTCTCTGGGCTTTTAATTCATATGGTAATTTTTTGTTTAAACATTCAAAACAATTAATTTTGTAAGCTGTTCCTTCGAAGGAAAGAAACATACTTTCCTTTGTTACACTTCATTATATGAATTGAAACATCAGAAACATACATGGAGTCAGTCCTGGTGCCTTTGGCGCCAGGCTCATTATCAGGAATAAAGCAATACCAGTTTTGGACCTTAATCCAACATGGAGGCCTATTACACAGCTCAGTTCTTTAGAACCAAGACATGCGGTCTAGTGTTTTGGGTGTGGCTGGGCCTGGAACTACTTGGCCTGGAACTACTCTACCTGGGTTATGTAAACCACACCTAAACAGCAGAAAACGCTTTGCGTTATTCTGCACTCCTGTGCCTAATGCTCACTGTGTCCAGCTCCTGCTCATCTGCTTCTCCAGCGGCCCGATCCTGAAGCCCTAGATCTGGATTCCATTAATAACCTGGAAGAACAAGGACAGCATTAATAACAATTCTTACCTGGGCAAGCAGCGAGTCCTGGCAACACCCTGCGCTTTTCTTACGTCGCCCATCTCCGGGTTTCACCGCAACCTGCAAGGGAGAAGGAACAAGGTCAGCATGAACAAAACATTTAACTGGGCAAGCAGTGATTCGATTGCTCATCACTCCGGAACATCACTGCAACCTGTACAAAGAAGGGAAGAGAACACAGGTTAGCAATGAACACCAATAAACAGCACAACGCTCCGCGCATCAATAACTCACTGTGGCCTTCACCATCAGCCTGGTAACTCCAAGATTGCAACCATCCCTGTGAAAGCAAAAAGAGACATTGTTAGGGAACAGCGTAGTGGAGCAAGACGCCGACAAGACAGCGAAAACAGAGGGAAATAAAGAGATAGAATAAAGATGGAAAAGACATTATAACTCACCTGGAAGACAGCAAGCAGAGTCAGAGTCACAGCCGGTCTGGACCCGACATAAGGGCACACGAACCAGTGAAGCAACTAGGTCCACGGAACGCCCACAGCAACAACACACCCCTGCACAGAGACGCAGGACGGAGAGTTCAATGCACAAAAACCTAAGGTGAGCAATAACCCCAAGGGAGGGGATTTGGACCAGAGGGAGGTGGGAGTCCACCCATCACAGAACCAGTATCTTAACCCTCCATTCTCCTGTTATAGGTGCTACCCAACGTCTGGCACATAACCAAGCAGAGAGGGGTCCAGAATAGCGCTTAGGCCTCCATCCAGTATCGTGTGCCACCCCCGTGGATACCAGGTGAGCGTAACATCTTCAAAAGTTGTAACACAAAACAATTCAGAGCTGTACTAGTACCCCTTGAGGAAACCTGATTGATGAATGTCCAACTTGTTTGCACTAGTAGCCCATCGCTCAAGGGCACACAACAGGAAACTAGAGAAAATGATATAGGAAGCATCCAAAAGGGAGAGAGGACGGTAATTCCCCGGATTTGCTCTGTCTCCCTTTTTGAAAATAACTACCACAATGGCCTCCCTCCAGGTCACAGACTCCCCCTCCCCCTCCTCCACCGTTCATCCACTTTCCTCCTTCCAATCTCCCTATCTCCACTCATGCTCGCAACCTAGGTCTTCTTTTTGACTCTTCTCTCACCTTCTCGCAACACATTTCGCTCACCTCCCACTCCTGCAGATACCACCTTTACAATATTCGCAAAAACCGTCCCTCCCTCACATTCCATGCTACCAAGCTCCTAATCTCCTCACTCATTTTTTCCCGCCTCTTCTACTGCTCCTCTATAATTTTCGGTCTTCTCTCATCTCAGCTTGCCCCTCTTAAATCTATATAGCACTCTGCCATTCGAACTCTCTGTCTCCTTACCTCTCGCGACTCCATTTCCTCTTCGCTCTCTCAACTAGGCTGGCTACCTTTCCACCTACAACTAAAATTCCACTTTCTCTGCCTTGTTTTCAAAACCCTTCACGGTCTTGTCCCCCCTTATCTCTCCTCCCTTCTCTCCTTCTACTCCCCCTCTCGCTCCCTTCGGTCTGCTGACCACTTCCTGCTCTCTGTACCTCCTTCCCCTTGCGCTTCCTCCCGGTTCCGCTCTTTCCAACTTCTTGCTCCTCTGCATTGGAACTCTCTCCCCCTCTCAATACGCTCTTCCACTACCCTCATCTCATTTCGCACTTCCCTTGAATCCTTCCTCCTCCATTCCCCACCTTGAAGCCCCCCCTGCCCTCTCTACTCCCCCCGTCTTTCCCCTCTTCTAATCCCTCCCTTCCCTTTCCACCTTCCCCTTTTCTATTTTTCACTCTCTCTCCCTTCCTTCTACTCTCACTCAATCCTTCCCTGCCCCTCCCTTCACTCCCCTGTTCGCACTCCACTTCTCCCCCCTCTTAGTAAATTGCTCTTTGCACTGTTTTGTTGTTGAATGATTCAAGTTGCCACTATGCTCACACTGTTATTTGTTGTTATTACTCTGTGTTTTGTTGTTCCATTGTACAGCGCCTTGGTGTAAAGCGCTTTATAAATAAATCAATCAATCAATCAATCGATCAATCTAGTACGCCCAACCACACTGGAAAACAAATGAAACTGCACCTCTGCCCAAAGGAAGGGCTCTGATTTTTATGTTAGATTGGAGAGGCCATCTGGTCCCAGGGCACACTATTTGACTTTGCGAGTTATATTTTGTAATGAACATGGGTGTATCCCTCTGTGCATTTATTTTATGAGGCAACAATAGATTTCTATTTCTGTATATGTTGTTGCTTTGTGTTTATTTTTTTTCACTGTATCCCCTCTCTTTGAATCTTTTTGTTGATATTTCACATAATTCACTATACAGTTCAATGGTGCTACAATTTCATTTAGCTTGTATAAGTTCCATAAACCAGAATATTTCAGAGTGTGCTTGCTTTATGGCAGATGGAGGAAAGCAGTATTTTCTTTTCTTCTGCAGGTTTATGTTATGTGCTTGTTTCAATAGTTTAGAGCCAGAAAGGTTACCATTTTTTTTTATCCGTGAATACCGTGTATTTAATTCCGAGCTTGCATTCACATATTCAAAGAAACTCAATATATCCTTTTCAGTTGCTCCTTATACCATTAACATGCGTCAATACAACTTGACCACTTGGTGATCTTATCATATTGGTATGTGTAAATATATCTTTCAGAAATCCCATAAAGAGATTGAAGACTGGTGGTGAGCATTTTGAGCCCACTGAACCCCCTTTTAGTTGTTGAAATGTTTTTTATTGCAGGTGAAAATTGTGTTTAGAGTATGCACAACCAGGTCTAATGACATGGATTATTCCGAAAAAAAATGATGCTGATTGATTAAAGTAGAAAGGTTCTATCGCTTGTAAGGCAGAAACATTATCAGTGGATGTATATAATGAAACACAATTTACGATAACACGACTGTGATGCAATTTCCATGTTAGTCCATTTAGTTGTTTTAGAAAAGCTATGTTATCTCTTACAAATGATGGTAGCTCTGTCACCATGGCATTCAAAAACGTATTGATGCATTTTGCGGCTGGTGCACATGTTGAAACTTTTCCATTTACTATTCGCCTCACTAGCGGTCATTTTTCAAATGTCTTATGTATTGTAGGTAAGACATAATGAATGGAATGCTTAGATTTTTGACAGTCATTTGTTTAGTATCCTTTTGACTAATAATGCCCTCACTGGCCCAGTATTTTATTTTATCAGTAGTTTGGTGCCTCACAATTTTCGATGGATTGTGTGTGATAATCTGGTAGTCACCTTCTATTTGTATGTAATTCATTCCAAAGTTAATAGAGTCTTTCCTGTCAAACATCTAAATATTGCCACCTTCATCAGCCTTTTTGATGATCAGTTTTGAATCACAGAATAAAGATTTGAAAGATCTACATTATTCTTTTGTTTAATTATTTTTAATGAGGAGGCATTTATTTGACTGTTTATTATCAAGTCTAAACAGTTTCTGTGACATCGTAAAATAGTCTTTGGATAATGGTGGTATGAACTTAGATTTGATCTGTAAAAAATGTTGAATTCTTGTACCCAGTTCTATGTCTATTTCATTTATGAACCTTAGTGTATTTATTTCAGTATTATCCTCCTGATTTATTTTATGTTGTCTAAATCTGATAATGCATGTGTCGAGATATTCAACACTAAGGGGTTTTCTTCCTCTTTCATGAATTTTTTGAAAAATATTTATTTAAATTTTTGGTTTTGACAACTTGTGTATAAGGCAGTATAGAGTTATGGTGTTGGCCTTAATTCACAGCAAGAAGTGTACCTAGGGCTTTAGCCCCACTGCTGCCAGGGTGCTGCTATACCTGAGGGGGTCAGGGGCATGGACCGTGACAGAAGAATCAGGCTTTTCTATCTAAGCGTACCATGTATCTTTCTTTTCTTGATGTCTCTAAAGCATTTGACTGTGTTGATTGTGCAGGGCTATGGGTGATGCTCAACATATGGGGCTGTCTGGAGGCCTTGCTCCAGATGCTGGAAGTCCTGCCTTAAGGCACCAGAATCAAGGTTAGGCTGGACTAAAAGGGCGTGTACTCGGGTGGATTTCTGTGAACCATGGGTTGTGCCAGGGGTGTGCACTATCTCCTTTTTTGTTCAATCTATATATTTTGGGAATCAGGGCAGCATTGCAATGCACTGGGGTAAATCCCCCGAGGCTGAGATACATGGAAAATAATTATCTTTTGCATGCTGATCTTGTTTTACTCATCTATACTGCAATAGGTCTACAGAAATCTTTAGTGCAGGCACAGGATTTCTTCAGGGACCTTGGGTTGGACGTCAGTGTGTCCAAATCTAAAATCTTTGTTATTGACCACAGAAAGCTCTTGTCGGGTAGGACGAACTTTGGCTGGTACATTGATGGTAAGAAGCTTGAGGTGGTCACTGACTTTAAGTATCTTGGTGTTGTGATCAAAACACATCGATCAGTGCCCCTGGCAAACCAGGCCTTGAAGTTTGATGCCATACCAGTGGTTGGGCAACTTTGAGTACCGGACAGAAAATATGGTTGCTTTGCACTACTACCTGCACTCAAAATGTATAACCAGGTGTTAGTTCCACAATTGATCTATGGGGCTGAGGTTTGTGAGGTGGGCTTCTATTGGGAAAAGATGGAGTCCTTTATCTGGAAACAATTTTCATCCCTTCCAGCGGGTACTCTGTTTCTTACGATTAAACATATTTTGGGTCTTATATCTTTAGAGAGGAAGGTTAATTAGAGAATAAGCTTCCTCTTATGATGTTATGTTTCCACCAGCGTCAACCTTATACATTCAGTTGAATGCACTCTACAATCAAGGTAATTGTCTACCTCTTAAGGCCTGGATGAATTCTGTCTCAACCATGCTGAACGAGAGAGCAGTTTCGCTTGCAGAATTAGGGTGTAATCCAGCCAAAGTTAGAAAGATATTATTTGAAAATTACTGGATTTTTCCCCAAAAATTTGTGCTAAAGCATGCCTCAAGATTCCTTAGAAAATTCTGATCATGCATAGAATTAAATGTACTCCCAACTTATGATGTCTTAGGTGGCTGGTCCTCGGCGCCACCTAGCAATAGTTTATCTTGCTGTTGTAGACTCAATTGCGAAACCTTGAAGCATCTAATTGTTGAGTGTCGGGGCCTAACTGGTGTATCTGAGGATGTTTTTACATCTTATTTTATTACTCACCCTATGCTAACTTTGGAAATGCTTTGGTGGAAATTATTAGTTAATCACAATGATCGTTTATTCATTAATGTGATGAACTTACTAAATTCGCTGTTTTATATATATGAATGTTCTTTGATTTAAGATGGCCTTAATGATTATATTTATGGTGTTGAATGAATTTTGTATGCTGTACAATCTGTTTTGCTTTAGTGTCCTGAACTTTTCTATGTGAGTGTGTGTGTAATGTTTTACTCTGTAAACTAGATCACACAATAAATAAATAAATGAAAATTAACAGTGTGCAATTTAATGTAGAAACATTGCAATGTTTTACTACCTCACCAAGATATTTTCTGGAATTTGTCATAAAAAGGCAAAACCATTATGCAACATACTATCACCAGGTTTACTTAGAGATGAATCTAGTACAACAGTAAAAGAAATCTGGCTTAGAACATCCAAATGTGCATACAATAACAGAAAAAGTGTTCTAAAGATGAACACAATGAAGTAGTCTATTTTGATTGTTTTATTAATTGCAACAGCAAGTATCTAGGAAATATGTGTATGCAAAACGGTATACATTGGATTGTGATTCTGTTATGACTGGCTCTTGGTCATAGGGTTCACTCCAAAGGACACTCAGGATACTCAGGCCAGGTACTCTTAGTGGTTACTTTATTAGCTTCTTAGTTACAGGATCAGATGTCATCAGATAATTGAGAGATCAAGAGGATCAGGGATAATGAGCCCACTGGCTCACACCACCCAGGGTCACATCTTGTAACTGCCTGGGTTAGAACCAATACATCTCTGAACATTCTAACCTCACACTCACAGCTTACATTCTAATGATGACATCAATCCTGGCACAGCATACATGCAAGCACAGGAGCCAACCCTAACACCTCCTTTCCTTCAACAGACAAACACATGTCAAACTCATCATCAGGAAACCAACCTTAACACCTCCTCCTGTTGCTTAAAAGCACACCTACTACCACACTGAACATGGCTTTCTCACTCCAACTATGTTCTGCTTACTACCCGAGCAATTGAACCCGCAGGCTTAACTAACATCCTACGACAGACCCAGCCGCCACACCTAACGCTCCTAACCAATCAAAGACAACACAATTCACCTTCCGTTCCCACCTGCCACGGGGAACCTCGAACTGCCACTTTCGAGAACTAACCGCCCATCTTGGCAACTACAACAAACACTACCAAAGCCAATCAAACACAAAACTCCTTCCGTTTCTCCCTGCCACAAATAACCTCGAGCTGCCACTTCCGAGCACTAACTCCCAAAACCGGGAAAGACCAGGTACTGTCGTTACAACACGAGACACTTACTAACAACCCAACAATCTACCCGGGTCAACAGATAACTACACTTACAACTCATGCACTGTTAGACCCATTCAGAAATTCAAGTGAACACAGCCACACCAGATCATCACTCACTCACCCAATCACACCATAATTAAAGGCAACTAGCTGTCACTAACACAAACACAACAAAACCCAGCTGCAAATGTTGGCCTGACATTTGAGCCCTTCTGAACAATTCAAAACACCCCCATAGTGACCACAGCCGAAGATGAAACATTGCCAAGGTTCTGAGATTGACCAAGAAGAATTCAATGGCAATCCCAGAAACCACCTAAAAATTCACAAGGGAAAAACACAAGATACAATATCACTTGCATCTTAAGAATTTCAAACGAAATCCCTGAACCTTAACTACTCCATAAGGTCATCAAAAACAACATCTAAGCTTCACATAGCTGGCACTAGTGCTCTGCTAGAAGCCTCTGGGCTCCGCAGAACCACAACCCAAAACAACATAAAAGCTTCTCAAAGCTTCCCGTGAACTCCGCAGAGCCAGAAATCACCACAACACAAAAACTTCGCAAAGCTTCTGGAACTAGTCTCCTACTAGATATCTCAGGACCCCGCAGAGTAACTAACCAAAAACAACATCAAAGCTTTGCAAAACTTCTGGTACTAGTCTCCTACTAGATACCACTGGACCCCGCAGAGTCACTAACCTACACCCATCAAAATTCCAACGAGTTTCCATACTAGTCTGCCACTAGTAAACATCAATGACTCAACAGAGCCACAAACACCAAACAAACACCTCCAACTCCGCAGAGTTCCTTGACCAAACACTGGTCATGTACCACACTCCACGACACCAAACACAGTCAAACCCGTACATTGAATGTAAGGCTACTAGACAGCGCTGCAGTCGCCGTAGCAGAAATCTTGGGTTGGACATAACAACAAACAAACAACGCATCACACCTACAATGTCTCAAAGTGGTTATTCTAATCATTCATTGCAGAACACATTGACAGATTATACATTGCAGGTCACATTGCCTAAAAGTCAGTGTTGCCATTACACAGCCAACTCTACATGCTGAAATGCCTCCAAGGTGTTATGGTAAAAATAATACGGATAACATCACTCTGGTTTTGCTTTAAAACCACACAACTCACACCACACACACATGCTAAACATCCTAAGATAACTGTGAGACAACAAACTTTTAGTTCAAGCCTAAAAGTCCATGCCACCCAAAAGGAGGCTATTCTAAAACCTGGAAAGCCTCAAAGTGGTTACTTCTAAACACAATGAACATCCTATACATACATTCCACATGTTCCCAATTCAAACACCACACACCAAAAACACGCAGGCTCACTCAACCAGCTGCAATAATAAGACATGGAGATGCCATACCTAATAAGCTAATGCCATTACCATACTTGACAAACGCATAACCAACCCTCACAAATGGTTTTCCCGAAACCTCAACAGTTATGCTCAAACAACGTACCACGATCATTGTGTGATGCGTCACCTTCAACACCGGCAAAACTTTAGTCTTTACTTTGCGGAATAACCCCTTTGTGGTCAAACCCCAGACTACTACCAAAGATCTGAAATGCATCCACATAAAAGCATATCCGTTCCGCATCGCACATACCCGCACTCACTTTAGGATGGACCAGCTACCTTACCCTGGTGCGACGCCCACAATGCGTCTAAATAAATGCATGTCCGTTCCGCATTGCACATGCCCGCACTCACTTTAGGGTGGACCGGCTGCCTTACCCTGGTGCAGCACCCACTCCTTGTCTGCCGGTACTCTTCGCCCCTACTTGCACAGCAACATCCATGTTTCCGGGACTACCGACGTACATGGAGATTCATGACAGTGATGGCCTTCACACGTTCAACGTCATCACGTTTCACAGAGTGTTGAGGATCTTTACTCTAAGTGCCTCCACTCTGCCGTAATTGCCGTCACTTGATGAAACTTCTTACTCCGGTAAGAATTGGAATGTTCTGAACGTTCTAAACAATCACCATCACCCTCAGCAGAAGCCCTGATGTCACGACACCGACTTGAGCACCGAAGTGCTCGGATCTCTCCAGGCCAACCGTCACAGCAGATGGCATCTCTCCGTGAACCAAGTCCATGCGAGCAAAAGAAATGCCCGCTGTGTGCACCCAAACAGATCATTTCTTGGCACGACAACTCCAAAACGGGCAATGTGTTCCAAGCCAAATTATCCACTTATTATCCAGCTTACAATCACCCTTACAGAAGGGCACAACATCCTTCAAATGGGAAGTTCTTTCAAGTCTCCTTAGGTGCCACACTTGCTGGCTGTGTTACTGGCAGGACCCCTGTCCCTTGATATCCCAGAGGGTCCTAGCTCCTGGCAGCCTCTTCTGTACTGGGTCTGTTTCTGTGATTTCTGCATAGGAACCCCTTGGGCCAGGCTGACTTGCACAGCCATGGCTGGACGCTCATGTCCCAACATCCCAGGGGAGGTACTGCTCCATTCAGCCCTGGGTGCTTCTATTCTCCTAACTCCTGGGCAACCTCTAATGACACAGCCTGGGCTCCAGCGGGTCACTCTCCCCAGGGGTCTCCTTGGACAGACTGCTCATAAAACCTCTCCTCTGACAGGCTGCCCCTTCAGCCCTGGGTGGTGGGCGCTAACCAATCCATGGGGGGCAGTGGGCTCTCCCTCTCTCCTTGCATACTTGTCCTCTTGCCTGCACCCCCCGCAGCAGAGTCTCTTCTCCTCTCTCACATGACATCACACAGGTACCTGTATCTCCTTTTGCTTCACTTGGTGTTCACTCCAAGGTCCTTCTTCACCATACCTTGGACCATCCTCGTCGCCATTTGTTATGACCGGCTCTTGGTCATAGGGTTCACTCCAAAGGACACTCAGGATACTCAGGCCAGGTACTCTTAGTGGTTACTTTATTAGCTTCTTAGTTACAGGATCAGATGTCATCAGATAATTGAGAGATCAAGAGGATCAGGGATAATAAGCCCACTGGCTCCCACCACCCAGGCTCACATCTTGTAACTGCCTGGGTTAGAACCAATACATCTCTGAACATTCTAACCTCACACTCACAGCTTACATTCTAATGATGACATCAATCCTGGCACAGCATACATGCAAGCAGAGGAGCCAACCCTAACAGATTCCTTCCCCCATGATTATCAAAGTGCTTCCCAAATCTAGGCTACACACAATAAATGCTCTAATAATATTAATAATAATAATAATAAAAGTACAATCAGATCTTTGAAAAATATAATCTATGACCATTTTAGAGCAATATGAATACAGGATGCGAAAAAAGCTGTAGCATATCATTGGCAATGTGAACATTCAAATGATTAAGCAGAAGAAATCAGATGTTGCAGGTATTGGCTAAGATACAGCCACATCCACAAAAGAGGTTATGATGAAAACGTGTTATGGTTAGGGTGGTTTTGCTCAACTTCATTTTAACAAAACAAAGACCATGAATTAAGTTAAGAATATAAAATGTTTTGTGTACTAGAAAACAGTATTTATTTAGAGAAATATCTCTATATCAGGTAGAAAATAAAGGTATTTAAGTGTGTTTCTCAATTTACCCTTTTTGTCAGTATGTATTTAAAACAATAACATGACAAATCTGCATTTTAAGCCATATATATTGTAATATCTTTCATTCATGTGTGTCAGAAATGCAGATTATCAAGTATTAGAGATCAAATTGAAAATGTTCAGTGAGATAAACAACAAAGGAAATTCCTTTCCGAAAAGGTTCGGAGAGTAGGATAGATATCTACAAAGATGGCACTGAAATGATCCACACAACATCTTAATTTGAAATGAAAGTTGATCAATAATAAAAAAGAGACTGCAATGAAGGTTAGGTTTTTTCAAATTAATTGTATAGATATACGGTCTGATTCACAGAAGCATTTTATAATAAGGAAATACCATAGGAAATCGTTCTGTGAATCAGGCCCATTATGTCTTATAATCAAAATTATCATCAAAGACGACCGTTTTTTTTGACCACTCATAATCATGAATTGGAAGGTTTATATGTACAGAATGAAAGTGGGAAACATCAAAACCACGCAACTACAATATCACTTTCAATCAGAGACAACAGGTTAGACACATGTATGTAGAATGTGCCATTTTAGATGCTCATAACCAAAAGGGTAATAAAAAGAGGATATGTTATGTTATGTTATTTTGCATTTATATAGCGCCTTATATACCATTGGCATGGTCTGAAGGCGCTGGTAGGTTGAACGCCCTTGGGAACCGAAGTTCAGATCAGTAGAGAGAGTAAAGAGGTAGAGAGAGTCAAAGGTGCGTGTGAGCACTGGGTCTGTGTGCAGCTGGTGTGGTATTCGTGTAATAGCTGCTTCTTAGCGGTAGGTGTGGTGGTTGAGAGATCAGGAGTATGTGTTCGTTCTGGCTGGGGGGGGTGTAACCAGCAGTGTTTACTTAGAATGATGTGGAGTGTGCGGCGGATGTTGGTATGAGAACAGTTATACCGAATGGTGTCATAGTATCTCTGTGTTCTAGTTGAGTGGTGGTGTAAAGGAGAGAGTAAGCGTGGTGGTGTGATATGATGGGTTATATGCTCTTTCAAACGTTCTCTGCATTCCAAACCATACTATATACGTCACAAAATTCTATGTGCTCCAGTCCGTTCCATGTACTCCTATCCACTCCATGCACCCCAGTCTGCTCCACACACTCCGGTCCGCTCGACGCACTCATGCACTCCAGTCCAACCCGCGTGCTCCAGTCTGCCCCACGTACTCAAGTCTGTCCCACGCATGCACTCTTGTCTGCCCCACGCATGCACTCCTGTCTGCCCCATGCATGCACTCCTGTCTGCCCCACGCATGCACTCCTGTCTTCCCCATGCATGTACTCTTGTCAGCCTCATGCATGCACTCCTGTCAGCCTCATGCATGCACTCCTTTCTGCCACACGCACGCCTGTCAGCCACACCCACTCCTGTCAGCCACATACACTCCTGTCCGTCACACGCACTCCTGTCCGCCACATGCACTCAAATTCGCTCTATTTATTCCGATCTGTATTGTGTATTCTAAGTTGCTTTATGCACTCCATCCACATATTTCACCCGTACCATTCCGTGTATTCTAGGTTGTTTTATGCACTCTGTCCACATATTTAGCCTGTAACATCTTCATACTTCATCCTTTCCATCCACCTATTTCACACATTTCATCCACTTACGTCACCCGTTTCATCCACATACGGCACCCGATCCATCCACCTACGGCACCCGATCCATCCATATACCGCACCCATTCTATCCAAATATGTCAGCCGTTCCATCAACGTACGTCTCCCGTTTCATCCACATCCGGCACCCGTTCGATCCATATATGTGATCAATTCCATTCACATAAATAATTTGTTCTATCCATATAGACTCCATCTACATACTTCATTCGTTTTGTCTGCTCTGTGCATTCTGCAGCTCTACGTATTCATCCATTCTACGCACTCAACAGTACTGCATGCAATCTGCGCTCGTTCGTTCTACGTACTCATCTGCTCTACGCAACTTGTCTGCTCTACGCAACACGTCCGTTCCACTCTAGGCAGTCGTTCGCTCTAGGAACTTGTTCACTCTAGGCACTCGTTCGCTCCAGGTACTTATCTGCTTTATGCCCTCACACACACTATGCATTCACCTGTTTTGCTCACTCTCCCGCTCTACGCACTCATCCCCTCTACGCACTCATCCCCTCTATGCACTCATCCCCTCTATGCACTCATCCCCTCTATGCACTCATCCCCTCTACACACTCATCTCCTCTACGCACTCATCCCTCTACGCACTCATCCCCTCTACGTACCCCTTTTTTCATATGCACTCATTCGCTCATATGCACTCGTCTGCTCTATATACTTGTGGGCCCAACCCACTAGTCTGTTCTATGTAGTCCTTCACTCTACACATTCTTCCGCTCCGCTCATCCATCCTGCTCTGCTCATCCATCTGTTCCCTGCACTCATCCATTCTACGCACTCATCAGCTCTGCATGCATTCCGCACTCATCCGTTCTACATGCTTATCCGTTCTATGGACTCACCCGGTCTATGTAACTCATCCGCTCTAGGGATTTGTCCGCTTTATCCCCTCGCATGCACTACACCTTCATCTGCTCTACGCATTCACCCACCCTACGCAATCACCTGCTCCCCACACTCACCTGCTCCCCGAACTCACCAGCTCCCCGTGCGCATCCGCTCTCCACGCGCATCCGCTCTCCACGTGCATCCGCTCTCCACACTCATCCCCTCTCCACACTCATCCGCTCTCTGCACTCATCCGCTCCCCGCACTCATTCGCTGCCTACGCTCATCCGCTTCATGCGCTCATCCGCTCCCCGCACTCATCCGCTCCCTGCGCTCATCCGCTCCCTGCGCTCATCCGCTTCCCTCACTCATCTGGTCCCCGCACTAATCCGCTTTATGCACTCATCCGCTTTATGCACTTGTGCTTTCCACGCATTCAACAGCAATATGCACCCCTCAGCCTTATAAAGTCATTTGCTAATACGCAGTAATCCTGTTCTATATATTCATCTGTACTCTACACTCATCTGCTCTATACACTCATCCGCTAAATACACTCATCCGCTCTGTACACTCATCTGCTCTATAGACTCATCCGCTCTAAACATTCATCCGCTCTATACACTCGTCTGCATTATACACTCATCCGCTTAATACACTAATCTGCTCTATACACTCATCCGTTCTATACACTCATTCGCTCTATACACTCATCCGCTCTTATACACTCATCTGTTCTCTATACACTCATCCGCTCTATAAAGTAATTTGCTCTATACACTCATCCGCTCTATATACTCATCCACTCTATGCACTCATTCACTCTATACGCTCATCCACTCTATACACTCATCCGCTCTATACACTAATCGGCTCTATACACTCATCCGCTCTATACATTCGCCAGGTCTGCATATTCATCTGCTTCAGCGATCTACTCTCCGCACTTCTGTACTCATCCGCTATCCACACTCATGCGCTCTACTCCCTTCTCTGTATTTACGCACTCATCCACTCTACACTCTCGTCCACTCTACACACCCAACCGCTCCACACACTCATCCGCTCCACATGTTCATCCATTCTATACACTCATCCGATCTACATACTCATTTGATTTACACACTCATTCGAACTATATAGTCATCTGTTCATCCACTTATGCATTCTTCCACTCAGCGCATTTATCTGTTCCACACGCTTCATCCATTCTAACTATTTCATCCACACCATTCACTTCGTTCACTCTTCATGCATTATGTCCATTTCAGGAGTTTAAATCTCTTTACTGTTTCCGTATGATTTACGTACGGGTTGGTTTTAGGGGAAGAGCCAGGTTTTCAGCAGTTTGCGGAAAGACGTTAAATTCTCAGTTAGGCAGATGTGGGGTGGGAGTGAGTTCCATAGGGCCTCATTACGACTCAGGCGGTAAGGGTTTTACGGCGGCGTAAACAGCGCCGACCCTTACCGCCTGATTCCGAGGTCCCTTAGCGCCATGGAGGTTTTAACACCTGCAGGTGTTAAAATCCATGGCGCTAAGGGACCTTGATGTTAATTACGCCACCGTAATTTACGGTGGCGTAATTAACGCCTTCCCCACTCCCATTATGCCCTATGGGGCAAAATGGGAATGGGGAAGGGAAAATGGGAAAATGGGGATTTACCGCCCCGCCAAGGTTGGAATGGGGCGGTAAATCCGCCAACCACCATGGCGTAAACATAGTTTACGCCATGGTGGTAAAGTCACGGCCCAGGCGGTAACTTACCGATAGTGTGGGGTCCAAGGCTGAGAATGATGATCTGCCTAGCCTGACTGAGTTTGTCTTAGGTATGACTAGGAGGCCGGCTGAGCTTGATCTTAGGGTGCGTGGTGGGTGATAGGGTTTTAGCTTGTCTTGAAGATATTGAGGTCCGGTTTTATGATGTGGTCTCTTGGGCCGAGCGCAAGTAGCATTTTGGCTGTCGCGTTTTGTGCCCTTTGGAGTTTATTCAGTTGGTACACGTGGACTCCGAGGTATAGGGGGTTTGCGTAGTCCAGTCTTGATATAACGATTGATTGGACCGCGTAGAGTCTGTTGGGAAAGGAGAGATATGGAAAGATGTGCCTAAGGGTTTTAAGGCGTTAGTGGCAGGACTTTGAGACGTTGTTGACTTGGCGCGAGAATGTTAGGTCAGAGTCAAGGGTGCATCCAAGATTTTTCACTGAGTTGGAGGGGGTCGGTGAGTTGCCCATGGCGGATGGCCAGGGTAGTGGTTGCGGAAGAAGTTCGAAGTTGCCACATAACATGATTTCTGTTTTGGAGGGGTTTAACAATAGGTGGCTTTAGGTCATCCAGAGTTCTATGTCAAGGAGGCAGGAGGCCAGGTCAGGTCGGGAGTTGGGTTTTGAGTTCAGGAGTTTTAGAATTAGTTGAGTGTCGTCAGTGTAGTTGTAACACAGGATGTTGTGTGAACAAATTATTGGTGGGAGGGTGATCAAGGTGAGAATGAACAGCAGGGCGGATAGGCATGCTCCTTATTGTACTCCCGTGTCGACTGGTCGGGCTTGGGAGGTATAGGTGGAGAGTATTGTTATTTGGTGCCTATCTTTGAGGAATGAGGCTATCCATTTAAGAGCGGTTCCACAAATTCCTAGGGAGTGGAGGCGGTCTAGGAGGATTGAGTGATTGATTGTGTCAAAGGCGGCGGATAGGTCAAGAAGGATTAGTGCGGCGCATCCCGCAGAGTCTGCCATCATTTTAAGGTCATCCCAGATTGAGGTTAGGGTGGTTTCAGTTCCGTGACGGGTTCTGAAACCTGATTGTGTGGGGTCTAGGAGATTGTTGGCTTCGACAAAGGCATTTAGTTGGGAGTAGGCAGTTTGGTCAATGAGTTTGGCAAGGAGCCTGGTGTTTGAGATGGGGCGGTAGTTTTTGGGCTCGAGAGAGTCGAGGGAAGGTTTTTTAATTAGAGGCTTGACATGAACCGTTTTGAATGCGTCGGGAAAGACACCAGAGGAAAGGGAGGCATTTATGATGGATCTTGCGTGTTCTCTTGCGCAGGTGGAAACGAAAATTTCTTTGAGGGTTGTGGCTGGGCAAGGGTCCAGCAGAGAGCCAGATGGTTTGCGGGCAGATTGAAGTTTGATAAATTGCTCTGGTGATATTGTACTAAAGGATTCGAACGTTGGTTGCGTAGTGGTTGCAGCTGGTGGGCTGGCCGGTATCGGGTGAGTGTTGCCTGGTGGATGTAAGAGAGCCAGTTTGGTGGCTAGAGTATTTGTTCTTTCGAGAGCTGTGGTGTAAAAGTGGAGGGAGAGTGAGTTGCACAGTGATTGTGAGGGGGTTGGGACGGTCGTGGTGCAAGCCGGTTTGGTGAATTCGGAAATGATTTTGTGGAGTTCTTTGCTTGGGTTTTTGCAGTTTAGGATTCAGGCTTTTTTTGCGTTCTAGGTATTTATATAGTTGTTTAGTGGTCTTCAACTCAGGAGTGAACCATCTGGGGAAGAGGCCACGGCTGGTTAATGGTTTGCAAGGGGGTGTGAGCGGCATCAGAGATGCGTTGAGCCATGAGTCAAAGGCATCAGGAGTTAGTTGTTTATTGAGTTGGCAGGTAGGTGGTGGAGACTGGAGGAGTGCGTCGGCTAGGTCCGGGACGATTATTAGTTTTTTCCAGCATTTGCATAGATTCGGAGGTTCAGATTCGAGTACGGGAAGGGGGTCGGGGGAGCGAATGGCGAACGAGAGAATGAAGTGATCGGACCAGATGATAGGGTTGGGGGGTTTAAATGAATCCGGGTGTTGGAGCTAAAGATGGCATCAAGAATGTGTCCTTTATAGTGAGTCGGGCCATTTATGTGGAGTTGGAGGTTAAGTTCCTCTAAACCGTCAACCAGAGAGTGTGTCATAGGGTTGGTGGGGATGTCGAGCCATATGTTGAAGTCTCCAAGAAGGGTGAGGTTCGGATGGTTTAGTTGAAGGGTAGCAATAGAGTCGCAGAGGTTATTTGCAAATTGTCTATCGTAGCCAGGGGGCCTGTAGATTATTAGGAAGCTGTGTGAGAGCGACGGGGAGAGGGATAGTTTAACGAGGAGAGATTTGCAGGAAGGAATGGAAGGCTGGTTGTCTATGATTGATGCGTGGAAGAGAGACTTGAAGACGAATGCTACTCCCCCTCCTCTGGAGGGACGGTTCAGTGGGATGAGGGAGTAGTCGGGGGGAAGGCTTCATTAGTGATTGGGGCGAAGTCATCAGAGAACCAAGTTTCAGTGATGAAAACCAGGTCTGGTTTGTCAGAGGCGAGGAGGTCAAAGATGCAGTGTCTGTTTTTTGCTATGGATCGGGCATTAAATAGGATGCAGTTCACATCGGCAGGCGAGGTTGGTCTCGGAGCTGGAGCGAAAGGGGGTGGTGGTGGAGAGAGTGGAAGCTGGAGAGGGAGAGGGAGAGGGATAGGGTGGGTGATGATCGATGGAAATAGTGGGCGAGCAGAAAAATTGGCGGGCTTTGGGCGGGATTGGGTGGCTGCTTGTGTTTGGATGATCGGGTTTGGCTCAGGGGATTTGAAGGTGGAGTGTGGGCGGTTAGGAGTTTCAGTTGCAGTTGATGAGAAATCGAGGGAGAGGGTTTTCAGGAAGGGTGAAGCCACGGGGCATGGAGGTGATTGGGGGAATGAGGTGGTGGGTCAAGACAGGGGAGGCGAAGAGTGCTGAGAGATTGAGGGGGACCAGGTACATTTCCTCTTTAGTTTCTTTGTTGAGATTGGGGTGTGAGAGAGGGTAGGGGGGTTAGGGATGCGGCTACGGTTCTTGCTAGGGCTAGGCGTGCAGTTTTTAGGGAGGGGAAAGGGTGCAGTCAGGGGGGAAGGTGGCGGGGGTTTGTGGGCAAGGCGGGGGTGGATGATTTCAGGGCAGGGTGTGCCTGGTATGATAGTGAGGGGAGCGGGCATGGTTAATGTTGGCTGGTCGGTGGTGGGGTTCGGGGGAGGAGCGGTTTTAGGGTGGTTGGCTCGCCATCGTGCCCCTCTGGCTTGGTGTTTAGAGAGGGGAATGGTAGGGAATGCGAGGGAGGGTGGGATGATTTGGGAAGGGGGGATGGGAGGGAAGGCAGATCGGGGAGAGAGGGTGGTCCACCGTGGTCGTTTCCGACAAACTCTGGTGGAGTGGATGCACTCTTGCGTGGTACGAGCTTTTATGTGGAATTTAGGAGGGCTTTCTAATTGTAGTTCTAAATTCAGTTGGGGCACGCTTTTATGCACACTCCCAAGTTCAATTTGCACAGAAATGATATTAGACTATTAGGTGCACTTCTAGATTCAACTGTACACAGAGATGATATTAGGCTATTAGGTACTATTAGGTACACTTCTAAGTTCAACTGTACACAGAGATGATATTATGTCTACCTCTAGATTCAATTTTGTATAGAGATGATATTAGGTCTATCTCTAGATTCAATTTTGTATAGAGGGGATACTAGGCTATTAGGCACAGTTCTAGATTCTACATTACACAGATATACTATTAGGTATACTTCTAACTTAGACTTTGCGCAGAAGGGATATTTAGGCATGCGTCTAACCTCAATGCTGTTGTGTACACTTCTAAATTGAACTACGCGCAGAGAGGCTATTCTGGACACTAGTCAGTTCAATTAGGGCACGCTAATAGCACACTTCTCTCAATTTGACTTTATACAGGCAGGGTATTAGGCATGAATCTAAAATCAACTTTGCACAGAGAGGTTATTAGGGAGATTAGTCGGTTCAACCAGGCACAGTATTAGACTATTAGGATATTGGGCACACTTCTAAATTCAACTTTCGCAGAGAGGCTATTGGGCGCCCTTCTACATTTAACTTTCCCTCAGAAGCTATTGGGCACACTAGGTAGTGAACATACTGATATGTGGAGACCTAAATCTAACAGTTCCCCCACAAAAAGCAAAAAATAAACCTACTCCAAAAGATTATAGAGGAGCGAAATGGCTACAGCTAATGAATTCGAGAAAACTGCAAAACCTTGACAAAGTTTTCCCTAACCTGGATCGCCTTCCGACTTGGTCTAATGGGTCATCAAACTCCACCATCGACTACATATTCACTTCAAGATCATTCCTGAACCTGATAATTTCGTTTGAGGTTATCCAAACCAAGGAAAGCGATCATAACCTTCTAGTTGCTACTTGGGAGAGCTCAAATGACCCCGAAGATAAACTCGACTTCCAGCCAGAAAGGCTAAAGACATCAATGACCTGGCGAATAACTACAAAAAAAGTAGAGACGAAAACAACTCTAACATGACCGACTATGGTCCTCTGCTCACAGTGTATAAAAAGCCCGGCCTAAAGTCATACACATCTGCTGAACATGCTAAACATACTTATGATACAATGTTAGTCGAGAAAAGATGGACCTATCGAAAAACACAGAGAAATGCTGCAAAACTAACTAGCGACCTAGCAGAAACGGCCCGCCGAGCAGCGAAGTGCACATACCGTGCGTGGCGAAAAGCCCATCGACTAAAACTACATCAACAAGATTCAGAAGCTATAATTAAGTCGATCTGCACTAAGAACCTGCGAGAATTTTGGTCCCTACTCAATTCTACATCATCAACCAAATTTAGCAACATCGAAAATGTAATCGGCGAAAGATCTTGGAGGAAACACATTGAGGAAACTTTTAAGCCCTCGAGCATTGGCCTATTACCGAATTGCGTAGGAAACCCTGATGACTGGGGAAAACTTGATGACCTAACAGAAATTACTGATTTAATGACTTCCCTGAAAAATTCTAGAGCACCGGGACCAGTGGGGAATCACCAACATCGATCTAAACGCACCCCCGGACGCCTGGGCCTCATTCCTCAGACAAGTCTTCGCTCGATGCGCCGAGTCAAAATCAATACCTATTTCATGGACGACTGGAATTATAATTCCAATCTACAAAAAAGGCGACATCACCAATCCTTCGAATTATCGCCCAATAGCCTTGCTTGACCCAATCGGAAAGATCTACGGCTCCCTACTGCTGAAAAGATTTCAAACTTGGGCTAACAACGCCCCCTGCCATGATCCCTTTCAATCAGGGTTTAAGAAAAGCATGGGAACTTCGGTAAACATCTTGACACTAAGTATCTTAAAAAGCAGAACAATGGAAGGTGGCCCGAGGCTTTATTTGGCGTTTATAGATTTTACTCAAGCTTTTGACAGAGTTGAAAGGATGCTTCTATGGAAGAAGATGGAAGCTTGGTCTTGTCCCCATGGTATTTTGGAACCCATTAAAGCCCTCCATACTGACACTTCCGTCAGAGAGTGATTAAACTCTAAAGGCTCGCTGTCAACCACTATCAAGACCCATAGAGGAGTCAAGCAAGGGTGCCCGTTGGCTCCTGCCATTTTCCTGGCATTTATAGGAGACTACCAGTTCTCAGAAGCTTCAGTGAGATCTTTTCCTCCGAAACTAGGACATCAAAGCTTAAGCAGACTACTCTATGCGGATGACTTGATCCTTGTTGATCAGACACCAGTAGGCCTGCAGCGTCAACTGGATAACCTTCTAATATACGCCTCAACTAACCACCTGGAAGTAAACAAGGAGAAAACAAAAATACTTACCCTTGAAAGAACAGTAAGAAAATCAGATAGAACTAAGTGGTTCTACCAATCGTCAGAGATTGAAAAGGTGCAGAGCTTTAAATACTTGGGTATAACACTTGACAGTTCTAAAAAAGAAACAGCCATGCAGGAAGCTCTTTACCTAAAAACCAAACAACTGGCGACTAAGGGTAAGGCGATTGACAAAAGATTTCGTCGGTTTTCAACAATTCCAGCTATAAACTTCTATAAAATGAATGCCGTGCCTTCCCTAACTTATGGAACTGAAGCTATGCTACTGCTTCCGACTGACATCTGGCCAAAACTGGAAGCCCTCTTCTGGAGAACAGTACTTACCCTACCATCCTCAACACCAATAGCACTGATTCGAAGAGAGTTGAGCCTTCTATCTCTACAAGGGACTATAAACTGTAATTCCCTGAGTCTATACAGGAAATGCCTAAATCCTTCGAACCCACTGCTTTACAAACTAATACAAACGGGAATGTTATCTGGCAGAAACAAGGCGATCCAAACCTGGCGAAAAGACAACCTCGCCCTCCTAAAATCAATTGAGAGTGATGAGGAGAAACTGTTTCGAAATCCGGCCAGGATTCTGAGGAAAATCAAAGACTTATATTGGATATCGACCTTGTCAAAAGCATCAGAAAATAAGCTAACTCTCCACTTGCCTCCGAATACAAAAAAATTGAATGAACTACAGAGTTATATTAGACAATTTCCTAATAGACAAGCCAGAAACTGCATCCTGTGCGCATGGCTCAACCTCCTCCCAACAAACGAAATCAAAGCAATAAGAGGACTCTCAGACACAAGTGACTGCAGACTTTGCCACAAGATAAATGAAAAAAAAACAATACGTCATCTTCTTCTCAATTGTGTGGCAACAGAGGAAATAAGGACAACCTACATGCAACATTTAGCGTCAGATCCCTCGTTGGACTCAGAATCTTGTTGGTGGTTGCGGATGATCAGTGGCGACAAGCCTAGGTGGTTAATGGCGACAACAAAAATATTCCAACATGTGATGACCCAACTAGACCACCTTTCATAAACAATGACGCAACAAACGGCATTTGTAACTCCTCGTGAACTTTCGATAAACAAGTCACTTTGATGGGTAGACGTACCCAAATGAAGAAATTAGAAATAAGGGTCGAGGGCTGGCTGAATTGCCTTTTTCTCTCCTAAGAATCCTTTTTTAGAGTAACGTCAACACTTTGTAAAAATAATTCATTTGATTAAAAACAAATAAAAAAATAAAAATAAAATTGGGCACTTCTAAATTCAACTTTCACAGAGAGTCTATTGGGAACACTTCTAAATTCAACTTTCACATAGAGTCTATTGAGCACACTTCTAAATTCAACTTTTCACAGAGAGGCTATTAGGCACACTTCTAAATTCATCTATCACAGAGAGGCTGTTGGGCACACGTCTAGATTCAACTTTCACAGAGATGCTATTGGGTACACTTCTAAATTCGACTTCTAAATGTACTTCTAAATTCAACTTTTCACAACGAGGCTATTGTGCACACTTCTAAATTCAGCTTTTCACAGAGAGGCTATTGGGTGCATTTCTAGATTCAACTTCTAAATGCACTTCTAGATTGAATTTTTCACAGAGGGGATATTGGGCACACTTCTGGATTCAACTTTTCACAGAGAGGCTATTGGGTACACTTCTAAATTCAACTTTCAATGAGCAGCTATTGGGCACACTTCAAATTCAACTGTACAGAGAGGCTATTGGGCACACTTTTAAATACAACTTTCCATGAGCGGCTATTGGGCACGCTTCTAAATTCAATTTTCACAAGCAGGCTATTGGGCATACTTCCAAATACAACTTTCACAGAGAGGCTATTGTGCACACTTCTAGGTTGAACTTCACAAAGGGGCTATTGGGACACTTCTAAATTCACAGAGAGGCTATTGGGCACACTTCAAAATTCAACTTCTAAATGCACTTCTAAATCCAACTTTCACCTCGAGGTTATTGGGCACACTTCTAAATTCAACTTCTAAATGCACTTCTAGATTCAACTTTTCACAGAGGGGATATTGGGCACACTTCTGGATTCAACTTTCCACAGAGAGGCTATTGGGCACACTTCTAAAATCGACTTTCACAGATAGGCTATTGGGCACACTTCTAAATTCAATTTTCACACAGAGGCTATTGGGCACACTTCTAAATACAACTTTCCATGAGCGGCTATTGGGCCCGCTTCTAAATTCAATTTTCACAAGGAGGCTATTGGGCACACTTCTAAGTTGAAATTTCACAGAGGGGCTATTGGGGACACTTCTAAATTCACAGAGAGGTTATTGGGCACACTTCTAAATTCAACTTCTAAATGCACTTCTAAATTCAGCTTTCACCTAGAAGCTATTGGGTACACTTCTAAATTCAACTTCTAAATGCACTTTTAAATACAACTTTCATAGAGGGGTTATTGGGTACACTTCTAAATTCAACTTCTAAATGCACTTCTAAATTCAACTTTCACATAGAAGCTATTGGGCACACTTCTAAATTCAACTTCTAAATGCACTTCTAAATATAACTTTCACATAGAAGCTATTGGGCACACTTCTAAATTCAACTTCTGAATGCACTTCTAAATGCAACTTTCATAGAGGGGTTATTGGGGACACTTCTAAATTCACAGAGAGGCTATTGGGCACACTTCTAAATGTACATAGAGGCTGTTGGGCACACTTCTAAATTCAACTTTTCACAGAGGGGCTATTGGGGACACTTCTAAATTCACAGAGAGGCTATTTGACACACTTCTAAATTCAACTTTTCACACAGGGGCTATTGGGGACACTTCTAAATTCACAGAGAGGCTATTGGGCACACTTCTAAATTCACAGAGAGGCTATTGGGCACACTTCTAAATTCAACTTTTCACAGAGGGGCTATTGGGGACACTTCTAAATTCACAGAGAGGCTATTGGGCACACTTCTAAATAAAACTTTTCACAGAGGGGCTATTAGGGACACTTCTAAATTCACAGAGAGGCTATTGGGCACACTTCTAAATTCACAGAGAGGCTATTGGGCACACTTCTAAATGCAACTTTTCACAGAGGGGCTATTGGGGACACTTCTAAATTCACAGAGAGGCTATTGGGCACACTTCAAAATTCACCTTTTCACAGAGGGGCTATTGGGGACACTTCTAAATTCACAGAGAGGCTATTGGGCACACTTCTAAATTCACAGAGAGGCTATTGGGCACACTTCTAAATACAACTTTCCATGAGCGGCTACTGGGCCCGCTTCTAAATTCAATTTTCACAGAGAGGCTATTGGGCACACTTCTAAATACAATTTTCCAGGAGCGGCTATTGGGCCCGCTTCTAAATTCAATTTTCACAAGGAGGCTATTGGGCACACTTCTAAGTTCAACTTTCACAGAGGGGCTATTGGGGAGACTTCTAAATCCACAGAGAGGTTATTGGGCACACTTCTAAATTCAACTTCTAAATGCACTTCTAAATTCAGCTTTCACCTAGAAGCTATTGGGTACACTTCTAAATTCAACTTCTAAATGCACTTTTAAATACAACTTTCATAGAGGGGTTATTGGGTACACTTCTAAATTCAACTTCTAAATGCACTTCTAAATTCAACTTTCACATAGAAGCTATTGGGCACACTTCTAAATTCAACTTCTAAATGCACTTCTAAATATAACTTTCACATAGAAGCTATTGGGCACACTTCTAAATTCAACTTCTGAATGCACTTCTAAATGCAACTTTCATAGAGGGGTTATTGGGCACACTTCTAAATTCAACTTTTCACAGAGGGGCTATTGGGGACACTTCTAAATTCACAGAGAGGCTATTGGGCACACTTCTAAATGTACATAGAGGCTGTTGGGCACACTTCTAAATTCAACTTTTCACAGAGGGGCTATTGGGGACACTTCTAAATTCACAGAGAGGCTATTTGGCACACTTCTAAATTCAACTTTTCACACAGGGGCTATTGGGGACACTTCTAAATTCACAGAGAGGCTATTGGGCACACTTCTAAATTCACAGAGAGGCTATTGGGCACACTTCTAAATTCAACTTTTCACAGAGGGGCTATTGGGGACACTTCTAAATTCACAGAGAGGCTATTGGGCACACTTCTAAATAAAACTTTTCACAGAGGGGCTATTAGGGACACTTCTAAATTCACAGAGAGGCTATTGGGCACACTTCTAAATTCACAGAGAGGCTATTGGGCACACTTCTAAATTCAACTTTTCACAGAGGGGCTATTGGGGACACTTCTAAATTCACAGAGAGGCTATTGGGCACACTTCAAAATTCACCTTTTCACAGAGGGGCTATTGGGGACACTTCTAAATTCACAGAGAGGGTATTGGGCACACTTCTAAATTCACAGAGAGGCTATTGGGCACACTTCTAAATACAACTTTCCATGAGCGGCTACTGGGCCCGCTTCTAAATTCAATTTTCACAGAGAGGCTATTGGGCACACTTCTAAATACAATTTTCCAGGAGCGGCTATTGGGCCCGCTTCTAAATTCAATTTTCACAAGGAGGCTATTGGGCACACTTCTAAGTTCAACTTTCACAGAGGGGCTATTGGGGAGACTTCTAAATCCACAGAGAGGTTATTGGGCACACTTCTAAATTCAACTTCTAAATGCACTTCTAAATTCAGCTTTCACCTAGAAGCTATTGGGTACACTTCTAAATTCAACTTCTAAATTCACTTTTGAATACAACTTTCATAGAGGGGTTATTGGGTAAACTTCTAAATTCAACTTCTAAATGCACTTCTAAATTCAACTTTCACATAGAAGCTATTGGGCACACTTCTAAATTCAACTTCTAAATGCACTTCTGAATACAACTTTCACATAGAAGCTATTGGGCACACTTCTAAATTCAACTTCTGAATACACTTCTAAATGCAACTTTCATAGAGGGGTTATTGGGCACACTTCTAAATTCAACTTTTCACAGAGAGGCTATTGGGCACACTTCTAAATGTACATAGAAGCTATTGGACACACTTCTAAATTCAACTTTTCACAGATGGGCTATTGGGGACACTTCTAAATTCACAGAGAGGCTATTTGGCACACTTCTAAATTCAACTTTTGACAGAGGGGCTATTGGGGACACTTCTAAATTCACAGAGAGGCTATTGGGCACACTTCTAAATTCACAGAGAGGCTATTGGGCACACTTCTAAATAAAACTTTTCACAGAGGGGCTATTGGGGACACTTCTAAATTCACAGAGAGGCTATTGGGCACACTTCTAAATTCACAGAGAGGCTATTGGGCACACTTCTAAATAAAACTTTTCACAGAGAGGCTATTGTGCACACTTCTAGGTTGAACTTCACAAAGGGGCTATTGGGACACTTCTAAATTCACAGAGAGGCTATTGGGCACACTTCAAAATTCAACTTCTAAATGCACTTCTAAATCCAACTTTCACCTCGAGGTTATTGGGCACACTTCTAAATTCAACTTCTAAATGCACTTCTAGATTCAACTTTTCACAGAGGGGATATTGGGCACACTTCTGGATTCAACTTTCCACAGAGAGGCTATTGGGCACACTTCTAAAATCGACTTTCACAGATAGGCTATTGGGCACACTTCTAAATTCAATTTTCACACAGAGGCTATTGGGCACACTTCTAAATACAACTTTCCATGAGCGGCTATTGGGCCCGCTTCTAAATTCAATTTTCACAAGGAGGCTATTGGGCACACTTCTAAGTTGAAATTTCACAGAGGGGCTATTGGGGACACTTCTAAATTCACAGAGAGGTTATTGGGCACACTTCTAAATTCAACTTCTAAATGCACTTCTAAATTCAGCTTTCACCTAGAAGCTATTGGGTACACTTCTAAATTCAACTTCTAAATGCACTTTTAAATACAACTTTCATAGAGGGGTTATTGGGTACACTTCTAAATTCAACTTCTAAATGCACTTCTAAATTCAACTTTCACATAGAAGCTATTGGGCACACTTCTAAATTCAACTTCTAAATGCACTTCTAAATATAACTTTCACATAGAAGCTATTGGGCACACTTCTAAATTCAACTTCTGAATGCACTTCTAAATGCAACTTTCATAGAGGGGTTATTGGGGACACTTCTAAATTCACAGAGAGGCTATTGGGCACACTTCTAAATGTACATAGAGGCTGTTGGGCACACTTCTAAATTCAACTTTTCACAGAGGGGCTATTGGGGACACTTCTAAATTCACAGAGAGGCTATTTGGCACACTTCTAAATTCAACTTTTCACACAGGGGCTATTGGGGACACTTCTAAATTCACAGAGAGGCTATTGGGCACACTTCTAAATTCACAGAGAGGCTATTGGGCACACTTCTAAATTCAACTTTTCACAGAGGGGCTATTGGGGACACTTCTAAATTCACAGAGAGGCTATTGGGCACACTTCTAAATAAAACTTTTCACAGAGGGGCTATTAGGGACACTTCTAAATTCACAGAGAGGCTATTGGGCACACTTCTAAATTCACAGAGAGGCTATTGGGCACACTTCTAAATGCAACTTTTCACAGAGGGGCTATTGGGGACACTTCTAAATTCACAGAGAGGCTATTGGGCACACTTCAAAATTCACCTTTTCACAGAGGGGCTATTGGGGACACTTCTAAATTCACAGAGAGGCTATTGGGCACACTTCTAAATTCACAGAGAGGCTATTGGGCACACTTCTAAATACAACTTTCCATGAGCGGCTACTGGGCCCGCTTCTAAATTCAATTTTCACAGAGAGGCTATTGGGCACACTTCTAAATACAATTTTCCAGGAGCGGCTATTGGGCCCGCTTCTAAATTCAATTTTCACAAGGAGGCTATTGGGCACACTTCTAAGTTCAACTTTCACAGAGGGGCTATTGGGGAGACTTCTAAATCCACAGAGAGGTTATTGGGCACACTTCTAAATTCAACTTCTAAATGCACTTCTAAATTCAGCTTTCACCTAGAAGCTATTGGGTACACTTCTAAATTCAACTTCTAAATGCACTTTTAAATACAACTTTCATAGAGGGGTTATTGGGTACACTTCTAAATTCAACTTCTAAATGCACTTCTAAATTCAACTTTCACATAGAAGCTATTGGGCACACTTCTAAATTCAACTTCTAAATGCACTTCTAAATATAACTTTCACATAGAAGCTATTGGGCACACTTCTAAATTCAACTTCTGAATGCACTTCTAAATGCAACTTTCATAGAGGGGTTATTGGGCACACTTCTAAATTCAACTTTTCACAGAGGGGCTATTGGGGACACTTCTAAATTCACAGAGAGGCTATTGGGCACACTTCTAAATGTACATAGAGGCTGTTGGGCACACTTCTAAATTCAACTTTTCACAGAGGGGCTATTGGGGACACTTCTAAATTCACAGAGAGGCTATTTGGCACACTTCTAAATTCAACTTTTCACACAGGGGCTATTGGGGACACTTCTAAATTCACAGAGAGGCTATTGGGCACACTTCTAAATTCACAGAGAGGCTATTGGGCACACTTCTAAATTCAACTTTTCACAGAGGGGCTATTGGGGACACTTCTAAATTCACAGAGAGGCTATTGGGCACACTTCTAAATAAAACTTTTCACAGAGGGGCTATTAGGGACACTTCTAAATTCACAGAGAGGCTATTGGGCACACTTCTAAATTCACAGAGAGGCTATTGGGCACACTTCTAAATTCAACTTTTCACAGAGGGGCTATTGGGGACACTTCTAAATTCACAGAGAGGCTATTGGGCACACTTCAAAATTCACCTTTTCACAGAGGGGCTATTGGGGACACTTCTAAATTCACAGAGAGGGTATTGGGCACACTTCTAAATTCACAGAGAGGCTATTGGGCACACTTCTAAATACAACTTTCCATGAGCGGCTACTGGGCCCGCTTCTAAATTCAATTTTCACAGAGAGGCTATTGGGCACACTTCTAAATACAATTTTCCAGGAGCGGCTATTGGGCCCGCTTCTAAATTCAATTTTCACAAGGAGGCTATTGGGCACACTTCTAAGTTCAACTTTCACAGAGGGGCTATTGGGGAGACTTCTAAATCCACAGAGAGGTTATTGGGCACACTTCTAAATTCAACTTCTAAATGCACTTCTAAATTCAGCTTTCACCTAGAAGCTATTGGGTACACTTCTAAATTCAACTTCTAAATTCACTTTTGAATACAACTTTCATAGAGGGGTTATTGGGTAAACTTCTAAATTCAACTTCTAAATGCACTTCTAAATTCAACTTTCACATAGAAGCTATTGGGCACACTTCTAAATTCAACTTCTAAATGCACTTCTGAATACAACTTTCACATAGAAGCTATTGGGCACACTTCTAAATTCAACTTCTGAATACACTTCTAAATGCAACTTTCATAGAGGGGTTATTGGGCACACTTCTAAATTCAACTTTTCACAGAGAGGCTATTGGGCACACTTCTAAATGTACATAGAAGCTATTGGACACACTTCTAAATTCAACTTTTCACAGATGGGCTATTGGGGACACTTCTAAATTCACAGAGAGGCTATTTGGCACACTTCTAAATTCAACTTTTGACAGAGGGGCTATTGGGGACACTTCTAAATTCACAGAGAGGCTATTGGGCACACTTCTAAATTCACAGAGAGGCTATTGGGCACACTTCTAAATAAAACTTTTCACAGAGGGGCTATTGGGGACACTTCTAAATTCACAGAGAGGCTATTGGGCACACTTCTAAATTCACAGAGAGGCTATTGGGCACACTTCTAAATTCAACTTTTCACAGAGGGGCTATTGGGGACACTTCTAAATTCACAGAGAGGCTATTGGGCACACTTCTAAATTCAACTTTTCACAGAGGGGCGATTGGGGACACTTCTAAATTCACAGATAAGCTATTGGGCACACTTCTAAATTCACAGAGAGGCTATTGGGCACACTTCTAAATAAACTTTTCACAGAGGGGTTATTGGGGACACTTCTAAATTCACAGAGAGGCTATTGGGCACACTTCTAAATTCACAGAGAGGCTATTGGGCACACTTCTAAATCCAACTTTTCAAAGAGGGGCTATTGGGGACACTTCTAAATTCCCAGAGAGGCTATTGGGCACACTTCTAAATTCACCTTTTCACAGAGGGGCTATTGGGGACACTTCTAAATTCACAGAGAGGCTATTAGGCACACTTCTAAATTCAACTTTTCACAGAGGGGCTATTGGGGACACTTCTAAATTCACAGAGAGGCTATTGGGCACACTTCTAAATTCAACTTTTCACATAGGGGCTATTGGGGACACTTCTAAATTCAATTTTCACACAGAGGCTATTGGGCACACTTCTAAATACAACTTTCCATGAGCGGCTATTGGGCCCGCTTCTAAATTCAATTTTCACAAGGAGGCTATTGGGCACACTTCTAAGTTGAAATTTCACAGAGGGGCTATTGGGGACACTTCTAAATTCACAGAGAGGTTATTGGGCACACTTCTAAATTCAACTTCTAAATGCACTTCTAAATTCAGCTTTCACCTAGAAGCTATTGGGTACACTTCTAAATTCAACTTCTAAATGCACTTTTAAATACAACTTTCATAGAGGGGTTATTGGGTACACTTCTAAATTCAACTTCTAAATGCACTTCTAAATTCAACTTTCACATAGAAGCTATTGGGCACACTTCTAAATTCAACTTCTAAATGCACTTCTAAATACAACTTTCACATAGAAGCTATTGGGCACACTTCTAAATTCAACTTCTGAATGCACTTCTAAATGCAACTTTCATAGAGGGGTTATTGGGCACACTTCTAAATTCAACTTTTCACAGAGGGGCTATTGGGGACACTTCTAAATTCACAGAGAGGCTATTGGGCACACTTCTAAATGTACATAGAGGCTGTTGGGCACACTTCTAAATTCAACTTTTCACAGAGGGGCTATTGGGGACACTTCTAAATTCACAGAGAGGCTATTTGGCACACTTCTAAATTCAACTTTTCACACAGGGGCTATTGGGGACACTTCTAAATTCACAGAGAGGCTATTGGGCACACTTCTAAATTCACAGAGAGGCTATTGGGCACACTTCTAAATTCAACTTTTCACAGAGGGGCTATTGGGGACACTTCTAAATTCACAGAGAGGCTATTGGGCACACTTCTAAATAAAACTTTTCACAGAGGGGCTATTAGGGACACTTCTAAATTCACAGAGAGGCTATTGGGCACACTTCTAAATTCACAGAGAGGCTATTGGGCACACTTCTAAATTCAACTTTTCACAGAGGGGCTATTGGGGACACTTCTAAATTCACAGAGAGGCTATTGGGCACACTTCAAAATTCACCTTTTCACAGAGGGGCTATTGGGGACAATTCTAAATTCACAGAGAGGCTATTGGGCACACTTCTAAATTCACAGAGAGGCTATTGGGCACACTTCTAAATACAACTTTCCATGAGCGGCTACTGGGCCCGCTTCTAAATTCAATTTTCACAGAGAGGCTATTGGGCACACTTCTAAATACAATTTTCCAGGAGCGGCTATTGGGCCCGCTTCTAAATTCAATTTTCACAAGGAGGCTATTGGGCACACTTCTAAGTTCAACTTTCACAGAGGGGCTATTGGGGAGACTTCTAAATCCACAGAGAGGTTATTGGGCACACTTCTAAATTCAACTTCTAAATGCACTTCTAAATTCAGCTTTCACCTAGAAGCTATTGGGTACACTTCTAAATTCAACTTGTAAATTCACTTTTGAATACAACTTTCATAGAGGGGTTATTGGGTACACTTCTAAATTCAACTTCTAAATGCACTTCTAAATTCAACTTTCTCATAGAAGCTATTGGGCACACTTCTAAATTCAACTTCTAAATGCACTTCTGAATACAACTTTCACATAGAAGCTATTGGGCACACTTCTAAATTCAACTTCTGAATACACTTCTAAATGCAACTTTCATAGAGGGGTTATTGGGCACACTTCTAAATTCAACTTTTCACAGAGAGGCTATTGGGCACACTTCTAAATGTACATAGAAGCTATTGGACACACTTCTAAATTCAACTTTTCACAGAGGGGCTATTGGGGACATTTCTAAATTCACAGAGAGGCTATTTGGCACACTTCTAAATTCAACTTTTCACAGAGGGGCTATTGGGGACACTTCTAAATTCACAGAGAGGCTATTGGGCACACTTCTAAATTCACCGTTTCACAGAGGGGCTATTGGGGACACTTCTAAATTCACAGAGAGGCTATTGGGCATACTTCTAAATTCAACTTTTCACAGAGGGTCTATTGGGGACACTTCTAAATTCACAGAGAGGCTATTGGGCACACTTCTAAATTCACAGAGAGGCTATTGGGCACACTTCTAAATAAAACTTTTCACAGAGGGGCTATTGGGGACACTTCTAAATTCACAGAGAGGCTATTGGGCACACTTCTAAATTCACAGAGAGGCTATTGGGCACACTTCTAAATTCAACTTTTCACAGAGGGGCTATTGGGGACACTTCTAAATTCACAGAGAGGCTATTGGGCACACTTCTAAATTCAACTTTTCACAGAGGGGCGATTGGGGACACTTCTAAATTCACAGATAAGCTATTGGGCACACTTCTAAATTCACAGAGAGGCTATTGGGCACACTTCTAAATAAACTTTTCACAGAGGGGTTATTGGGGACACTTCTAAATTCACAGAGAGGCTATTGGGCACACTTCTAAATTCACAGAGAGGCTATTGGGCACACTTCTAAATCCAACTTTTCAAAGAGGGGCTATTGGGGACACTTCTAAATTCCCAGAGAGGCTATTGGGCACACTTCTAAATTCACCTTTTCACAGAGGGGCTATTGGGGACACTTCTAAATTCACAGAGAGGCTATTAGGCACACTTCTAAATTCAACTTTTCACAGAGGGGCTATTGGGGACACTTCTAAATTCACAGAGAGGCTATTGGGCACACTTCTAAATTCAACATTTCACATAGGGGCTATTGGGGACACTTCTAAATTCACAGAGAGGCTATTGGGCACACTTCTAAATTCACAGAGAGGCTATTGGGCGCACTTCTAAATTCAACTTTTCACAGAGGGGCTATTGGGGACACTTCTAAATTCAACTTTTCACAGAGGGTCTATTGGGGACACTTCTAAATTCACAGAGAGGCTATTGGGCACACTTTTAAATTCAACCTTTCACAGAGGGGCTATTGGGGACACTTCTAAATTCACAGAGAGGCTATTGGGCACACTTCTAAATTCAACTTTTCACAGAGGGGCTATTGGGGACACTTCTAAATTCACAGAGAGGCTATTGGGCACACTTCTAAATTCACAGAGAGGCTATTAGGCACACTTATAAATTCAACTTTTCACAGAGGGTCTATTGGGGACACTTCTAAATTCACAGAGAGGCTATTGGGCACAGTTCTAAATTCAACTTTTCACAGAGGGGCTATTGGGGACACTTCTGAATTCACAGAGAGGCTATTGGGCATACTTCTAAATTCACAGAGAGGCTATTGGGCGCACTTCTAAATTCAACTTTTCACATAGGGGCTATTGGGGACACTTCTAAATTCAACTTTTCACAGAGGGTCTATTGGGGACACTTCTAAATTCACAGAGAGGCTATTGGGCACACTTTTAAATTCAACCTTTCACAGAGGGGCTATTGGGGACACTTCTAAATTCACAGAGAGGCTATTGGGCACACTTCTAAATTCAACTTTTCACAGAGGGGCTATTGGGGACACTTCTAAATTCACAGAGAGGCTATTGGGCACACTTCTAAATTCACAGAGAGGCTATTAGGCACACTTATAAATTCAACTTTTCACAGAGGGTCTAATGGGGACACTTCTAAATTCACAGAGAGGCTATTGGGCACAGTTCTAAATTTAACTTTTCACAGAGGGGCTATTGGGGACACTTCTGAATTCACAGAGAGGCTATTGGGCACACTTCTAAATGCAACTTTCATATGTATAGAACAGAGTTTCCAAATGCAAATATATTACAGATATAACGGATTTACAGTGGTGATGTTTTGTTAGATGAGTGGTGGGGCAGTATGGCGTGAAGTAATTGCTTCTGACCCCGCCCTTTCCACACTTACTTATTGTTGTCTTCTTGCTTCTCCTGCGGATACCTGCAGATACGACCTGGAGCTGTCTCTGTAGGAGCCGTCCTTTGCCTCGGGGTCCTTAGCCGGTACGGCTGCGGGGCAGATGGCTGCCCTGGGAGGGTCCGTTTTTTGGGTGAGTCAGCCAATCACAGCAGTGGGAGGGTCGGGAGGCGGGAGGAGGGCAGTCCAGAATCGGGCTGAATGGCGAGGGAAGTGGGCTGCACGGATGATTTTCAAATGATTTTGGGCGCAATTTACTAAATCACAGGGCTCAAGAGGCACTCACCTGCACCAGCAGTGGCGATGGGAAAGAGGGGGCTAGGGCTGCAGACCACTTGCTAGACTCTGAGCCTAAAGGACAGTGGACCAATTGGAGGCGGTGGGCGGGCACAGGGGAGGGCTTAGAGAGGAATCAGGAAGCAGGCTCAATGGCGAGGGAAGCGGGCTGCACGGATGATTTTCAAATGATTTTGGGCGCACTTTACTAAATCACAGGGCTCAAGAGGCACTCACTAGCACCAGCAGTGGCGATGGGGGCTGGGTCTGCAGACCACTTGCTAGACTCGGAGCCTAAAGCACAGTGGGCCAATCGGGGCGGTGGGCAGGCACAGGGGAGGGCTGAGAGAGGAATCAGGAAGCGGGCTGAATGGCGAGGGAAGCGGTCTGCACGGATGATTTTCAAAAGATTTTGGGTGCAATTTACTAAATCACAGGGCTTAAGAGGCACTCACCTCCACCAGCAGTGGCGATGGGGGCTGGGGCTGCAGACCACTTGCTAGACTCAGAGCCTAAACCACGGTGGACCAATCGGGGGCGGTGGGCGGGCACAGGGGAGGGCTGAGAGAGGAATCAGGAAGCGGGCTGATTGGCGAGGGACGCGGTCTGCACGGATGATTTTCAAAAGATTTTGGGTCCAATTTACTAAATCACAGGGCTCAAGAGGCATTCACCTGCACCAGCAGTGGCGATGGGAAAGAGGGGGCTGGGGCTGCAGACCACTTGCTAGACTCGGAGCCTAAAGCACGGTGGACCAATCGGGGGCGGTGGGCGTGCACAGGGGAGGGCTGAGAGAGGAATCAGGAAGCGGGCTGAATGGCGAGGGAAGCAGGCTGCACGGATGATTTTCAAATTATTTTGGGCTCAATTTACTAAATCACAGGGCTCAAGAGGCACTCACCTGCACCAGCAGTTATGATGGGAAAGAGGGGGCTGGGGCTGAAGACCACTTGCTAGATTCGGAGCCTAAAGCATGGTGGACCAATCAGGGGTGGTGGGCGGGCACAGGGGAGGGCTGAGAGAGGAATCAGGAAGCGGGCTGAATGGCGAGGGAAGCGGGCTGCACGGATGATTTTCAAAAGATTTTGGGCGCAATTTACTAAATCACAGGACTCAAGAGGCACTCACCTGCACCAGCAGTGGCGATGGGGACTGGGGCTGCAGACCACTTGCTAGACTCTGAGCCTAAAGCACGGTGGACCAATCAGGGGCGGTGGGTGGGCACAGGTGAGGGCTGAGAGAGGAATCAGGATGTGGGCTGAATGGCGAGGGAAGCGGGCTGCGCGGATGATTTTCACATGATTTTGGGCGCAATTTACTAAATCACAGGGCTCAAGAGGCACTCAAGAGGCACTCGCCTGCACCAATATAATAGAATTGAGATTACAAAATGTAGACACAAGTCTCCATATTCTATGTATTCCTTTACAGGTGTAGCTTAATAGAGTTTTTATTAGCTTGTATGCATTCTTAGTTTGAATAAAGACTCCAATTCGATATATAACAAAGAGTGAGCATTAGTTTATTTTGGTATCACAATACTATTGTTTTTTGCATGCTTCTTTGCTAGCTCATACCCCTCTTGAGGATTAGGGCCTGTCTTTTGTCTGCTACTTTAAAGAGGGGAACAAGGTGTACCATTCATGTTTTGCCTTTTTCACCTTTATGATTGAGATCACTGCTGGGGGCTAGTAAGGGTTTACAAAGTACTACTCATCCCTATATTAAATCAAGACACATTAGTAAGAACCGCACTGAATATGAATTATGAACATTCACGTATTGGAACATGCAAGTACCCTGATACAAATGAACACATGAGGTGATCTTTTGGTGTTGATCCTAGCCAATATGAGGATAGTGAAGGAAAGTAGAGACCACTTATTACCTAGGCAAAATGTTTGGCTGCCTCTTTATTTATATAGTCCTGGAGCATAACACCGCAAGATAAGCACCTGCATCATATATCAGAGGAGACTGCACATCCTGAGTTTGTATTTAATCCTTCCTTGGTTGTTGTTCATAAGATCCCCTTTGAAAGACAAGGCACAGGGCACCATGGCTAGTAGTTGTTCACCCCAAAGAGGTCAATTCTTGACTGGGCATATGGTGCTTATTACAATGGTTAAAGAATACAGGATGAAGTTGGGCACTACGCTGTTCCTTGAGTTCTTTCACAGGTCTGTTTTATGTAATGCTGATTAGTAAAGTTTTATCCTGGGGCTACCAGTTATAAAAAGGTCCTGTAGCATAAGGACCAAAAATCAATGAAACATAAAAATAGAGTATTAAAACTGGTGCTCTCAGTTGGCCCTAAATAGGGCTGCACACTTGAGGCTGCACACTTGAGTGCTGTACTGTCTCGATGTACATCAAAATGATTATAAGTATTCACAACAACTAGTATTCATAATCATAATCCTAATGGTAGCCAATATTTTTGCCTGGCCTCATTGAATATGAAGTAACAATATTTGATAAAGGAAACACGAAGGGATGTGAATAAACAGTTCCTTTAAGAAAATTATGAATACTAGTTGTTGTGAATACTTATCATAATAATTTTGATGTACATTCATACAGTACAGCACTCAAGTGTGCAGCCTCAAGTGTGCAGCCCTATTTAGGGCCAACTGAGAGCACCAGTTTTAATAGGGTGAACCCACTCGATTTTTTTGCTTCGCTTATTACTAGGGTAACATGTACTACAGTTTTTTGCAATAAACCTCAGAATTCTAAAAGTGCCGTCAAACCAACACAAGGATTCAATTATGTAACTCTCTAATTGCAAGGGTATTTTTATGTTGGGAAATGTATTGCAGAACCGAAATGAAAGGTGCATACTGGTATTCACAAAAGTGAATACATGGCATTTGCAAAGCAGGACATTGTAAAAACAGATTGTTGGACTGCGAACATCTCAGTTCATGAAGGGAGTCTGAATGTAAATGGCATGTATTCACCACTCATGCATATTTAAGTTGTTCTTTCTGATCATGTTGGTGGCACATTATGGGTGAACTGGCTTGTTACTCCTGGGGTCGCTTGGTGAAGAGAGTTTAAAATTCCTGAAATGCACAGTTTGGCAGAGCAACGCACGATACCTGATTTGCTCAATGCATCTGCTGTCAGCATCTTCGTCAGTATTGCAAAATAGCATGCAAGTGCAAAACATTGTTATTGTCACTCAGTGATTTCATTTTGAAACCCTCTAGGAATGACATTTCACTTTTAATGTTCTTTACTTTATTTTTCCTTTCGTGAATCGATCAGTATGGTTAACACTGCTCCCTGCGGTATGGTTGGCAATGGCAATAGATGTGTTTATGTTAGATATTAACAGGTAATAGGCAACTACTGTATAACTACATTCCTGATATATGTGAAGACCAAATGATACAATTGGAAACGGTGCATTTTCTCTTACTCTTTTCCTGTCCCTCACACTTTCTCTTTCAGTTTCACTCTATCACTCTCCTCTTTCCTCTCTTTCTTCTTTTCATCCCTCCTTTGCAAATGTTTCATGATTTCTACATATTTACATACAGTTTAGCTTTATTTTTAATAAACAAAGCAGTTACATTTAGGGGCCGATTCATGGAACAAACGTGCGCCGAAAATCCATGCGCAAGCAGGCGCAAGGGAGCGCAAGCGTGAGAAACGCAGCACACGCGCACGCGTGCGGTTCAAGGAAGACGCTGCGCGTGTTTCCCACTGTCCGTGCGCCCAATCCAGCCATGGCGCACGCAGGCATACACGGCGAGCGCTACGCGCACAGCAAAAGCGCACATAGCGCGGCGCACACAACCAAAGTGGGCGGAACAGTGGGCGTAACACGCGGAATGGGGAGCAATGTGTGAAAAAGAAGGCGTAACTGGGGAAGTACTGCAGGGAACTACACGGAACGCCCACACGCACGCGAACAACCCGTATTCATGGATCCGAATACGGTAAACCCGCGCACGGCAAAAGACGCACACAGGCGTCAACGTGTCCGCCACACGAAGGCAGGCGGCAGCGTCCCCGCGCACAGTACAAAAGTGCGCGCAAACAACAAACACGTATATACAGCTACGATGAATGCCCCATTTGTCGCAGCACTGATCGTGGGACACCGCAGGAGGAGAATAGCCAGGGCACGCATTTTCGCACCACGGACAAGCCTTTTTGGGATGCCTGACGACCAGGTCTATGGCAGGTATAGGTTTCCACCCCACATCATCCTAGACCTGGTTAGGGAGTGGGAAGATGACCTTACATCCCCCACCCTTTGCTCCCAAGCATTGAGCCCCTTGGAGAAGGTGCTCAATGTCCTGCATTTTTTGGCCACTGGGTCATTTCAGCGGACTACTGCCATAGTGGGGGTGGTCTCACAGGCCACGCAGTCACGCTGCCTACACCAGGTACTGGCAATCATGACAGCGCGCCCCTCAGTCCGCAGGCACATATACATGCCCAGAACACCCGCAGAAAGGCAGGCCGTTGTCCTGGATTTTTTTCAGGGTGGCACACTTCCCCAAAGTGCTCGGTGCCATAGATTGCACCCATGTGGCCCTACGTCCACGTAGGGCCACTGAGCACATCTACCGAAACCGCAAGCACTGGCATTCCATCAATGTGCAGGTGGTATGCGATGCAAAGGGAATCATCACCTCTGTCTATGCAAACTACCCTGGCTCCACCCATGACAGTTTCATATACAGAATGTCCGCCCTGAGCCGGGCCCTGGAAGCTGGGCAGCATGGCGACACATGGCTCCTAGGTGAGTACAAATGCCCTTGCACATGCATGCAAGTCACACACAGACAAATACCCAAACCCTAGTAATCTCAACTATTATCACCTCCCCAGGGGACAGTGCCTACCCTCTGAGCAACCACATGATGGCGCCAATCCGGAACCCCACCACACCACCCCAGGTAAGATACAACGCCGCCCATATTGCAACCAGGGCCATAGTGCAGAGCACATTCGGAGTGCTCAAGTCACGTTTCCGCTCCCTTGACCGCTCTGGTGGGCAACTACTCTATGCACCACCAGTAGTGTGCAGGATTATTGTGGCAGCATGTGTCCTGCACAATGTTGCAACACGGCAGGGCGTCCCGGTGGACATGGTGGTGCCCCCACATCCCCAACCACAGGCACAGGTGCTGCCCATGGGAGGGGACAGGGCACGTGGTGAGGAAGCCCGGACCCAGCTTGTGGCCACATTTTTCACCTAAACTCCCACCCCTGCGGAGTGCACACAGGCCTGGCACATACCAGGTGACAATCGATGATGACAAAGAGACAGTCAACTGTCACAACCCTACCACCCTGAGATAGTTGCCATGGAAGTGCCACATCGTCTGCATCCCTAGCTACTTAAACACAAGCTATCCTGTGTGACCAAAAGGCACACATATGACATATGACATGATATGGCCTATACACAAGTATTTCAAGGTGCGATGAGGCAGGGAGGGGGGAACAAGGGAAGACAGACAACGGTACAACTAGGCCAGGTGTCATTTAGATTGTGCAAGTGCAGGGGTAGGGGGAAGGGAAAAGTGCAAGGGGAAGGGGAGGGGGGGGAGTGCAGTACAGGGGAAGTAGACCAAAAAACTCAGCTGGTGGCAACTGCAAAGGTAAGTGCAGACAAGTGCTGGGAAGGGGGGGCTGTAGGGATAGAGAGACAGTACCGCAGTGCAGGGGTTGCCAGGGAGGCAGTGCAAGTGGAGAGTGGCTGGGCCAGGGACCGAGGTCGGTGAGAGTGGCCCAGTTGCAGATCCAGTGCAGTTCCAGTGAAGAATTCCGCAAGGGAGAGGCAGAGAGAAAGCAGAAGCAAAGAGGAAGGTCTTGAGATGCTTCCCAAACCGGAGATGGTTCCCCTCAAGTTCAAGTGAGGCAGGAAGGCTGTTCCAGAGGGAGGGCCCTGCCGCGGAGAGAGATCTACCCCCAGCTAGTTGCTCTGAGAAGCGGATGACCCTGACATGCAAGGTGTGCATCACACACACCTGCAAAACAGGCCATGGCCATCACTGTTATGTCACTCAAACCCTCCCAAACCACAACATGACATGGCAAGCAATACCCATACACCAACACAGTAACAATAAGGTACACATTGCCATGTCCAAAATGTACAGTGGCATCAGACAATGATGCCTGACCTGGAATCAGATGAAATGACAGACCAACAACCCCCCACCCAAAATAAGTCATTTCCAAATACATTACAAGAGTTGTAGACGTAACATAACAATGAATGCCTGTCTACATGCACATTGTGCATTGCAAAATCAACACTGCAGCTTCTGTGTTCTGTGTGCTGTGTCCTACTCCTGCAACACACTGCTCAGTGCACAGCACAGTGAACAGCCATTGTGTGTGATGCACACCCTGAGCATCACATCTAAGCAACAGACCACATCAAAAAGCAAATTAGGCATGTACAGGATCCATAATTGGTCACAGAACATGTGCTGCAGGGACACAGTGGCCACCAGAAGGCAAACAGTGTACACGTGGATATGCAAGGGTGGGAGTACATGTAGTGCATCAGAGTGCAAGTGTGTGGGTCTGCAAGGACATGCACTCAACATATGCATGTGCACTCAAGTGACCATCAGTGTTCGCTACACATCACATGTGAACATTCACCATGTGTACACACCAGCATGTCAAACCACAACTATCCCCTCGCACCTGAAAGGTAAACACAACACATGAACAGGCATTGATCAGCAGAACACAACATGTACATAGGATACCACCATTACAATGTCAGAGTTCCCATCACACTGCAGGGCAAGGCAACTATCAACAACAACCCCCCCCTCCCTCACAAATGACCATGACCCACTGAACAACTGCACCTGGGTCATGGAGCCTTCAACCCTCAATTCCACCTGGCCACAGGATCACCTTTACCCTTCGTCACCATCTCCCACCTTGTGTGTAAAAAGGTGCCTGCACCCTCAGAATCCACACTCATTTCCAAAATCACAAAATCCAAGGCATAAAAACGAACCCGAACACCCTCCAGTAGATGACTTGATGTAGCAGTACCTCACAAAGGCCAAGTACTACCACAATGATGCAACAACCAAGGTAGCACAGTAAAACAATGTCACAACAGGATGTGAACCATGTGTGGTACATAACATAGGATGATGCACCATGAACGGATGTGTAGTGTCACAGGTCCCGTGTACAGGCGCGGGAGTGTCACGAAACAACCACCCCCACCGTGTCCCGGGTGCCTGCAAGGTCAAACTCACACAGGCCCCTGAGACCCTGATGGGGAAGGAGGTTCGGGGATATGCAGTCGGGACAGGTGTTGGCACACTGGATAACTGGAATGAGTGGCAGGAGAGGGGAGGAGGAATGACACATGAAAGTAGGGAATGCACGAAAATATACTACCTGCATGAACACATACACAATCCAAACAAACTTGGACATCATTGTCATGGCCTTCTGTAGTCCAGGCTTAGGAGTGGTACGAACCAACCACCCCCTTTAGGGTTTTGGCGCCTGCAAGTTCGGGGCTTACACAGGCATCCGCAACCCCAGCGGGGAAAGAGGGTTAGGGAACATTGCTTGGATAGGTACGGGAAGCAGGAACACCGGGTAGAGGGTACAGGGTTCAAAATTGCATAGGATTCCGGGTGATTAGGGGGAAAAAAACATACCAAATTGAATCACACATACATCCATGCATTAGTGCACCCCCCAGCAAGCCTATGCAGAGCAGTTTGAAAGAAAAACAACAAGACACTTAGCTCTGGTTTTGAGTGCTGGCCTCCTGCCTGTGCACTCTCAGGTCCGGTTACAGGAGCACTGCAATGCTGCAAAGAGAGCCACAGTCAACAACCTGTACGTGCCAATTACACAAAAACACACCACCAAACATGCCCCATAGCAACAAACTACTCTACAAACAGACAATCTGGTGTAGATGCTTCGTACCCATATATAACATTACCCCTGTGACGGGTCATACACAGTCAATGCAGTAAGTCAGCCGCCGGTGGGTGCGTGGCAAATGGAACACCAATGTGTCACAATTCACACAACATGCAATGTTCCCTGGGTAAGCAGACAGACCCATATAGCAAGCCATGACTTCAGAGCAAGTTGCGTACATCCATGACCGAAACAAAGTTGGCAGTGCATGTATCAAAATGTACATGGAAATGAAATGCACTGCACCCGAGTATGTCCCTTGCTGTATGTCCCTGTGAGCTGCCCCTTTCCATGTCTCGGAAGGCTATATGGTTGATACAAGTGCCTCAATGGACCTTGGTGTACCGGAGGGTATGTGCCACTGCCCCTGCAGGTGTCCCAGACAACCTTACAATCAACAGCCATCAGTCCACCAACACATCTGAGCTGCATTGTGTGCTTCAACACCAATATTCGTCCAAGCTCACCCTCAGTGCTGTGACTAAGCCTGCATGTGCAACTCGCCTGGTGCAAGCTTTGCTGTGTTGTGGCCCCCCTGTGCTGCTCACCTTGCCTGGAGTTCCTTGGAACACGTCAGCAGTTCTAGGATGTAGGTCTGCAATCCCTGTGCCTCTGCTTGTGCACACTTGTGCATGTGGGCACCAACAAACGTGTCCAGAATTCAGACGTCCAATGGGCCATGTCTGCTGGCAAAGGTGCTCTGGAGGCTCATCCCCCTGCAGAAAGGGCATGAAATACATGATTAATGCTTCAAAGTCATCTGTGTGTGTCTCTTCAGGCATCTCATTACTTGACCATGTCAGAGAGTCACATCATAAATCACACCATCAGTCCGTCTTTCACATCCAAAGTGTGGAACACTATCTACAGCATGAATTGCAACAAGCACGTGTACAGTAAAGATAAGAAACATACTACACAATGCATAGCAATTAATGTACACATTAATCATGAAACACCCCATCTAGCAAAAGCTGAACAGTGGACAATAACACCAAAATCATCCCCACTAGGGGTGTAAACACAAGTCACACAGCACCAGACATGCCACAGATATGACAGTCCAAAGCCCTTGTGTAAAAGTTTGTGACACCGAACCATCCTTGCGAGCCCATGGATAAGGGAGGCAGGAGTGGCATATGTGAGTCAAGGACCCCAAGCAGCAAACAATTACACAAGACAAGCCTGAAGGGCCCAGCTGGAACAGACAGTGGATGCCTTCAAAAGCCACAAAGCACTGCACCGTCACATGAAAGCACAATAGACAAGCAATTTTAAACTATATTAACTATTAACTAATTACACTAACTATGGAAAACCTACATTACCTAATTAAACTAACTATCAAACAGAAACTTAACTAACTAAACTAAAAGAAAAATCAAAAATGGCCACATACGACCCGGGGGGGAGGGGAGGCACCCAGGAGGGGGGTGGTACAGGGTGCTGCTCAACATCCACATGCGATGATGCTGAGCCAAAAAAAAAACCTCCATGGGCTCAACGCCTGCACAGCCCGACCTATGTGGGAGATAGATGGTCGTCCGAGTCTGGCTCATCCTGTAAAGGAGGACGTGGCACAGTAGCCTGGCCACCCCTAGCTGTAGCTTGCCCCTCGTCGGCAGCAAGTCTGCCGGATGGGTGAGCCTGGTTCTGTGTGGCGATGTGACGTAGGTCTGCATGCAGAACCTCACGTGATACACGTGCTTCCTCTTGCAAGGTAGCACGTGAAAGACGGAGTTCCTCCTGCAAGGCCTGGCTGGACAACCGCTGCACCTCCCGGCAAGCCTGTAGCTCAGCCGAGATGGTACGCTCAAGCTGTGCAAACCTCTCCTCTGCCTGCTGCCTCTGGGACATCATAAGGACACCCAGAGTGGATCTGAGAGAAGCATACTCCTCCCTCAGGGCATCCATGTGCGCCTCTGCGTGAGCAGCAATTGCTTGACGCAGAGACGACATTTCAGCCTGGCGTGCCCTGTCTGAGGCTGCCATGCCCAGCCTGAGCGAGCGGGCCTTGGACCGTGCCGCCTGCTGCTGGAGAAGCACCTGCCTAGCAGGGGGGAGCACAGATCGGGCCACACGCTCCATGCTCTCAGCGATGTTCTCCATTGCTGCCCCCTGCCGTTCTGAATTGGCAGTCATGTCTTGCTCCCACTCAGTATACTGCGGTTGCGCGCGGCAACCACGTTGCCGGGCTTGACCCCTGCGGGACCCAAGGACCGGGGGTCCTCGCTGTGTTGGCACCGCCCGCGGCTGCACGACTACATGCCCCCGTCGACGTGATGTCCCAGGCACATCAGTGACTGGTGTGGAGGGTGACCCTGTGTCCCGATCCACCACGGGCGGAGGAACCAAGACTGATCCCTCAGTGCAGGTGTGGCAGACAGAGGAGTGTCCACATCAGAATCACTCACCCCTGACACATGGACTTAATGCTCATCCAACTCAACATGGACGTCAGAGTCGTCATCAAGGCTGGACTCATAGGCAGCCAGAGACAAGATGGACTGTAGCACTTGGGGGTTTTCGTGGCCTACCACCCCACGACCCCCACTAGTGCCGGGTTGATGTAGTGGTAACAACCCTGTGTCTGGCATGACAACACCATCCTCCGTCTCCATTGCGTCATCACCTGAAAAATAGAGAGAAAAAAGGTCACTACACATGTCAGAAGCACACAACACACACACACACCGACAGCAAACGCATCAGGCAGACATGTGACACACAACATATAACCTGCCATGCATGCTGGGTCAACTTTGAATTGCTTCTGTGATCAGACCTGCTGAAAGGTGGCAGTTTCCATGGAAGTGGGTCTATGCAGTGCAGAAAATGTGTACGCCACTCACTGCTTACATGTACAAGGACTCCATGGTGTGTGCCAGGAAATGTGAAGGCAGTGCAATGTCAAATTCAGACATCATGTGCATTGTGCATTCAATGTGTACCATATCTAGAAGCCAAGCACCCCTCCACCCCAGTACCAAAGCAGGGATGCCTAGCATGGTATCAAAAGGCTGACCATACACCTGTGTATTGACAGGCAGTGTTGACTGGCATCAACAGCTGAATGTGATTCAAGTGACAACACTGCAAATTATGCTGGGACAGTAAGCAGGACACATGATAAAAACTCTGGATTCCGCCCATGTGTGAAGAAGACACAACAACAGTTGGACAGAGTCATTGGCCATTGAACAGGCTGAGGCCTGTGAGCCACACAGATTGTCAGACCCTAAACATGTGTGCAACGCAGGACTGAGCCACAGTTGACATGGGAAGGCTGATGAGATGGCAGGCAATGTATGTACCCAAGGACTTGTATTACAGTGATCATCCAGTCAAGGACACATAGGGGCATGCGTGCAATGCACATGGAGCATGAATGGGCACTCATGTCCCTGCGGGACATCTGACCTATGCACAGTACAAGTGAGATACCCTGCATCAAGTACTAAGGCTGTACCACACGGCATATGTTTGGCAGATTCTACGCTGGAAGTTAGCATCTACACAGGACGCATGAACAAGAAAGTACACATTGGCAAGATTGAAGAACACCAGTGCAAAGGTGGAACTGGGGTGCAGAGTGGCGGAGGAGGGGAAAGGGAGCATGCCTACATGGAGTCCCCGCATGCAGGCAGAGGATACATGCATGACGGAAGCATTGCATTTCTTACACATCAGAACCATGTACACGTCACATGTAGCGGCAATCATGCACAACACATCCCACAAGTGAAACACACACGTCCTCAACAAACACGCATCAACACTCACTGGACTGGGCATCAAAGTCCAGCATCTCTCCCACTCCTTCGACCAATTCAGGTGGTATGAACTCCGCAACGAGTGCCTCATGCGGAGTGAGCTCTTCCTCCTCTGGTGCAGGCCCACCGCCAGTCACCAGAGTCAAGTTGTAATTAGAGGCACGCTTAGCCTTAGTGCTGCGTTTGATGTCACTACAACGCTTTTTGCACTCTTGCGCCGTGCGCACCTCATGGCCGAATTAACTGACATGTTCCGCAACATGCTTCCAGTGGGTGTCACGTTGGGCAGCCGTAGTCTGACTATTGGCACCCACTAGCATGTCACGGCTGTGGCCCCGCACGTAGTCCATGAGGAAGTCCAGTTCCTGCTTACAGAAAGGCTTCTTCCTCGACGTGCAGGAGGTCGTTGCTGTGTGTGGGGTCCCAGCCTGTGCTGCAGGTGCAACCTTCCTCCTCTTGGACTGTGGCGCAGACCCTGGCTGGCTAATGCCACCCTGAACAGTATGGCCAGTGGGTTTGGTGGATTGAGCCAAGGGAGTGGCAGGTGGAGGGATGACCAAAGGCCTGACTTGTGTTAGTGGCAGCTGGGTGCCCACTAATGGACACTGCACAGCAACATCAGCTGTGGCAGGGTCATTGACCGCAACGGTCCTGGTTGGCAGACTCACAACCGGGGTGCTGTTGGGTGCATCTGCCCCTGCACTTGCCAACACCAGGCTGTTCGGGGCAGCAGTTGACATGACTGCCCCAGGGACACGTGTCTTGGTCTGAGCAACCCGACCTGCCCCTATGGTTTCCCCCCTGGCCTGTTGGAGATCTACCAAGGGATCTTCAAGTGCCAATGCAGCCTGCGCTGGCAGACCCCGAGCCTGGGTGGCGGTGGTGTCCACAGCTGCACCTGCAGCTAGCACTACCCTTCGGCCCGTGGCAGTCGATGGAACGGACTGCCGGGTCACACGGGCGCCAGTGCCAGATGCAGAAGCTGCATTCCCCGGAACCACAGGGGGTGGTGGCATGACTGCACCGACACATGGCACAACATTGTGCTCAAGTGGCGCACCCCTGCCTCTTCCCCCTCTGTGGCTGCCCTGGACACCCTGGAGTCCCCCTACTCCCTGGTCACCACGGCCACGTCCCCGACCACGCCCGCCACGAGGAGGACGCCCAGCTGAGGCGCCCCTCACCTTTGGTGGCCTCCCAACCATGGCACAGATGTAGTAGTGCCGGCACAGATGGAGTGGTGCCAATGTGAGGTGTAAACCACAATTGACCTGGGCAATTGGGGTGAAGGGGGTGGGAAGCAAGATGTTAACAGCCCCCCTGCACCTGCAAGGCTGTATGTGACCCCGGTGAGGTAGTGACAGGTCACACAACCCTCAGGCACCCCAAAACTGCAGTAAAACTGTGCACGCAACCCTGCAGCCTACCTGCGTGGATTCAACCTCCCGCAGTACGCGGTGGCACCCAGTAACGCGAATAACACGTACGCGTGGGACACGCAGGCTACTATGACATCGAAAATGGGTGCGATACACAGGGGCATCCGCAGTGGGAAAAAGAGCGTGTGCGACTCACCGTCTGACTAGCGCGATGCAGAAAAACACGCGTAGCCAATACCCCCGCCAAAAGAAGAGATACGTCTTTGATAGCTGTGAAGTTGTGATGGCGCGCGAAACAACAGGAAGCAGAAACACACGTCGGTCTCCACGAAAGGCACGTACAGCGAACTGCTGGGCCCGCTCACCTTTAACCCGTGCTGAGGGAAACGCATACGCGCGTCACATCACTTACGCGCATGGGCCCTTTCCTCGTATTACACGCGGACGTGCAGTTTTTCACGCGCGCTGAAATGCCCATGCACGCCTGTGCGCGTCACGTCACAGGGGCGCTTGCGCTTGAGGGGCCTTCTGTCCAATGAAATTGCGTATGCGTGCAGACGCGCTTACGCGCTAAGGGCCTTTCCTCGAATTACACGCTGACGTGCCGAATTTTCACGTGCCAAATCACTCCCTATCAAGCTGGCCACGCGTAAGCACACGGAAGACCACGCTCCTGCCCAGAAGGCCGAACTACTGCCCCCCAGAGCCCCGAGCATGCTCCCACCTGCCATCTGCTGCTGCCTGACTGCCTGCTGCCCACGTGCCCTGCCATTTGCTGCCTGCACATCAGCCAGGGGTGCTGTTGCTGTGACCACCCCTGCTGGAACCGAAGACTCCCGACTGGGATTCCATCGCTCCACAGCCCAGCCCCAGGACCCAGTTACCCACCCACTCCTGCCTCTGGGGTTGTCATGTCGGGCACTGCAACATCTGGCACCACTGACAACCCCCGGCCAGAGAGGCAGAGGGGCACCAGCTTCAGTGCCACCGAAGTTGGTGTCCTGGTGGAGCAAGTCCTGGGGCAGTATGATGCCCTCTTCGGAAGTTCCCGCGCCGACAAGGAAGGACGGACACGGATCTGGACTGACATCGTGACTGCCATCAACGCGGAGGGGGTGGCAGTCTGCGACTTCTAACATGTCAAGAAGCGCTGGGAGGACTTCAGGTCCAGGACCCTGAACAAGGCCCGGCACCTCTTGAAGGCAGCGGATGCCAAGAGGTGCCGGGGCCACTTGTCGGAAGATCAGATGAGGGTCCTGGAACGCATATCCCCAGCGCTCCACGTCCAGGTCCTTGAGAGGCAGACCCGTCTGGAGTCGAGCGGTAAGTGTACATGCATCCTAATGGTGAGCTGTGCGTGTGGTGATGTTTCAGTAGTGTGCAGGTTGCACATCTGTTTGTATGGGGTCGAATATGGGTGGGGGTGTACAGGGCCGTGGGGCTAACACATGCAAGGGCTGTAATGTGTGAGACATGGATGGTGCTTGTGTGTGTAGGCTTGCATGCCAAATGCAGTTGTGTGGGCACACATGTTTGGATGAATGTGTATGTATGTTGTTTTCAGCTGCATGTATAGGCACTGTGTACATGTGCATTTGTGTGTATTTGACAAGGGTGCAACAGTGATGCAACATGGATGCATGTGACAGCGGGATGTGGAAGTCTGATTGGCAGATGTGACATGGATGCCCATCTGAACACTGCGACACTTGGCAGAGGTGTACACATGCATGCAAGTGTGGTGGTGTGTGTACATGTGTGGTGCACTTCCTGTGTTGCATGTGATGTCTGGCTCAGCTTTGCCTGCTCATGCTTTTGTATGTGTATGGATGGTGCTGGCAGTTGCGATATGGCTGTGGTATGGCTCATGTGTGCGAGTTGAAATTACATGTGTGTTGGGGATTGTGATGGCATGTCTGAGGTTTGCCAATGCCACTCATGTACAACTGTCATGTGTGTATGTGTCCATTGTACAGTGCCCTGATGCCTGTGTTTTATTTCTCCCTGTCTGCAGCGTCAACTGATGAAGAGGGCGGAGAAGGTGCTGTGGAGCACAGCGGCGGGGATCCCACCGCCAGCCGGAGATGCAAGGCCCGGCTCCCCTCCCATGTTGTCATCTCGTTGGGAAGTGAGGAGTCCGGTGCCGCGTCCCAGGCCGCAGCTGCTGGGGGGAGGTCCAAGAGGCAGAGGTTGGAGTTGGACTCCTCGGCAGCAGAAGGGGCAGCTGGGACCCCACAGGGCCCAACGGGGGAAGATGGCACGGAGTCATCCAGGTTGGTGGGGGGTTTGGTGGAGGAGGAGGCCGTGCAAGCAACAGAGACGGGGTCTGGAGGTGGGGATCCCACTGATGCTTGTGGTGCAGTGCAGGACCAGGGACAGGAGGCAGCACAGGCCGCCGCGGAGGTGCCTGTGTGCAATCCTGTCCCTGATCCTGTCCCTGCATCATCTTGCACCAGCAGGGATGCCTACGTCCAGACCCGTTTTCAGGCAGGGGATGAGCAGACGACAACTGGCCTTCCTCTGCCTGCGGACGTGGCTATCCGGGTCCGGGTTGAGCCTGTCCTGACTGGTGTGGCGTTGCGTCAACGGGCCATGCGAGGTGACCTGCAGTCTTTTCATGAGGAGACTGCACGTCATCTCGAATGGCTCGTTGACCACGTCAGCCTACTGGGACAGGTCACCCAGGCCGGATTCCTCCGTTTGATGGGGCTTGCTACGACCCCCTCCTCAACTGAACCCCCTACGCGCCCGTCGTCCTCCGTGCCATCTTCCCACCCATCAGTCACCTGGGTGCCCTGTGGAGCTGCCTCTGACGGTGCGGCCAGGCTGGTGGAGGAGGCATCCCTGCCACAGTCGGGAGTCGGACGTCCAGCAGGGGTGGCCACATGAACGACTGCACCCCAGCCGGCGGAGGATGTGCAGGCAGCAGGAGGCAGTGCACGGGCAGAGGCACAGCAGCAGCAGCAACGTGGTGGGAGCCATGAAGGCTCGGGGCCTTCAACATCGGAGGGGCAGGCATCGGCCGGAGGGCAGGAGGACCCAGGACAGAGAGTGTCTTCCGTGTGGCAGCGGTTGGGCCACGCCATAGATGCGGAGCGGCAGCGGGCAGAAGAGGCACGGCTCACAATGGTCAGGGCGGGGAACTCCATGCAGAGGACCCTGAGGCGGGCCGAGTGCCTCGAGGCAATCCGCAGGGGGTTGGAGGTGGACACGTCGACGGCCCTGCAGACCCTCGGGGCCATGGAGGAGTACCGCCTCCGGGACATTGAGCAGGAGTTCGATGATGCCCTGGCCCGGGACATCCAAAAGTGAGCCGTCAGACTAGCCCGCTGCCCTTGTACATAGTTATGTAGGTAGTGTTAGGTTTCCTTTGTTTTTTGATTTATTTTGGACCTTTTGGACATTGGCCACATTTTTGTATATAGTTTATTTTATTAGTTAGTGTTGTTAGATAGGTTTCATTTCTTTTGTTGGGATAATGGACCCTGGCTTGTTCGTCTGTACATAGTTCACTGTTGGATTTTATTTTTCTTTCACAATTTACCCATGGAGCAATGGCTTTCAATTATTATTTCCCATTGGATTTTCTTTTGTGGACAGTGACTTTGGACACCATTACTTTGGATTATGATTTTTGGGTTTGCTTTTTTTCACGGACATGCTTCTTTTCATTTTTGTACATTCCCATTTCTGTTTCTCTATTTTTGAATCTATTTATGTTTCCTTTAATACATATTTTTTTATCGAACTTCAATGTGTAGTATCATCTCATTGGTTTCATGCATATCATGATATGGGTTTTGAGATTCACTGACACCCATTGGGTGTATGTGAGGGACATGTGTTTGTTTCGAAACTTGCAATTGGTGTTCTGTCATGTAATTGCCATTTCTGAGTGGGTGGATGCAATACTCGGGTGGGTGTTTTGCATTTGGAGGCTGACCATAGGGACCAGGGATCTAGATTGTGATGATATGTTGGCTGGGGAACATGAGTTGGGGCCTGCTGGCAGGTGCCCCACAGTGCTGGGGAATGGGGGTGGTGGGAGACATGGGTGGGGGCCTGGTGGAGGGTGCCCCTGCACTGCTGGGGGGGTGGGGGTGGTGGGGAACATGAGTTGGACATGGGTGGAGGCCTGCTGGCAGGTGCCCCACAGTGCTGGGGGGTGGGGGTGGTGGGGAACATGAGTTGGACATGGGTGGGGGCCTGCTGGCAGGTGCCCCACAGTGCTGGGGGGTGGGGGTGGTGGGGACATGAGTTGGACATGGGTGGGGGCCTGCTGGCAGGTGCCCCACAGTGCTGGGGGGTGGGGGTGGTGGGAGACATGGGTGGGGGCCTGGTGGAGGGTGCCCCTGCACTCCTGGGGGGTGGGGGTGGTGGGAGACATGGGTGGGGGCCTGGTGGAGGGTGCCCCTGCACTGCTGGGGATGTAGGGGTGGTGGGGAACATGAGTTGGACATGGGTGGGGGCCTGCTGGCAGGTGCCCCACAGTGCTGGGGGGTGGGGGTGGTGGGGAACATGAGTTGGACATGGGTGGGGGCCTGCTGGCAGGTGCCCCACAGTGCTGGGGGGTGGGGGTGGTGGGGACATGAGTTGGACATGGGTGGGGGCCTGCTGGCAGGTGCCCCACAGTGCCTGGGGTGGGGGTGGTGGGAGACATGGGTGGGGGCCTGGTGGAGGGTGCCCCTGCACTGCTGGGGGGTAGGGGTGGTGGGAGACATGGGTGGGGGCCTGCTGGCAGGTGCCCCACAGTGCTGGGGGGTGGGGGTGGTGGGAGACATGGGTGGGGGCCTGGTGGAGGGTGCCCCTGCACTGCTGGGGGTGTGGGTGGTGGGGAACATGAGTTGGACATGGGTGGGGGCCTGCTGGCAGGTGCCCCACAGTGCTGGGGGGTGGGGGTGGTGGGGAACATGAGTTGGACATGGGTGGGGGCCTGCTGGCAGGTGCCCCACAGTGCTGGGGGGTGGGGGTGGTGGGGACATGAGTTGGACATGGGTGGGGGCCTGCTGGCAGGTGCCCAACAGTGCTGGGGGGTGGGGGTGGTGGGAGACATGGGTGGGGGCCTGGTGGAGGGTGCCCCTGCACTGCTGGGGGGTGGGGGTGGTCGGAGACATGGGTGGGGGCCTGGTGGAGGGTGTCCCTGCACTGCTGGGGGGTGGGGGTGGTGGGGAACATGAGTTGGACATGGGTGGGGGCCTGCTGGCAGGTGCTCCACAGTGCTGGGGGGTGGGGGTGGTGGGGAACATGAGTTGGACATGGGTGGGGGCCTGCTGGCAGGTGCCCCACAGTGCTGGGGGGTGGGGGTGGTGGGGACATGAGTTGGACATGGGTGGGGGCCTGCTGGCAGGTGCCCCACAGTGCTGGGGGGTGGGGGTGGTGGGGACATGAGTTGGACATGGGTGGGGGCCTGCTGGCAGGTGCCCCACAGTGCTGGGGGGTGGGGGTGGTGGGGAACATGAGTTGGACATGGGTGGGGGCCTGCTGGCAGGTGCCCCACAGTGCTGGGGGGTGGGGGTGGTGGGAGACATGGATGGGGGCCTGGTGGAGGGTGCCCCTGCACTGCTGGGGGGTGGGGGTGGTGGGAGACATGGGTGGGGTCCTGGTGGAGGGTGCCCCTGCACTGCTGGGGGGTGGGGGTGGTGGGAGACATGGGTGTGGGCCTGGTGGAGGGTGCCCCTGGACTGCTGGGGGGTGGGGGTGGTGGGGAACATGAGTTGGACATGGGTGGGGTCCTGCTGGCAGGTGCCCCACAGTGCTGGGGGGTGGGGGTGGTGGGGACATGAGTTGGACATGGGTGGGGGCCTTCTGGCAGGTGCCCCACAGTGCTGGGGGGTAGGGGGATGGGGAACATGAGTTGGACATGGGTGGGGGCCTGCTGGCAGGTGCCCCACAGTGCTGGGGGGTGGGGGTGGTGGGGAACATGAGTTGGACATGGGTGGGGGCCTGCTGGCAGGTGCCCCACAGTGCTGGGGGGTGGGGTGGTGGGGACATGAGTTGGACATGGGTGGGGGCCTGGTGGAGGCTGCCCCTGCACTGCTGGGGGGTAGGGGTGGTGGGAGACATGGGTGGGGGCCTGGTGGAGGGTGCCCCTGCACTGCTGGGGGGTGGGGGTGGTGGGGAACATGATTTGGACATGGGTGGGGGCCTGCTGGCAGGTGCCCCACAGTGCTGGGGGGTGGGGGTGGTGGGGAACATGAGTTGGACATGGGTGGGGGCCTGCTGGCAGGTGCCCCACAGTGCTGGGGGTGGGGGTGGTGGGGAACATGAGTTGGACATGGGTGGGGGTCTGCTGGCAGGTGCCCCACAGTGCTGGGGGGTGGGGGTGGTGGGGACATGAGTTGGACATGGGTGAGGGCCTGGTGGAGGCTGCCCCTGCACTGCTGGGGGGTGGGGGTGATGGGAGACATGGGTGGGGGCCTGGTGGAGGGTGCCACTGGTGGCTGGGGGTGCAGGGGGACATGCGTTGGTGGGCAGTAGTGCAAGTTGACATGTGGGTTGGCTGGGGGGCATGGCCATGGTGGATGGGGTGCCTGCAGGACATGTGCAGGGTAGGCCCCTGTGGTGTGAGCCACCTGCAGGGGCCGTGGAGGGTGTAGAGGGAACCCCTGGGAGGACCCACACATGCAATTCACGTGTGGTGCTCCCCGCGCACCCCTGTAATACACGTGCCCTGATGGAATCGCGTGTGATACTTTCCACGCACCCTGATATGCACGTACCCTGCTGATATCACGTGTGAAACTTCCCGCGCACCCTGAAATACACGTAGCCAGGAGATTTGCGTGTGTAACTTCCCGCGCACCCCTGATATACATGTACCCTGCTGACTTTGCGTGTGTAAATTCCCACGCACCCCAAGATACACGTAGCCAGGAGATTCGCATGTGTAACCTCCCGCGCACCCCTGATATACATGTACCCTGCTGACTTTGCGTGTGAAACTTCCCACGCACCCCAAGATACACGTAGCCAGGAGATTTGCGTGTGGAACTTCCCGCGCACCCCGAAATACACGTAGCCAGGAGATTCGCGTGTGGAACTTCCCACGCACCCCGAAATATACATGTACCCTGCTGACTTTGCGTGTGTAACTTCCCACGCACCCCAAGATACACGTAGCCAGGAGATTCGCATGTGTAACCTCCTGCGCACCCCTGATATACATGTACCCTGCTGACTTTGCGTGTGAAACTTCCCACGCACCCCAAGATACACGTAGCCAGGAGATTTGCGTGTGGAACTTCCTGCGCACCCCGAAATACACGTAGCCAGGAGATTCGCGTGTGGAACTTCCCACGCACCCCGAAATATACGTAGCCAGGACATTCGCGTGTGGAACTTCCCGCGCACCCCTGGAATACACGTACCCTGCTGATATCGCGTGTGAAACTTCCCGCGCACCCCGAAATACACGTAGCCTGGACATTCGCGTGTGGAACTTCCCGCGCACCCCTGGAATACACGTACCCTGCTGATATCGCGTGTGAAACTTCCGGCGCACCCCGAAATACACGTAGCCTGGACATTCGCGTGTGGAACTTCCCGTGCACACCTGGAATACACGTACCCTGCTGATATCACGTGTGAAACTTCCCGCGCACCCCGAAATACACATAGCCAGGACATTTGCGTGTGGAACTTCCCGCGCACCCCTGATATACACGTACCCTGCTGAATTCACGTGTGCAAATTCCCGCGCACCCCTGATGTACATGTACCCTGATGGAATCGCGTGTGGAACTTCAAGCGCACCCCTGTAATACACATACCCTGCTGAAATCGCGTGTGGAACTTCCCGCTCACTCCTGAAATACACGTACCCTGCTGAAATCGCGTGTGGAACTTCCCGCGCACCCCTGAAATACACGTACCCTGATGGAATCACGTGTGAAACTTCCCGCGCACCCCTGAAATGCACGTACCCAGCTGAAATGACGTGAGGTACTTCCCGCGCACCCCAGTGATACACGTAGCCCGCCTGCCGTGCTGGTACAGGGTTAGCGCAGCCCTTTGCGCTGGATTGGGGATTTTGATGGCTTTTCCCTGCGCGAGAGGCGTTCTTGGGGGCGTAACTGGCGCTGCTGCAGGGTCGCTGCGCCACTGTGCGCCACGGCTGGTTTTGGTAGCTGGAATCCATGAATACGCTGTGCGCGGCTGGCGCAGGGATTCGCACGCGCTGAATTCTATGAATTACTCCCTTAGAGTCAGGGCATTAATTATCTAGAAAATCATAAACAGTGAAACAGTAACATGTTACATAATCTAGAGGCAGGCAATATCAAGGTAGCCTATCTCTAGAGCGGCGAAGATCAAAACCACAGCGGTAGGCTAGGTAAAGGCTAGTCTAGTACTTGGGGTTGCATAGGGACTAGTTGTGGCATTATAAGCTGGAAAGTAGAATGGAGCCAGATGTAGACGTAGTGATAGGCTAAGTAAATATGGAACACTTAAGGTCTTTAAAATCGCACAAATTCACTGGGGTCAATATTGTGTGCTAGCACAGTCCTGGGCTATGATGAGGCACAATCCTAAACCACATAAATATGAGACATTAAGAACACAGGAGGGTCATCTTTGGGCCACGGCAATGGACTAGTGCAACAGCAGGCTGCAGATAAGTCAGTGTGTAACACACATATTACAATAGGCTAAATGTGGACTAATATAAGACCTCGGATCTCACTATGTTGGCAGACAGGTCAATACTGTACATTAGTGCAACGAAATACTAAACTGTAATGGGCACAGGCAATACACATGCTACATATGGAACAAGCTAGATACTTGCCGGTACCGTAGTCTGAAAATGGCCACAGCAGTAAATTCATGCTATCATAGTTATAGTCAGGGGTGGACTGGCCTATAGGGAACTCTGAAGATTTCCCGGTGGGCCTCTGCATCCTGGGCCTCTTTTGTGTGGTATTTCCAAATGTTCTCATAGGAAAAGCATTGGGCTTGTTGAAAATGTGTCAAATGGGGCCACTTTGAACTTTATTTCCAGGGCCTCTTTTAGTTCCCAGTCCACCCCTGGTTATAGTAGGGAGCGATGAGTAATAAGCAGAAATCAGTATAGATAGTTGAATGCTGGGTCAGCTGTGTGCGAAGCATTGTAAAGCACTAGCGTCACTCTGAACTAGGTGTGAGGCAGTGCCGCACATAGCATGTGTTAGTGAGGGCTAGGATTTTGCAGTGAGCCGTGTTGAGACACTGCGGTTTGTATTCTTATAACGCGTACTGCGCAGCAAGGCCGTTATCAGCCATGAACAGGAGAGCACGTACAGACCGCGACCAAAGGTTCCGGTGTTCCGGGACAGCTTACTCCTTTAGTGGCATGAAGTGACTTACACTATTGACAGCTAGCAGCGTGTGGTGGGTAACACAATAGTAAATAATGCAGGCAATCAGTCGAGAATCAGGCACAGACATTACCGTAGTATGAGTTTGCAAAAGTAAGCAGAGTTAGCGTGCCACTATTACTCACAGTTCAATGTGAAAATGTTCGCCTAAGGGACATAAAGTGGTTCCTCTGTTTCTCCTGGCTCCGACAGACTCGGGACAGGAAGCAGCCTTGGTTCCTGGGCCTTTGCGAGGTGGGCCGGCTTATGCCTGCTGGTGTCAGATTGGTGCTAATGTAGCACTGGTTGGCCAATCCATTGTAAACAAAATATTGTTCATGTGGTTTACATTACTGTACAATGTTTCATAAGTTTGCACTTATTTAAATAGTGTGCAAACTCCATGTAAACATGTATTTTTCAAAATGTTTACAAGCACTTTGTGAACTGTGTTAAGATGTGTCGTATTTACATGGTATTGATACATTCAGTATAATTGTTCACTTGTATTAATGTAACCAGTTTTCTGTTATACAGCATTTAAAAAGTTCATGTTACTCATGCCTAATACATGTTAAGTATGTATACTAGTCACCATTGTGACCTCATGTTATTCCATTAGAGTGTTCTGGGCATGGGAAGTTCTGAAGTGTCAGTTGAGCTTGGCCCTCCGTGGCGGAGCCTGCTACCGTATGTTTATGCTTAATAAACATTATTTAATGTTACATGCGCGTTGCTTTAACTCAACATTAGCAACGAGGATGTTTGATGGGCCCCGCGCGTGTCGTCTGCATTAGACTGCGCTGTGATTCCCGATTCCTGGGCTTTCTTGGTCTTTCCCTCTGCGGCGGTGGCAGGCTCGACTTGAAGGCGGAAGGCAAATCCTGCGCGCACACACATCAAAGGCAAGTGGAATCGCTGAGCGACCCCCTGGCAGCGCTTAATTACTTTGTTCATGAACTTATTCCCCGCTGTTCGTTGGCAAGAAAGTCGAGCTGGGAGCGTTAGCGAGGCCTCATCTAAAGTAAACAGGCCATTGTGACGTGCGTTTCCTGGCAACCAGTGCTCGGCTGCCTGGAGAAACCTTATGTAAACAAAGCTCATCGCGCTGCGGCGCCGAAGCGAACTACAGGCTATTGCCTACTGCCTGATATAGTTGCTGTTTTTCAGGATACATCTGCAAAGACAATTGAAGCCCCTGCAGAACAATTGACAGATCGGCTGCCGCAAGTTGGAATTTTGCATGAACATTGTTAGTTCGACATTATTGTGATATTACAGGCATCCTGCAGTGACTGACAGCTCAATTATATTTGAGTGTTACACGTTTAGCCTTGCAAGGACAGTTTTGTCTCAGCATTGTGTGCTATTGCTGACATCCTGCAGTAAGACTATCATGGCCACATCGATTCCACCTCCCAGGTCATTTTTGGAGGAGCCTGGTCGGCCCTTTCTTACTTGGGACAAATGGAAGGACACTTTTGAAAATTATTTAATTGCTATGGGAGGTGATAGGTTTTCCCCAGCACGCAAAAAAGCTCTTTTAATACACAACTTGGGTGTTGAGGGACGCAGAATTCTTGATGGATTAGCTGGTAGTCAAGCATTGAATGATGATGATGCAGATATTTATGACCAGACTGTGAAGAAGTTACGGGATATTTTTGAACCGCGAAAAAACATTAGCTTTGAAAGACACAAATTTTTCCAAAGAGCTCAAGAACAGAATGAGTCAGTGGAGTCATATGTTGCGTGTCTCAGGTCATTGAGTTATTCGTGCGAATTCGAACAGTTGGCAGATTCTTTGATAAGGGATCAACTACTTAGATGCACCAATAACCCGAAGATTCAAGAAAAGCTCCTTGCGAGGGACATGAGATTGGATGAGGCAGTAGATCTGGCAAGAAGTATTGAGCAAACATCTCATTATGTGAAAGAACTTAAAGTTGATAAACAAATCACTACGGCCATGTCAGTTTGCTCAGTTGACCAGAAAAAGAGAAGTAACTTTCTGACACCAAGAAGAGGGAACTGGAGTGCGAAGGGTTCCTGTTTCAGGTGTGGAAATTTTAGACATAGTGCAAACTTTCCATCCTGTCCGGCTAGGTATGTGGAATGTTTCAGGTGCAAAGGAAAAGGACATTTCGCCAATCTCTGCAAAGCTGGCTCAGTAAACCTGATAGAATCAAGGGTGGGCACAAATTCTACCCATGAAGAGGAAGTCAAGAGAAATTATAACATCCACGAGATCTCGGCTAATCAGGAACCAAATACAAAGTTTGTATTTGAGATATCCACCATACAATGTGATGGGAATGGCCCAAGAGATATATTTCAAGTGGATGGATGTGAGGTAGAGATGAAAGTTGACACATGTTCCCCTTGGACAATAGTATCTAGAGACACTCTGGTAAACGTCTTAAAGAAAGAAGAGAATATGATTAGATCCACGAATGTTAAAGCATGTGGATATGCAGAATCTGCCATTGACATCATGGGGGAGTTTCCAGCCAGGATCGCCTACAAAGGAAAAGTTTGCCAAGCCAACATAATTGTGTCCAGAAGAGGTTCGTCCTTACTAGGATGGGAGGAGCAAAAGAACCTTGGTGTGAGGGTTCAAGCTAGTGCATCCAATCCTATATCCATTGCGGAAGTAGACGACATTTGGTCAAAGAGTTTCCCTGAAGTATTTTCGGAGGAACTTGGAAGATTAAAAAACTTTGAACATCACATCAAACTCAAAAAAGATGCACAACCTATTCAACATAAAGTGAGGCAAGTTCCATTGAAAATGAGGGGTCAATTAACTGGGGAACTCAATGGCCCTCATTACGACCCTGGCGGAAAGTGACTGACCGGACCGCCACAGCGTAAATAGCGTTTCCGCCATTGCACGAGCCATTGCACGATGGAGCAAAGTGCGGCCCATTCCGACCCATCGGGCACGAGCACCACGGCATGGCGGAAGTGCAAAGTCCGCGATGGCGGAAATGACCCCAAAACGGCCCACACCGCCGCCGTACGGCGCCCTAGGTGCAATACCGCCACCCATCTTAGCGGACACCGCAGTGAGCGCCAACCGGAAAGTACGGTGACCGTAAATATACGGAAACGGAAGTAAAAACATGGGCCCGGAACGGGAAACATCCCGCCGTACACCTATAAAACCACAAAATCCACACAACCACTAAAAACACTACCCTGAGACACACCCCAACCCGTCATCCACCCTAGCGAAACCAAGAAAAATGGGAAAAGTAGCGAAGAAAGCGTGCGACCGCAAGCGGCAGGTCCACTTCTCCCGTGAGGAACTCACCGTGCTAACAGAGACCCTCCAGGAGAATGCCGCCGCCGTCTTCTCCACGCAAATGACCAGGACGGCACTTGCGAACAAGAAGGCCATATGGGCTCTGGTGGCACAGCGGGTAAGTGCGGTGGGGACCGCACCCCGCAACCCACAGCAATGCAGAAAGCGATGGGACGACCTGCGGATACGCGTCCGTAGCATACTTTCTGCCAACCGCAACATTGCCACAGCCACCGGGGGAGGATCGGAATCACCCATCAAGTTGACCCCCTGGGAAGAAATCTGTGCCGCCACCATTGGAATGGAGAGTATAGAGGGAGTCGGAGGGATGGAGAAAGGAGTGCAGACATCCGAAGAATCAGGTAGGTGGCCCAAATGAAACAAAGCTAAATCCACAATGTCCAATCATGTGAAGTACCATGTGTCCACATAGTGCAACAGAAACACATGTCCAGGAGAACGTCCACACACATTGGCCTGATAGCGCACTTTAAAACTCACAATAAATACATAAATAATTAAAATCCCCTAAAACACCCACTACACGTGCAGCAGGCACACCCTAACTGCAGGCTGCCAAACAAGCGCACTTTAAAACTCACAATAAATACATAAATAATTAAAAACCCCTAAAACACCCACTACACGTGCAGCAGGCACACCCTAACTGCAGGCTGCCAAACAACTGCACCCTCACTCCACACACAAATGAAAGCACCTCCAAGGCCCCAACCCAAATCACCCTCAGGTACCACCCCAATGCATGTGATACAATGCCATTCCAATTCCCACAGACCCATTAATAACCCTCGCCCTCCTTTACTCCACCACAGGGTCCGATCCAAACGACGAGCTTCAGGACACCCCTACCAGCACACCTGCAAAGAGGGCCAAGACCAACGGCCAAAGACCCTCCACCTCAGCTGCACGCATCAAGACACGGCAGCAGCACAAATCAGGTGGCAGCACAGAGGAGGGAACATCAACAGGCACCCCAGCAGCCAGCATGCCCACAACAGCAGCACCACAGGTCCCCCCAATGGATGCCACAGAAGGCACTGCCTCTGGTGGCAGCAGCACCATAGGTGACACCCCATTGATGGCAGCATGCTCCGACACAGAAGACGGGGATGTCGAAGTCAGATCCATCCATGACCTGTCTCAATCCCCCTGTCTGTTTCATCCTGTACACCATGAGGATACCACGCAGGTGCACCCACAAGACGACGACTGGCCATCCCCCACAAGCCCTGTGGCAGGGCAACATGAGGCGAACAGCCACTCTGTGACACCACCGCAAATGGCCATGGCCCAGCAGAGGCAACAGTCCCTCGACCAGTTAATCGTGCAACAGCAGCAACTGGCCACGCTCCTCAAGGACCATGCCGATGAATGTGGGGGCACTAAGGCAGACATAGAAACATCAACTGAGACACTTAGGGCAGAAATGGAGAGAAGTACAGAGACACTAAGGGCACAAATGGAGAGTAGCACCGAGTGCCTGAGAGTCCAAATGGAGAGTAGCACCGAGAGCCTGAGAGTCCAAATGGAGAGAAGCACCGAGAGCCTGAGGGGGGAACTGCATGCGACGTCCAAAGACGTATGTGCCGAACTTGCCGCAGTGCGCCGTGTGCTCACTGAGCTCTCACAAACCCTTAGGGACATGCATGGACGTGAGCAGGCAGAGACATCATCCGTTGCAAGTTCCGTCCAGGGCAGCCCCCAACGTAGATCTGGGAGGAACCTGCGCTCCACAGGCAGGGTTGCCCCTGATACCCGGAGAGGGGGCTTGCAATAGCGTCTGCCCACTGACAATGAGCATCTTTGGACACTGGTGTTCGGGGGGGAGGTAGGAGGGTGGAGGGGGTGTGTTGGGCTCACTTGGGTGGCGGGTCGATAGGGTGTTTGACATGATATCACATATGCCATAAACAATGCACGATCAACCAATGAGATGTGTGGACAATGATCTTTGTGTACTAGGCCATCATAGGCGTACAGTCCATATTGTGCATGTACCAGACACACACAGTGCCACGAGTACCGTGTCCATGTATCAGCCACCAGGCGTGAGTGCTAGAAGCATGCATCAATGAGATGCTGACGAATGTCACGGCCCTCCTGTGCCTCGCAGACTCCTTGAGGTGCTGCCACATCCCCACCCTCATCATGACCATCTTCAGGTGCTTGCAGTTCTGCGTCAGGGGGCATGGGCACATTTCTACGTACGCACATGTTGTGGAGCATGACACATGCCATGACCATCTTTGCAACCTTCTCATGGCGGTACAGGAGTGCCCCGCCAGACCTGCTGAGGCAGCGGAAACGAGTCTTCAGTAGGCCGAATGCCTGTTCAATGACTACACGGGTACGTGAGTGGGCATGGTTGTAGTCCTCCTCATGCTGGTCCCGTGGGTTCCGGACTGGTGTGAGGAGCCATCTCTTCAGTGGATATCCAGCATCACCTGTATGTGGACGATAAACGTATAATGTGGAATGCCATTGCTACGTACGCACACACCCCCCACCCCCTTCCAGCCAGGTCATTGCCGAATCACATACCCCACATCATCATGCATGAAATGAGACTCACCGAGTAGCCAGGATCTGTTCCCTGCGTGTCGCTCCATGTAGCGTGGTATTGTAGAGTTCCTCAAGACCATTGAATCATGGGTTGATCCAGGGAATCGGGCACAACAATGTGTAATGATCCTGTTGGAGTCACACACCATTTGTACATTCAGAGAATTAAATTGTTTTCGGTTGCGGTACTGGGCCTCCATGGCATGTGGGACGACAAATTCCACATGGGTGCAGTCGATGGCACCAAGGCAACCCGGTATGCCGCCAAGTGCATGCAATCCCACTTTTGTGTTGGTAATTTCCTGCTCCGAGCGTGGTAGAGAGATGTAGTCGTCTGCGTGCTGCAGGAGGGCATCGAGCACTTGCAATAGTGTCCGTGAGAACAGTGGCTGAGAAATGCCATGCAACTGTCCGACTGTGTGCTGGTAGGTGCCTGTGGCCAGGAAGTGGAGTACAGACACCACCTTCAGTAGGGGTGGGATGGCGGTTGGGCTATCTATCATGCTGACAAGGTCAGCCTGTGTCGTGTCCACAATGGCGGCTATGGTGTCCCGGTCCAAACGGTAGAGGGTGTGGATCTGCTCATCAGTGAGGTTGAACGGATGTGCTCGGAGGCGTGGGATTGCGGGCTGCCTGCGTGGTGGTAGTGGCTGTGCTGGCGGCCCTTGCTGGCCCTGCCTTGGCCTCCTCCTCCTCCTGCGTCTCCTCCGTGCGGCCGGTTGTAGTTGGTGTTCGTCTTCTTCTTGGAGTTGGAGTACTTGCAGTGCTATCAGGTCCCCCAGGGCCAACATCGCAAGTCCTGCCGGTAGCATTTCGGAGTGGGTGTGGTTGTGGGAGGAGACTGGGTGTGCAATTTATGTGTTTTCAGGCTGTATGGCCTCCACCTGTGGTGATTCATTCCACCTGTGCAAGCTGCTCTCCCCTTTGGCCGAGCACGTCCCGCACACAACGCTGCAATTCGAGGAATGGCATCTTGCTATTGCAATCATGTATTTGTACCCGATGGCCGTGTAACATTGGTTGATATGTTCATTCGGCTATGGTCCCATTGTTTCACATACAATCTTTGCAGTCGCGAACAGACTTGTGAAGGGTCAGTGGAACGTAGTACTTGAGTAACGGTGGGACCTCATGCATCACTGTACCGAGTTGCACCGACGGGCGGGGCGTCCCATTTGTGAGTGAAGGCAGTTGCCATTCTCACACACAGCCACACTAGATGGATTAATTTGTGATTTCAAGCGGCCACAGATGCCTTTTCGACGTGATGTTGCAAATGAGGAATTCGAAGGGCGGCGCTTTCGGTTATCAGCTAGCGGCGAGGAGATGCCCACAGGTCTGACTGCAAATATAACGTTCTATTGTTCAATGTCCTTGAGACAGGGGCCATGGCGAGGATGCAATGATTGATATGAATAGTTTGGGATGCGCAATAGCGACGTGGGCGATGAGGCCGGACGTTCCCAAATACATGTTACTTCACAACACTGGAATAACGGGCTGGGGCACTGTGGATTTTGCAGGCTGCATAACGCACAGACTCAATGGATATTTCTAATGTTATGTGAGTAAATATTCAGGCGTTTTTATACCGGGATGAGGGAATGATGAATGGATGCATGGGCAGATGATTTGATACAGAGTTTGCCATGTACAGGGCTTCTTGGAATCTGTCCGCCTCCCCTGCGCTATGTGATGCAGGGCTGCCATAGTGGGACCATCGTCTATCTGGCCTTGTTGAGCCCTCCCTGTCTCAACGCGCCTTCAGACACTTGTGTCCATGCACGTTAACAATCCCATCAGATGGATTCTGTTTTCACAGACGCATGCACAGGTACACTCGTTTGTGATGGTGTTTACACCTCGATATAGATAGTTATGAGTCGCAAGTGGTTTTGGGGTGGTGATGATCCTTTGGAGTGGGCTAGCATGCATATGGCTGTGGATTTAGTGTGATCATTGAAGTGAGTTGTTCGAATGTTGTTCTGATGGCCATTCTGTTCTTTTTCTTTTCTTTTGGTTGACAGGTATCTCCTCCACTTTTGCCACTGCCATCTGTATGCCACTCCTGCAGATGGCTTTTACTCCCGACACCTGCTGCTTCGTGTTAATCAGTGGAGCAGCATTACGATCTTATGGGACGATCGCCAATGGGCCACATGCCCTTACGCAGTACTAGTGGCTCGGAGCAACATTTCGGCCTTTCAGCTGGACTAGTGCCTCCCTATTGGGACGGCCCTGCGGTTCTAGGCGCTTCCATGTTGCCTTTTCGTACGGGAATGTAGCCCCTGTGTACCATGATGGAACAGGGCGTCACACAAGTAGTAGCTGGTCATTTCTTGCGGATGCAGCCCACAATGGTGAAATGTGTTTTGGAGTTCATGGCCTAATGGCTGTATGGGCTTGGTGATTTTGCTGTGCATTAAATTTCTATTCTGATATGGGCCGTGTAGCGTTCTTCTCTGCAAGTGATGTGGCATATTCCTATTTGGGGAGCGATGTATTGTGAGGAGATCTGCATTGGGTTCCAGCTTCGGAGTATAGTTGCGTGGTACTGTGCTGGGCGCGTTTGCCTACGAAGCCCAGTGAGGTCAGGGATGAGGGCTGCCAATATGACTGTTTGAATGATGTCATGCTCAGGGGCGGGGGATTAGGTTTTGTGTAACAGATGCCGGTCAGCCAGGTGGACTGGTGGAATGATGTGATTTTCGGAATATTGCTGGTCACAGGTGCCTGTGTTTGCGTGCGTTTCTTGGTGGGGGACTGTGGTCATGTCCATTGGAATGGCTTCTGTATTCGTGCCATCTGTGCCCTGCAGCTCCCATTGGCCCCTCTTGTGATTCTTTTGTTCGTTGGCATGCATGGATGACTAGTACATTTCACTGGTTGCATTGTGACTTCATTGCACCTACGGGGAGTTGTACTATGTGGCCAGGGAGCGGTGTACAGGCACTCAGTGGGGCCGTTTACGGTTGATTCGCGATGCCGTACTTCTCACCATGGCGGAATGGTACTTTCCGCGGTGCTTGATGGCGTTAGGTACATGTCCGCTAGGGTCGGAATTCGCGTACCCTTGCGCCATGGTGGTATTTACGGTTTGGCATGGCGCGCGTGCGCGTACTTGGTGCAGTTAGCGTTGGCGTTCACTACGGTGTCGCTAATGGCATCGTACTTTGCGGTGACGGGTCATAGTCGCACCGAGCGCTATTCGATGGCGGTATTGCATTTCCGCCATCGTTTTTCGATTTCCGCCAGGGTCGTAATGAGGGCCAATGACCTGATGAGTAAAGGTGTAATAGAACCAGTGGTTGCCACGGAGTGGCTATCACCAATTGTGTTGGTGGCCAAGTCCAACGGAAAGTTAAGATTGTGTGTCGACCTGCGCAGCCTCAATCAAAATATTATAGTTGAAAAGCATCCTCTTCCCAACATTCCTGAGACCTTGTCCACTTTAGGTGAACCAAAGTTTTTTCCATTATCGACTTGTCAGCAGCATATCATCAAGTCCCTATATCAGAGAGTTTGCAGCATCTCACGGCATTCATCACTCCAGATGGCATTTTCAAATTCAAAAGAATGCCATTTGGATTAGCTTCTGCTGCATCTGTTTTTCAAAAAATTATGGAAGAAGTACTTAGGGGTTTAAAAAGTGTTACTGTTTTCCAAGATGATATTCTTGTGTTTGCTGACACGGAAGCAGAACATGATGATAATCTCAGAGCTGTGTTGAATAGGCTCAAGGGAGCTGGTCTAACTGTGCAGAGGAGTAAATGCAGGATTGCTGTTCAGGAAGTAGACTATCTTGGCCATAGAATTTCAAAAGATGGTATTTCTCCTAAGAAATCGCTTGTGGATAGTATAAGTAGTGCGCCCCAACCTTGTGACAAAGATCAGTTAAGGTCGTTTATGGGATTGGCAGAATACTACCACAAGTTCGTTAACAATTTTGCCACCATTTCCACACCTCTGAGAGAATTACTTAAGAAAAATGTGAGATTTGCATGGTCAAGTGAATGTCAAGTAGCTTTTGAGAGAATCAAAGAGAGTATCATTCGAGCACCTTCTCTAGGAGGGTTTGTGGTGGGAAGGAAGACAACCTTAGAAGTGGATGCAAGCAACCAAGGTTGGGGAGCGGTATTGTCACAATATGACTCTGCTAAAGTAGAACACATTATTGCGTTTGCATCCAGACCACTGAGGGGAGCTGAGGTTAATTACTCAGTGATTGAGAGGGAGGCTTTGGCTGTGTTTTGGGCTGTTGCTCACTTCAAGTTTTTTTTGTGGGGGCAAACGTTTCTGGTCAAAACCGATCACAAGCCTTTGGTTCAGCTGCTGGGTGGTGTGGAGTGCTCTAAAAGCTCGCCCAGAGTTTCAAGGTGGATGGTGGACTTGTTAGCTTATGACTTTAAGATTGTGTATGTGGCAGGCAAGAACAATATAGTTGCGGATTGCTTATCTAGACTACCAGTGGAGGACAAAGAGGTTGAGGCAGCACATTATGAGCAGAATGTGTTAATTGCTGCAGTGGAAAATAATGCTATAAGCAAGGAAGAGTGGGAGTCTGCTAGCAATGAAGACACTGTATTACAGCAAGTCAGGCGCTGGACCAAGACAGGGTGGCCTTGCAAGAATGATTTGGAAAAAAGTTTTGAATGCTATTATAATATAAAGGATGAACTCAGTATATCAGAAGATGGGATGCATCTTAGAAAAGGTTTGAAGGTTATTGCACCTGGTGGTATCAGGCCCACACTGGTGAGTTTAGCTCATCAAGGGCACTTAGGTATGGATGGCACGAAGAGACAGATTAGAGAGTCCTATTGGTGGCCGGGGATTGATGGTGACGTTGACAGGTGTGTTAGACATTGTTATGATTGTATAAGGAGTGATAAAACCAAGGTTGTGAGAGTTGCACCCATGAAACCAGTGAGTGTTCCTACCGAGCCTTGGAAGAAAGTTGCGGTAGACTTAATAGGCCCTTTACAAGACCTAGGGGAAGACCTCAAATATCTAATTGTCATGGTGGATTATCACACTAAGTGGATAGAGTACAGGGCTATACGAGAAGCTACCACCGATCAGATGATTGCATTTTTTGAAGATATCTTTTACAAGGAGGGCTTTCCAACAGAATTGATCTCGGACAATGGTGTCCAATTCAGTTCAGGTAAGATGATGGAGTTTTTCAGGAAGTATGGCATAAGACATTATAGAACGGCTCTTTATCACCCTAGGGCTAATGGACTTGTAGAAAGAGCGAACAGGTTTATAAAGGGAGGATTACAACTGGCCATGGCTGCAAGGTTAGATTGGAGGAAACTCTTAAGGGAAATGATTTGGGGCTATTGTATCACACCGCATACGGTAACCAAGATATCACCTTTTATGTCTCTTAAGGGGAGGCAACCGGGCTCTCAATTGTGTCCAGGGTGGTTGAATTTAGATAAGTCAGTCAACATTGATAGAAGTAAGATTGTAACTTTAATCAAAGAAGCTCAGAATGAGTTTGAAATCAGGTTCAATTCTGATAAGAAATGTAAGAGGTTGGATGTGAGGGAAGGTGAGTTAGTGTATATAAGGAATCCCAGACTGTCACCCAAATGCAGTGTTAGCAAGTTTTTAGGGCCAAAAAGAATAGCAAAGGTGAGAAACAATGTGGTGATTTTAGAAGGAGGGGAATGCTGGTCTATGTCCAGTTTAGCGAAGTGTAATCTCAACGGAGACCCTCCAGAGTGTGAGAGTCAAGATTCTAATATGGAAAGAGCACATGATTCAGGGAACAGCATTATTGAGCCAAAGAACAGTGATGAGTTTAGTGATGAAGGTACAGTGAGAACAAGGAGCAAGCCTTCATGGTTAAGAGATTATGTTGAGTAGAACTTTGTGTTTGAAGGGTGGAGATGTGTTAAGATGTGTCGTATTTACATGGTATTGATACATTCAGTATAATTGTTCACTTGTATTAATGTAACCAGTTTTCTGTTATACAGCATTTAAACAGTTCATGTTACTCATGCCTAATCCATGTTAAGTATGTATACTAGTCACCATTGTGACCTCATGTTATTCCATTAGAGTGTTCTGGGCATGGGAAGTTCTGAAGTGTCAGTTGAGCTTGGCCCTCCGTGGCGGAGCCTGCTACCGTATGTTTATGCTTAATAAACATTATTTAATGTTACGTGCGCGTTGCTTTAACTTAACAAACTGTTTCAACGTTAAGGGCATAAAATGATTTACTGGCATTTGGGAAAATTGATAAACTATTGTTTTTATGCAGTGGGAAACAAAGAAGTTTAAGAGGGGAAAGGCTATGAAATTGTTGTTTTTGCCATGAACCCTGTCTCTGAATGTATAATATTGGCCCACTACATACTGCACTTCAGTAAAAACTCTTCAAATAGCACCTGGCCAATCACTAATAGCTCCACTGAATTCAACTTCTCCCTCTTCCCAAGCTTCTCTCTCCACTGCACCACCTACCTTTTGCTGCTAACTTTTCTACACCTACATCCTACCTGTAACATCCAAGGTGACTCTGCCATTTGCATAGGTCTCACAAATATGATTCAGCTTTATAAATCCCAGACACATGTGACAAAGAAACATGGTCAGATGCTTTCATTCCGATGTTGTAAGTGATGCAAAGTGATGGAGGATGGGGGTGTGGGGGATGGGGAGGTTCTATTATTCCCTCAGTCGTTCACATCTGAATCAAGATGCTTGAAATTATTTCATCATTGAACCGAGTTGACGAAGGACGATGTGCCTGTTTTAGCTAAAGATATGCATGCATCACCCTGCATGAGAGAGTGATAAAAGGTTGTTGGATGAAGATTCTTTGCATAATTGGATCTATTGTATGGTATGGTAATTTCTATTTGTAAAGCGCATATACTCAAAGCAAGTGTTTCAAAGTGCTCAAGGAGAGAGGGAAGAAGGGGTAAAAACAACAGTCATAAAGAGCCCTTGAATTTCTGAACAATATAAATCTGCACAGGCAGAGTAAGTACACATAATACAATTTACAGTGTAGATAACAGCAAATAGGTCTGACGACGATTATGCAATTTTTCCAACTTCATTGAGGCGCAACCATGCAAGAAGGGGGGACAAGAGAAGGCAGCTAGACAATATTCAAGGCATGGTACGTTCAGACGTGTAAGTACACAGACGGCACAGGAGAGGGAATGGGGGAGGACAAGTGCAGAGGGGAGTCCAAATGCACCCAGTCAGTCAGGAGCTGGAGTAAGTACTGAGAGATGCCTCTCTCATGGGTCCTCGACCAAGTACAATAACGATGAGGCAAGTGCAAGGCCCAGTGGCAAGTGCAAGAGGACTGGTGAGGGTGCCAGGGACCTCTGTGATCCTGAGGTACACCCAGCAGCCAGTCAGAAAGCTGTGTGCTAAAGGAGGGAGAGAGGGATAGAGCGGAGAGAAAGGTTATCAGGGTAGAGCGAGAGAGAAGAAAGAAGAGAAGAGCAGACAGTGAGCTTATGGGGAAGGTGAGAAAGGGAAGAGTACCTCTGAGGAGGTGCAGCTGCTAGTTGGACATGTTAGAAATGTCCAAACTGTGAGTGGAGAAGGAGAGAGTGGAGTCAAAGATGACCACAAGGTTTTTTACCTCGCAGGTGGGTGCGGGCACAGGGCTAAGGGAGGCCGGCCAGAGTGCGTGCGGGAAAGCTGGAGCAGGAGTCCCAATGCGAACAATGCCAGTCTTACTGGTGTTGAAGCAGAGGTTGTTTGCAGCACACCGTGACTGAATTGTGGTCAGACAGTCAGATATGAGTGAGGTAGAGGAGGTGGCTCAGGGTAGCCTGAAGGAGAGTTGCGTGTCATCTGTATAGGACTGGAATTTAGATATGAAGGTGGCAATCACACATGCCAGGGCAGCCATCTAGACGTTCAAGAACCAGAGGGATATGTTCAGAACACTGGGGAATGCCACAGGTTGAAAGAGTGATGGTAGTGAGAAAAGACCCAAGTTACACCTGGGATGGACGGTCAGGAAGGAGGTTAGCCATGCTAGATCCTGCCAGACCTGTGATTTCCAGGGTCTCACGGAGACGTGCTTTCAGTATGTTCTGGATTACCATGTCAAAGGCAGAGAAGAATTCAAGAAGAATGAGGACAGAGGGGGTGTTAGTGTTGAGATTTGAGAGCAGGTCTTCATGGGTGTTCAGAAGAGCAGTTTCCATGTCTCTGGATGCTCTAAAGCCAGACTGATGGTCATGGAGGCAACCAGCAGATTCAGTGCGGAGGGTGAACTGAGAAATAGTCATCTTCTTTAGGAGTTTGCCCAGGAAAAGGGTGTTAGAGATAGGGTGGCAGTTTGCTGTAATGGAGGGGTCGGCAGGGGGTTTCTTAAGCAGAGGGTGCATAAGGGAGTGCTTAATGATATGATATGATTGGTTATTTATAATGTGCTTAATACACAGAGGTTTCTAAGCGCAGACCCGGGGAGCGAACCTGTGCTGCTTTGTGTCATCTTGCTTTCAAGGCAAGCACTTTGCCCCTGAGCTATCCTC